>NW_022170596.1:12955747-13345523 GCF_008802855.1 Photinus pyralis
AAAACTGCAGGAAAACCTAATTCGGAGTAACCGGCAGAATGCTCGAAACTGATCTAAGGAAATTCCTATCTCTGCCACAGATGAAAAATTCCTACCTCAACCCAGGTTCGAACATCCGACCTCCAGTTTTGTAGCCCAACGCTCTACCACTGAGCTACAAAGCCGATTTGCAGAACTATTTTCCTTTAGCTAGAAGTATAATAATAATATAATAATAATAATAATAATTTATTGCCATAAGTTTTACATTTTGTAAACATTAGCATTGTCAGAGAAAAAATAAAGATTATACGAAATAAAGATTATACGAAATGGGCGTTGTATAGGGTTAGTCGTGTTAAATAAAGTTTCAACTCATATTTAAAACGATGCGTTGGCATTATTTTTTTAAGTGACAGTGGTAGCATATTATATGCTTTAATGGCGGATTAATAAGGTCCTTTCTCAAATGATGCAGTTCTATGTAGAGGAATTCTCAAATCTTTGTTGGTACGAGTCAGCATTGCGTCATATGTTTCAGCGTTAGTAGTAAACAAAGAGGGATTTTTTTTTACAAACATTACTAGGGAGTATACATATAATGCAGGAACAGTCATTATGCCCAATGCAGTAAAATGTGTTCTAGCAGATGATAGTGGTTTTGCGCCAGAAATAGCTCTTATTATCTGCTTTTGAGCGATAAATATTTGCTGAGAGTGACTACTAGAGCCCCAGAACATAATGCCATACAATATGTGGCACTGAACGTACGAAAAATAAAACATTTTAATACCATTTATAGAGATTTGAGTCCTAAGACGCCTTATAAGGTAACAGATTGAACTTAGTTTGCGCCTAAGCTGATTGCAGTACGCTGACCATTTCAGTTGAGAATCTAATGTAACTCCAAGAAACTTTGTTTCATTGCTTTGTGGTACCGTTTTGTCACCATTGCGCACATACAATGACCACGCATTATTTTTACCATACACCGATAATACCGTCTTTTTGTGATTTAATTCTAAGGAATTATTCCTACACCATTGGTCCATTTTATAGACAATATGAGATGCTCGGGAGGATAGTTGGCAAACATTGGGCGCCGATATTATACATGAAGTGTCATCAGCAAATTGATAGACTGACGTTACGGGGAGTGAATGACTAAGATCATTGGTATAGAGTACGAATAGAATGGGACCGAGTATCGACCCTTGGGGTACTCCATGGTTAGTAGTTTTTGTTGTTCGTTTTACATAGGTTGTAAGGATTTGCTCTTTTATTTAATTATTCAAACATAATATATGCAATTCAGTTCTAAAAGAGTTGTAGATTTGAAAGAGACAAATTCATCAACGTAGTAACGTTCGAAATCGTAACTATATAGCCCTAAACTTTCGACCATTCTAGACGCACTTAGATAATTGAAACTACTGTAGGTAATTATCTGACCAATTCGTCCGAACTTTTTTACCACAATCCGAAGCAGGTATAATGAAATCACCGCAAGAGTCGTAGAAAGAGCTATTAAAAATCACAATCCATTTGCCAACCGGACAAGTAATACAGCAGAATAGATTGCTTCATATGTTGTCGATTATAGATCGAATTCGAAGAGGCTATACGTTTGCCGGTGGACTCAGTAGGTACCTAACAGCATACAGTAACATCCATCATTTACTGAAGTAATACGCCAAACAGGTGCTTTTCATTACATAGAAACATTCAAGACCATTTTCCCTAAATGTTAGCTGTCAAACCAGAACACAAGTAACCTTTTTAATTTCAATCAGAATCAAACGAGGCATTTGTCATTTTCTCCGAAATTGAGTAAATTGTAGTAAGTTTTAAATGAAAATGGCTACGTACAAAAGCACTTTATAATTGAGTGTCAAAAGCTTAAAATATTAATCATTTTTGCTCACGCGAAGAATAACAATTTGGGAGCTGCTAATGTTTCATAAATGCTATAGTTCATTACGGCAACAGTTTTAATCAACTGAAAATTTAATTACAACCTTTAACCCACAGCGACGAACAAAAATAGCAATGGGGAATAAAAGACGCGCTCATTTAACAAAGAATTGTTAACATTAACCTATTGAGATTATGTTGCGCGTAAATTTAATTTAACGTCATCTTTTGTTACAAGTAATAAGATTGTTTGAATGGTTTACTTTTAATTTTTGGCACTAAGTTCAAAGATGTGAGAGAAGTTTTGATCCCTCTTTAACAGATGCACGCGCTACAGAGCTTTCACATCCTATTGACCCTTTATTATATGACTCATAAGTGACAACCTTTTTTTTAGGTATAGTCAGGAACAAAGACTTCAGTTTCACCAGGTCTCATACGAAAAGTCATCATTTCTCCAATACTCCTGACTACAGGGTGGCACGGTTTTCCTGACCCTCTTCAGCCAGAGAACGGGAATGTAAGGATAGGGAACGGAAAGAATGTTAGGGTGCTGAGAGGGAAGAGTACTGCTCCAGCATTCGCCTCGTAGATTTCAACATAATGCATTATGCGAAGCTGCGTACGTCTGAGGAAACCCCCCTGACAAAACCCCAGACAGAGCAGTCTGCAGCAGGATTCGAACCCACAACGGTCAACGTTACCTATTTCAAAAATGATTTGACAAACGCTTATTATGTTTGTCCGATACTAATAAGTCGAAAGTAAAACGCACTGTATATCTTCTACTACGTGGCCGTTTTGGTTTGGTGGCCATTGTCAATAAATGGCCAAAATAAATATTTTTCATTTATTCCAATAATAGGACAAAGAAAAATAAAGTTTGTCGTGCTCACGAACAACATAAATAAATGTTCTATATAAAATAATACATATTGAGTGAACAAACATATTGTAAACAGTGAATAATGCTTAAATTGTTAGTAAAAGAGAGAGAATTGTTGGAAAAGTTTATTAACTCGGCACATCTTATTGGAAGACGACTAAGGACACCACTACCCAGTATTGTATTGCATATGTCTTCCAAATGCATATAATTAGAAAATTCTTTTGGGGAGGATAACTCTTTCTGTAGCCACTTCCGGGTAAGTTATGCAAACATCGCCCTTCTGACGTAAGGCCTGACACACGTAGGAACGTGTAACATCAAAAGATAAAAAACAGCAGGAGAAATCTCGGAATATACGGGTCCTCCAATATCCACATGTTTTGCAACATTTTTCATGTAATAGTTTTATTATGTAAAAATATGTGCTATTGTTAAAAGAAAAATGTCAAAGAATGATTTATACCACCATTTATTCATAGCTGCCACTGATATGATTTGATATAAAACGGTTTTTTTTCGATTCATTCGTATCGCACGCAAGAAGGTGGAATTTTTTGTCACTTGAAGTTTTATAATAGTACAAGGAGACGCGAGCAAGGTATAAAGTTTAGCTAAGAACATTATTTTATACCTGTCATAAATTTTAATAGATTTTCAAAAACGACCCCTGAATTATTCATTTATGATACGGAATTTTCTTAAACTTATATACTTCTTTCTTAGAGCTTTACGATCAAACGCAACCCTTAAAACCTTGAATAAATTGAATATCTATTCTTTGAACTGAGTAGGTATTAACTGGATGAAGCTTACGTTGAGTTACTGACATATGCTATCGAGAATCGATGCGAAATTTTTTACATCTACTTAATGCGTTCCATAGACTTTCGCAGGGATTTATGGATAATTTAGTGTCATCTTTTAGAATATATGGTACGGTACACAGAACATGTGCATCTGCTGAACAGTCCTTCATAAATCGAATTGCAACTCAGTACCTTCACATTGTTTATATATACTCTAGTTGGGAGATGTTTTCTACTACTGAAGAGAATAAATTGCGTTCGCAGTTATTATTATGCAATACAAATAAAGAAGAAAATGAAGAGTTTGGACGGATTCAATCCGCTTGTGCATACTAAAAATAACACTTCATAAGAGCGGAATGAATAACCATACCTAGAGGGTTTAGTATCGAAAAGGGAGCTTTTCTGAAGCGGAATAGTCGAAATTTATAAAAAGACGAACCAGTTATCATAACCTCGCAGGTAGGTTCATGATTCGGAAAAGACACACAAATGGACTTATGTGCGTAATAGTTCACTCATTCTAGGAAATATAGAAAAAGCAATTCGTGTACTTCTGCAGGGGCACCTCTAAAAAAGCATTATGCGGGTCACTCTGTAATTGGGCGTAAGCCTGTTGAGGGCCTAGAACAAGAGGACAATAAATAAATAAATAAATAAACTTCCAATTTTTTCGGGAATGTGTTGCTGAAGGTTCCCTGATGATTGTGTTATCAAGTCCCGAGCGACTTAGGTGCCGCCGAAGGGAGGGGAGAGGGTTGAAGGTACGGTTTTTCGGCAATATCTCGAAAATGGTGGGCCGTAGGATTTTATTAAATTAATATTGAAAGCTTCTACAATTTTCTAAACATCAGAGTTGGATTCTTTTCTAGATACTGTATGCGGGTATGCCAGCGTTTCCAATTTTTTAATTAGGCACGAGCCGACATAGTAACAAGAATAGATGGGAGTGGTCGATTATTTATTTTTAGCGAATTTTTTTAAGAATTCTGCCGTGTTGAACTACCTTTAGGGGAATTGACCCAGAGTCCGGGAATTTTTTGCAATAGATAGCCTATACCTACCTTGAAGGTGTGCCAAACGGCAATCAAATTTTATTTTCTTAAGGGCCCCCCGATGAATTATTTCCTGAGATACCTGTTTTTGCAAGTGAAATATAACCAATTGGTCTTAGATTATGCATGCCTTTAGTGGCAGCAAATCAAACTTTTGAAAACGAGGGGCGGGGGAGAGGGGTGAACAGAATTTCTACCCGTCATGATATTCTAATGAAAGGTCGCAATGAAAGGAATTAATTTCTATAAATTATACTTCTTGTTGTCCTCGATCCCTTATAATGGGCCGGAAGAAATATTTCCATTGTATCTCTTAACTAAAAAAAAAGAAATATCTCGGTAACGGTTTGTGTGAGGAAAAAACTCACAAAGGCAAGATGAAGGGTCTGGATAAGACATATGTATTGTTGAAGGTGAAGCGAATATCTTGAAAACGATGTGTCAGAAGAGGGTACACATAAAGGGCAAGACGAGTCAGATCTACTGGTGATGTCAAAACTTTCAATATCTACAGAACGCAAAGTCGGAGGAGAGTACTCACAAATGGCGGAACAATGTTCTAAACGAAACACATCTCTTGGCGATGTAAAAACTTAATTGTGAATATCTGTGTTGGGAGAAAGTACCAACAAAGGGAAAAACAATATTTAGGAGAATTCCTTTAAGAACTCGATTCTTGTGGCATTATATAGCGTAAATTTTGAATGCATGCGAAGCGGCCTTTAAACGTTTATGTATCTCCTCCTCCCCATTAATCATCTAGAAACATCGATAAATATACCATGCTAATACCTCATATAACCAAACAAACTATTCACTAAGCTATCTCGTTTTTAAAAAATGCACTGTATCTGCACAAGATTTGTGCTCCATTTATACTTGTTTATTACGTTGGATGTTGAAGTTTGGTCAAACAGCGGTTTCTTCCAGTTTAAGATCTAAAGTTGAAGGTTTTTTTGTGGTTGCACAGTTTTTTTAATTGAGTCATTCAAGATAAAGGGTGGTCTTATTAATTGGCAGGATTTCCTAAACTTTTTGGTTGTGTTGAGTGGACGAATGGTCCTTAAATGAGTTTAAGGCCCAGTGAGTTGCGGGATGTGGCGTGATTGGTTCAGATTACAGGAAAATTGTTGTTTACCTTGAAGTCGCTGCCGCAGTGGGAAGTTGTCTGTTCTGGGAAAACCGCCAGGCCCGTTAAACCACGAGCGAAGTTAGGTGAAGCATCTGCCAATTAGCGCAGGGTGGTTTTGTAGTAGAGATGACACTCGAAGATTAGAGTGTTAATCGTTTTTTCCGAGAGTACTATCGCTGATACCTTAACGAAGTTAACCTGTACAATTAAAATCGAGGGTGAATCAAATTCTTGGGACCAGTTTAGGTATAATTCGCAAAAAAATCTTATTGCGAATACGGACAAATAAGTAAAGTTTTAAGCGCGTGAAACGCCTGAAAACTAGAAAACTTTTTTTATCATTTTGATCAATCAGTATTTCGAGTTTTAACGACCAAGGGATATATCGCCATACCATTAGTATTGCTGCGAGGGGTAAACCGCGATGGGAAATCAGTGTACACGTTTGGGGAAATCTATGGGAAATCATAGGAATTCCGGAGGAACTCCTAGGAAAGCTAAGAATTCCAAGGAATTCCATGTGTATTCAGGAGGAATTCCAAGAAAATCACAGGAACTCCGAGGAAATCAAGGGAACTCTAAAGAAATCAAAGGAACTCGTGCTGCATTTTATTATTTAAATTGGTCTTAACTAATTTTTTTATTTGTTTATGGTATTTTTCTCATTTAATAATGAGTTTTTCTCATTGCAAATAGGTCTATTAAAATATAAAATAGTGTTTCGTCTAAGGTCGTGTCTTTATCCGTCCGTCCGTCCGTCCGCTAACTTTCCGACGCTACTAAGAGCTATTGTTCTACTTTTTTCGCTATTTGGTTCGTTATGGTGTCGAGTCTTGTACCAAGGAAGGAATTTTTTCTGTACCGCTTACAAAAAAAAGTTATTGTAAAAAAAAACAAAAAACCGTTTTTTACATGTTCCATAATTTTACCCTTTTGCCGTTTATTAACGATCCTAGAGATCATTTATAATTTTGCATTGCTATCTGTCGCCTGCCGGTTGGTCTCTCCGTCTGTTCCTTTGTCTGTCTGTCCATCTATCTGTCCGTGTGAACGATAACTTTGTTTAGAAATGTTCTATCGCTTTTACATCTCCGTTAGTTATGAACTGAATTGCATGAAATTCAATATGGGCATAGATTTAGCCATATAATACGCAATGCCAAAAGTTGGATCGAATTCAAAATTCACAGTGCCCTTTTCGCATCTCGACCATTTATAAACCGAATTGCAAACTTTTTTACTTATAAAAGTATTTGAATGAAATTTGATACATAGGCACTTGAAATAAAGGAAAATCTAACGCCAGTTTCAAAATTTGGTTTTGCGCATGCGCAGTGCCAACTTTTTTATTTATGGAAGAATTTAAACGAAATTTGATACATAGGCACTTGGGATAAGGGAAAATCAAACGCCAATTTCAAAATTTGGTTTTGCGCATGCGCAGTGCCAACTTTTTTATTTATGGAAGAATTTAAAACGAAATTTGATACATAGGCACTTGGGATAAAGGAAAATCAAACGCCAATTTCAAAATTTGGTTTTGCGCATGCGCAGTGCCAACTTTTTTATCTATGGAACTATTTAAGTGAAATTTGATACTTAGGCGCTTGGAACAAAGGAAAATCTTAGTTTATTAGTTAGTTATAGTAAATTAGTTTTAAAATTTTGGGTTGCGCATGCGCAGTTCCAACTTTCTTATTTAGAAAAGCATTGAAATGAAATTCTTCTCATAAACTGAAATTGAAGTAGCACGTCAACAATGGATTGCCCATCCATGTGCAACGCTATCTTTCATATTTGTGGGCGGATTTTTACGATTTTAACAGAAGTTGCATCTTACAAATGGGAAATGAATGCAAGTGGAAATGCGCGCTTTATGTAAATCGTTTACGATTACTTTTTAACTTGACACTTGACACTTGACACTTTTATATTTTTTTTATGGTTTTACCTCGGGTTTTACGTACCAGGAAATTGTTAAATCAACGGAATAACAATGAAATAATTAAAAAACTTTAAAAAATCAGAGGAACTCACAGGAACTCCAAAAGAAAATCGAGGGAACTCCAAGGAAATCAGAGGTTTTCCGTGGAAGTTGGAGGAACTCGGAGGAAATCAGGGAAACTCCGAAGAAATCAAATGAACTCTGAAGAACTCGAAGGAACTCAGAGGAAATCTAATATTTATAGGAAATCAGTGTACAAAATTTGGGTTGCGGTTTACCCCTCGAGTCACATTTTTCTGTGGCACAGCTAAATATCCCAGGCGGGTAAATCTAGTTCCAAAGATGCTGTATCATTCAAATGCTTCATGGAGTAGAGAAATCCAAAAGGGTTTTCGACGATTGCTCATTAAACGTAATATAGAAAACTATATCGACATGAGTACCACATCTTTCACGCACGTTAACTCCTGAGGCGTGCTGTAGACGACAATTTGGACACCTTCCGAATTCTATTGAGCCATTTGCCGATAGAGTTTCGAATAATCGGACTAGATCATGACTTGTTAAATGTGATAAAGGAGACTTTATCGACACTAGTACTCCTTTGGACTCTGAGGGGTTGTAAAAGTAGCTTGATGGTAGGGCAAAGAAAATAATTGTTTTCTTCGTCGACAAATAAGAAAACTGCATACAGCTTTGCGTGAACCGTATGTTGCGGGCAAATTTTGACTTAACTGTGAATAAGTTGCCATCACGCTTAAGAGTCTTCTGTTCGACTGCACCCAATGTAAGGTTCCATAAGAGTGCCCGCCATAAAGACTGTTTCTCTAAAAAAATTTGTTTTAAGAACTACTTTATAAATTTAGACCTTTATCTACAAAATGTTCGTAACAGAAAACTCTTAAAGTGGACATAGCTTACTGAATGATCTCCATATGATAGCTTCGATGACCTAAAAACAAAGCATCTTAAGTACACATTCCTTTTAAATAACTACATTTCTTGTAAAAAATCTAAGCTTAACTTAAAAACCTACAAGACTTATGGCAGTTTTCTGATGAACAAAAATCTGTGTTTGATGCAAGAAATATTCCCAACATCATTTCATCAATGTTTGGCAGATTTGCTGCTATCAGCATTCGCATACCCACTTTCCATTCCTATCTGGTTTTAAAAACTAAACTTTAGGATAATATAATCACTATAAAAGGAACAAGCACTAAATTAAAAACGTAGACAAACTCTACAAACGCACAGAGGATTAGGATAATGACGTCACGCGCTCTGATTGGCGTTTGATATCACGTGACAAATGTCGTTATTTTTTAATTTTAGTTTTACTAAAATATAATAGTTTCTCATGTACATTACCAAAGAAAGTTATTTTGGGATACCCTGACACCTTACTCTATCTTATGAAACAGAAATTTATTTATTCCATTTCCACTGCCATGTACCCTATTGCACCGTCAAAATTAAGTAGGTATCACCAAGGATACTATATAATATAAGGATTGCTCGATCCCTATACTTGTAATGTTGCCCAAGTTTAAGTCATTTGTGACGTCACCAACGGACCCGGCTGTCAGAATTGACAGTTATAATTTGCTAAGTTGTGAACGTATTTGCATGGACGCCAGGACGCCGATGTGCTGTAACAACAGCCGTGTTTGCACAAAAATCACTAACCCGGAAGTCATTTACCATAACTTCCCTAAAACCGATGGATTAATACGCAAGGAATGGATATGGTGCTGCAAGCGAGATTAATGGACCAGTGTTTCTAATTTAAATGCCTGCCTACAACACCCATTTGAACGTATTTTATGGTAATCCTAAAGGTCGATTCTCATTAGAGCAGCACCCAGCGGCGCGCCGCAGAGCAGCGCGGCGCGTCGCTAGCAGCAAATTGTAGAGGGGTATTCCCACTTAAGCACCATTGGGAAGCGTGACGAAGCAGCGTTTCTGTTTGTGTTCAGTTTAAGGGAGAATGTATTCTTACACGCTCGAAGAAGAGTCATCATCGTCATCATCACCAGATGATTTCATATTTATAGCGGCGCTATGCCATGTATACGACGAAAAAAGAATAAAAAGAAAGCGGACGAGTACAATTAATTTTTCTATTCTTTCTCCGTCCATAGCGAATCTACTAACACACGTAAGCTCAACACAGAAGACAAATAAATGCTTTTCACAAGCCGCAGCACCACGCTGATTTGGCTTCGCTTCTCGATTCCCACTTGTCCGTCTACACGCAGAGCGGCGCGTTTCAAAGCAGCGCCGCGTATTCCAATGCTTCCCGACGCGTTTAAAATTTGCTGCGCTGCACCGCGCCGCTCTGCTCGGCACCGCTCTACCTAGGTGAAAACGGGTCTACTTATTTACATGCGAACAATTGAGAGCAGGTTTTCACCGCGCCGCGCTGCTCGATGCTGCTATAATGGGAATCGGCCTTAATCAAAGCATGCGCTGGTACTGGGTCCGCGAGTGACGTCACTACACGCGGCGAACAAATTCAGTGATCGAGCAATCCTTATATTATATAGTATCCTTGGGTATCACTTAAAGTTAAGCACAACTTAAATGCCATAGAAACGATTGTATTAATACCTAATCGTTGCCATAGATTTTAAGTTCGACTTATCTTTAAGCAAGGCTTAATTTTTGTGGTGCAACTGGACATACTCCTCAATTAATATTAGGGGAAAACTACCACATTTTCCTTGATGAGGATGTGGCATCTCAACCCGACATGTTCATCTTCACAGATGGATCTAAAACCATGGAAGAAACAGGCACTGGCATTTTCTCCAAAGAACTGAACTTCCTTATCACCCAACCACTAGGCAAGCTTCTACCTGTATTCCAATCTGAGTTAGTAACCCTTAGTGCAAGAAAAGTTCTTATGCCATAAAGAACAAAACTATCAGAATCTCCAGTGCCAGCAGGTCACTGTAAAATTACCTCTATGTTGGTTTCCGAATGTCACCATGCATTACCGCTGAATCTTAGAAATTTTCGGTTCAGGCGTTTTAGTGTAACACTCAAAAAATTTTTAACTAAATTGTTTCTATAGTGTTAATGAATTTATGTCTTATGTTAATATTGATTTAGAACCTTAAATTCTGTTGTAGTAGTATGTATAATCATATTGTTTGGCCTTTGACTTGTCCTATATCCGTTTAGGATCTTTTGGATAAATATATTATTATTATTAAAATAAAAAATAAAAAAAAGAGCAAGTAGCAAGCAGCTCGCATGGGTCAAAGGGCATACTGGAATGGAAGGTAATGAGAAAGCCGATGGGTTAGCCCGACTGACCTCAAAACAGGTGTTTTATGGTCCAGAGCCGGCTCTTCCACTTACAGCTGCAACTGTAAACAACTTAATAACTCAGGACACCTAAACCCAGCACATGGCTAGATGGAACATGATGTTAGATTGTCGCGATGCGAGAGAACCCTTCAAAGGACCATCTCGTAACCTGGGGCGTTTTTGCACAGGGCTATCAAGAAAGAACCTGAGGTTAATCGTGGGAATACTTTCTGGGCACAGTAAACAAAACAAACACATGCACCGCATGGGTTTGATAGAATCACCATCTTGTAGTGGAAGTTACACGGACGATGAGACGGCACACCACATACTTTGTTGAATGCCTCGCTCTAGTCCAACTCAGACGATCCATATTAAGGGTGTCCTGACCGGACATGGCTACGATGATTAGAACCGCCTCCCCTTCCAGCATCCTCAGGTTCATCTCACGTGTGGGATGGCTTGATTGACGTTGAGGGGTCGAACGAATCTAGTCAGAGAGGTAGTACAAAGGGCCCGAATTTGAGACGTAGGTACGCGTCTACCTTCCTATCGTAATCCAGAATCAAGAATAGGGCACAAGAATTTGATATCATCAAACATACATTCATTTTATTTCGTTCGTGGCCGTAGACGGAGAGGAGAATCTACGGGTACCTCTAGAGCGCACAGTTCGTGAATACACGACGTGGAGGCTGGGAGTCAAGACCACCAACATTTGTGTGCAGGAGCTATGGGGTACCTACCGTAAGACTTTTTTCAAAAGTTTGAACGGCACAATTCAGTAAGCATCGAGCGCAAATGATTGCCATTATTGCATTATTCCATATCTTCAAAAAAAGGTGGGGCCTAGGAGTCAAGTTGGCCCCCGAGATTTGAGTGCAGAAACTACCATGTAGCGGAAGACTATTTTCAAATATTTGATCGGCACAATCCAATATGCATCGAGCACAACTCGTTAAAGTAGTATTGGAATTTGTACGTTAAAAAAACCGGGGGGTTGAGAGTCAAATTGGCCCCCGAGATTCAAACGCAGAAACTACCGTGTACCGTAAAACTATTGTCGAATATTTGAACGGCACAATCTAATATGCAGTGAGCACAATTGATTGACCTTATTTAGAATTCCATATTTGTAAAAAACGTGGGGGCTGAGAGTCAAGTTGGCCCCCGAGATTTGAGTTCAGGAACTACCGTGTACCGGAAGACTATTTCCAAATATTTGGCCGGCACAATCCAATATGCATCGAGCACAACTCGTTAAAGTAGTAATGGAATTTGTACATTAAAAAAACCGGGGGGCTGGGAGTCAAATTGGCCCCCGCGTTTCAATTAAAAAAAAATTTATTTTCCAGATGAGCACAAATTAAAATGGAATCAGTACAATTTAGCACAACCCTAGCACTATACAAAAATGATCATTACATTTTTTTTTTAATTGCGGGGGCTAACTTGATGGAGCTCTTTTTATTATCAATACAATTTATTTATTTTTTAAGGAGCTGAACTGCAGAACTACTTGCAATATAATCAGTAAATCATTCTTGAAATACGACCCTGTGCGGATCGTGTAGGTATGACTCAAATGGCAAATACCCAGAAATGTGAGTTACATCTTGCAGCCCCCTTTGTGTGGTGATTTTGTAAGGTGAAGCGGGGAAGAAACAATAATATCACCTGCATACAGAATGTTAGTCATCAAAGAATAAACAAGAAACAACCCCCGGTTGTACAGCATCTTTTCCACGAATAACAAAAGATGAGTCATCTGTATTTTCTCCCTCACATTTTACTCACGGTCGCAGTTCCTGTCAGTTCAAACAGTTTTAGGTTATGTAAACAATCTTTATTTTGCCGCTAATTATTAATAACAAATTATATAAGAAGATGCTGGCCGAAGTTAATCAGACTGAAGAATTTACCTCTTTATCAAAACAACATGAAGCTAAACGATTTTACGTATTCTGCCATCACGTATTTCACATAAAACACCAACTGATGTGTTCGATATGGTAACATTTTTAATTTATCGCTTACAGTATTCCACGTTAACCTGATTTACAGCTTAGAGGTATATAATTCA
The DNA here is from genome assembly GCF_008802855.1 of Photinus pyralis. Lineage (NCBI taxonomy): Eukaryota > Metazoa > Arthropoda > Insecta > Coleoptera > Lampyridae > Photinus > Photinus pyralis. The sequence goes on from NW_022170596.1 coordinate 12,968,869, forward strand.
CCTACGGAACTCACAGATTGTAAACACGTATTTTGCAAAGACTGCATTGTGGACTGCTGGGAGTATTCCAAACCAAAATCGACATGTCCCGTCTGCCAGAAAGCATTCCAGAAGAATCATATTAAGGAGCATCTGTTCTTTAAAAAGCTCTCCGAGTTTATTAGGAATGCCCTGAAACATATTTATTTAGTGCTGGGAGGTGAATGCAATAGTAAGTATCTAGTGCCGGTTTTTCTTGTATGTATCGTTTAAGCTTATCTGATAGACAACCCCCTGTGTGAATACGTTTGTTTCCTTGTAAATTAACTGTCAGGTCAGTTTTAGTGGGACAAGAAAGGTTGGCCCTCAATTTAATAATTTAGCTATGTGCGTCTTGTGGTAGTAAGTTACCTTAAGAACATAATGTTTATAACCAATTAATGTGAATAATTGAGGGAAGGAAAATTTTTTATACATCCTCCCTGATAGCAGAGGTCCCTTCCGCCAAGTTTTAAAATACAAACTTATGTAGATTTGCGATTACTAAACAACTTCATTTAACGGCAAGTGTGGTTATAACTTTATAAGCATACCTTACTGTCATGAGACTCACATTCATTGGCTGCCGAGTATGCAGGTTCTACTTAGCAATCATGTGTGCTAGTGCGTTACTACCCTAAAGTGTACTGATCTCATTGTTCAACAGATTAAGGACCTATCTTGTATATTTCATGTTTTATTTAATAGATGCAGGCACCTTATATGTGAATGCATTGGTGTCCTGGAAATGAAAGCAGAGTCCTAAACACTTCTGTACCTACAGTGTTAATAGTAATAGCCATTGACTTAAATCGTTATTTTTTTGTTATTTGCGAGTTTGCGACAATGTTGATTAAATTAGATCACTCACTAGTAGGCGAGGGACACTTTGTGACCGTAAGGCACAATCTTCAAATGATTATAACTTTTGTTGAAAACTGATTCTAAAAAACTGTTCGACAGTTTTGTTCCTTACTTCATCAAGGGTGTACACAACAAATTTCGTCCATTTTTGTTGTCCAGCCAAGAATTGCAGTGAAATTTGTTTTTGAATTTTCAAAAACTAATTTCAGATTCCTGATTATCATGTTCAAAAAGCCCCAGATACCACTTTTCGTCGAAATCAGAATTTTTTTCGCACGCCCATTTAATAGGGGTGCGCCCTTTCATTGTAGGAATTTTGAAAAATTGTTTGCAAAATTGGAAAAGGCATATCCGAAAACCTATTCAAAGATGTGGCACCAGTCTTTCTAACTCATATCGTTGCTGAGAAAAAAATTAAAGAAGAAATGCAAATTTCACGTGACACTTTTTGGGGGTGGTTCCCAAACAAAACAAGTTGGACTCTCGGTTTATTTGGAAAAAAAGCTTGTTTTGTTCCTCTCTAACGCTCTTACATACTTATATGTAACACTATGTATATCTATGTGTTAAGTACCTATTTTATTTAGTAGATGTCCTCCCAAGATTTCCCCAGATCTCGCGTTTGAATATACAATGTGTCCCAGATCGCGTGGGATTGCATGGGTAACTTTGTTATTATTAAAGATAGAGAATTGGTTAAATGGGCAATGTTTTGCAGTTTTAGATGCTCATTTAAAATTTCCTTTTAGAAATTCAAAATGTCGCATAGGTTCGACGTAAATTCAAAAAAACTAAAATTGGTCATTTCCTTGAATGTCTTATATCATCGAAAGTATAAGAGATATAAGTAAAAAAAGTTTTATATAAAAGTGACTGTCTTTGATATGCTTAATTTAGAATTGATGTCAAAAAAAAATTCAACATGACTACTTTTGAGGAACATTTACCAACTTCCTAAAGTTGCGCCATATGGGATTTTTAGATTACTTGATAGATTTTTTAATTCTCTTTTCAACAAGCCATCATAACATAAGATTGAAAATAAGATACCAGTTATATCAACGGTTTTTATATTTTAATCAAGTAGGCTGTGATGAATTAAAAAAAAACAAAACAAAATCAATTCGAGCCAACAAAACAATGAAAATAATTACATCAGATGTTTAAAATACTGGCCATTATTAGTGAAACACACTCCAAGATAGTTTAGTTTAGGCAACGTGTTGCAGAAAGTTTAGTTTAGGCAACGTGTTGCCATTGATGATTATTATTGTAGTGGTAGCTACTTCCACTTTACTTTTATTTTTTAATTAAATCCTTACTTTTATAATTTAATGTACTGACCTAACCATAAGGAAATTTTAAATAAGCATCCAAAACTGCAAAACATTGCCCATTTAACCAATTCTCTATCTTTAATAATAACAAAGTTACCCATGCAATCCCAGGCGATCTGGGACACACTGTATGTAATAGTATATCACTGAGCGCGGTCAGAAATCATAAGTAAGCAAGTTGTAGTACACATAAATCGAGACATAAATAGTATACCCACAAATTGCATGAGATGCTGACAATTTTTGCGGCTCGACCAAGAATTGCACCAACAATTTTTTTGTTTCGAGTTTTAAATGAGACTGTTATGCTCTCTCCCAATCAATTACGATGAAATTTTGCAGGTGGGTTTTTAATCAAATTTGTAGATTGAAGTTTGTGAATTGTGTAGGCCAAAAAATAAGAAAGGCCCTTTTGACATCTCCGTTAGTTATGAACCGAATTTCATGAAATTTTGTAGGCACCTCAAATGAAAGTAAAACTAATGCCGAATCAAACAAATTTGTTTTGCGCATGCGCAATCCGATTTTTTTATTTTTGAAGATATTTCAATAAAATTTGGGAAATGTGCTTTTTGTAAAATCATTTGCGATTATTTTTTAACTTGTCATCTCGGCCATTTACAAACAAAATTTCATGAAATTGAAACTGGCCCTAGCCAGTACCATATCAAATGTAATGTCAGCGCATTGGCACTTTTGATTATGTATTGTTAGGGTGGAAAAAATGCTTTCCAACCATACCAAATAGCATTACATTTAGGTTAGTAATTATCGTGCAAATCAAAAAATAAGGTAGGTAATATGATACATTTGAAATCTGTCGTATTTAAAACGCAACCGGCGAACATAGACGAACTAAGACAGATAATAATTCAAGAATGTCGAAATATTGCAAAACCAATATTATTGAAATAAAAGCCAATTTTAGAAAATGCATCATATTAGTTTATTTTTTGATTTGCACGATAATTACTAACCTAAATGTAATGCTATTTGGTATAGTTGAAAAGCATTTTTTCAGAGCTTTCCAACGACATATCACACATGGGGGGTCACTATTAAGATTTAAAAGTTGAGGTGGCTGGGGCGCAGGGGGTTGGAGGGGGTGCGTCGCCAACTATGTCATTGTGATTCCCCCTCGGAATTACCGAAACGGATTTTGATTTTTTTAAATATCTCGTTAATTTACTAAGACATGGGGGGGTGGTAAGTTTTCAAATTGCCACCCTGTATATGTATGGTGTGTCCTTTTTTGGTTGGGACTGCAGTGTATCTCGGCTGACATTAAAGATAGACTTGTGGTTTTCGCGACCATGTGCCACGTTATGGCTACATTTGTCTCTGAGATACAGGGGAAAACGAAAAGTTTGACCTTTTGGGCCATTATCATATCTTACTATCCATGTAAGATGGATAAAAGGTAAAAACTGCCTAATTTAGATATTTGTACGTAGAATCCAGTGGCATAGTCAAAAAAATGTGTTGGAAGACCGTTTCTGAGATATAACCCAAAGTTTGTATTTTTGAAATGCGTGCATTTATATATTTTTTTTTAATTTTAGCCATGAACCAAGAAAAAAAATTTCATTTTTTTACGGGTTTGAAATAGTAGGCCACGGACTTTTCGTCTTCACCCCGTATTTCAGAAACAAACGTAGCTAGATTGATTCTGTTTGTGGTATTAAAAGTTTCACAAAAAAGGGCACAGAGTCGCGAAAACCGCAAGCCTCTCTATCTTTAAAAACAGTTGAGAGACACTGCAGTCCCGATCAACATAACATGGTACAGTCTAAAAAAGGCTCAGCCCAAAAACTGAACATTTTCAAAAAATTGCATAATTCGATTTCTTTTTAAATATGGCACTTATTAAAAAAATATCGCAAAAGAAAGAATGGCATCGAATGTTATCTTTTTCCCATACTGCAAGGTTTTTGACTTTCTCTATTTTTTCTAATGCAAAGTTCGGTATACCTAAATAACTTCTATTGGTTGTTTTGTGATATTTTCAAAGATAATGATCTGGTTCTATCCCCTTAGGTCACAGTGTTAAATAATTGATTAATGAATGACAAGTTAACACCGACATAACGGTAGCTGTTTTTGGGATAAATTCTTTGCTTTCACTTCCTTGTCTGTCCTTTTTTAGATTACGGTACTTATGAACGTAGCTTGGAAAGATGCAAAAGTCACAAAGATCTCACATTTCACTTTTGACACCCAAAGGCAAAAGATTCCCTCTAAACAACGGCGTTACCTTTAAGAAAATTCGGCTATGCCATGTAGGAAACGATTGTTTTCCCAGCCGACACAGCATATTCTGTTATCTACATCCAAAAATTAAAATTTAAATTAATTGTACAATCTGTAATTGGTCTTAAAACTCAAATTAATTAAATGCGCTTCTTTTGAGACCCCAGGCGACTATGTGGAATGACGTTTACTGCAACCCATTTACTGTTCATTGTCCTTACTTAATTGGCCAGATTGAAATGTCTAAAATCGGTAGTTCAATTAACACCTATTGCTAATTGCAATTCCTCGGGTTGGTACACAGGTCGCTGCATGACCTTGTAGTCTTAATGCTCGTTTTAAATTAACATAGGAAACCAAAATAATTACTTAACGGAGCTGAAATTCTAAAATATTAATACGCCCTCGTCTTCTAAATGACAAGAGCTTTCGGACGCAACAAAAATAATAAATTATTGAAATATCTTGACGGGAACGGTTGCAAACGGCGGATTACCTTTAGCTTCTATCTTCAATTCCAAAAACCAACACAGTTACGTTTGGCACGACACTTTTCGTAACGAAGTGCCAAACTTAAAACGCTTCTAGATACCGGGTGCTCATATATGGAGGGGTCACCAAAACTGGTGACTTGACGACAAAAAATAGGTGCTTTGTTACAACTGTATTTTCGTTACACAACAATAACAAGAGAAAGGAGAGAAAGGATAATGTTAACTGTCACGAAATTTGTCATCGCTGTAAAAAGTAGGTGGTACTAAAAGTCATAGTTTGTTAGATAGAAGGTGTGGTTTAATTTCAAGGTACAGAATCCTGTTATTCAATTACCAAGCCTTCTTCATATTCAAAATATCTTGCTCCCGTCCTAAAGATGCATTTTTTTTACAGAATTACCATCATATGTGCAAGTGCATCAGCTATGGGCGGAAAACTCTCATTTAACTGAAATATTTAATAATATTAAAAACATTATAGAATCTCCTGTCACCGCGATAAAAGGCAGTGCTGTTTTAAATAATCACAAAATTGTAATTGAAGCAAATCAAAAATTTTACTCAAACTCCAGCACAGCGAAAGGTAAATTTATTTCCCCATGAAATCATTATGAATCAATCTTTAGTTACAGAAGATCCATTTGATGTCCTTTTGATGACGCCTACAGCAAATACATTTTTCAAAAAACCAAGACCGTCTGCTAGTAAAGTATATCATGCTAAAAGGAGTGAAAAGGAATACACAAAACCTCGGAATACGGGCACTGTGCTACAGTTTGAAAACGAATCACATAGGACAGACATTTTACATTGGCTTGAGGACAGCAACAACCGTTTCGATTGCAAGGTATTTACGCAAACTCAACAAATTGTCCCGGATATCCCTGACTTTGATATGCCTTCGGCTTCTCAAGCGGTTAACTTTATGAATCCAAAATTTAACAGCACCAACAGTACGGAACTAAAACGTCAGAAAGACATGCAAAACGAATCTAGGGTAAAATCCAATATGTTAGTTCGATTAAGTCGACCTGTGCAATTTGTTAGTAATAAGGTTGAGCGACCTGAGAAACGCACACGGTCTTTAGAACACAATGTGACCACCTCAATTGCGAATACACGCCCGAAGCGGCATAGTTTACATGTATGTAGTCAAGATGAGGAAATTGTAATTGATCAGTTTGATAGCGAGAAAGATGCTCTACCGACAGATAATCCGCAGAAGGTGGCTCTTGTAAATTTAATGGAGAACGAGTATATCAACGCAATTGACAATGAGGTGCGTGCGTTGAAGACGGTGGATAAACGCAAAAGATCTTTGCGAAATTCTAATGAGAAGGTCGACAGCAATTTAAATGTTTCTCGTGGTTGGAATAGATTGAAAGCGGTTAAGAAAACCTTTGCCCAAACCGAAAAGAAGTCTTCCAAATTAAAGGTGGTGGTTGGAAATGCGGTCAATCAATCACAGAACAATTTGCGATCGAAAACCAAGAAGACTCCAGCGAAAACTGTTAAACCGGTTGAGTCACCCGTGAAGCAGAAACCTAAAAGTTATCCTTTAAATGAAATTGAACTTTACTTCAATTCTAAATTGCTGAATGATGAAGATCACGTGAAGGTCAATGACGAAATTCTGCAAACCACGCCCAAGAAGCATATGAGCGAGGAAGAACGGATCGAAGACAAAATCACAGTTGCCCAAAGTGGTGACAGTGGCAAGGTGGCACAACGAAATACTGAGCGGGCTAGCAGTGGTGGGGGAATGGAGAAAAATGAGAGTATATCTCACCCTGAGAGTATTAGAGATTTTATGGGGGAGCATCGTGTTGCAAAGTTAACTCAGGTTAAAAATGATACAAAAGAACACAACCGTCCAAGTTTTGAAGTAGTTGTAACGAAAGCGGTTATAGAAAATCAACATCTGCAAGAATCACATCCGATTGAAAAATCTGTGCATTGCACTCCCGCTCCCATTGCGGAAGATAAGTGTAAGGTGCAGCAAATCGATTGTGAAGAATTCATATCAAACACTCATCCATCCCAGACAATATCTACAAATGAACTACTCCGTGAAATTGACAACGATTTCATTTTTGCCTTACCTACTCCAACAATTACGAATAGCAGTATAATAAACCAGTTAGGTAGAAAGTTATCATCAATCAGTGATATTGTTAATGACCATCGTGACGATCCCGCACCACTGATGTACCAAATAAGGCAAATACTGAATGGAGCGCCGTTGCAACCACCTCCCGCGCCAGAAATGAAGAACACACACGTACAAACGGCAGTTAGTGTGGACGATACCTGTACCGTTGGCACACAATTTCCTGGTTTTCACTGCAAAGATATTGGTATACAAACGGATTCCTTCGATACTTCACATGGCTTTAGAATTTCATCAACGGAAATGTTCAATTTACAGCCGGTCGTTTCTTCTGCCATTCAAACTGATCCACTCGTTTGCGTGCATTGCAATCGCGAGGCGACAGGTGCATTTGAAGAAAATAACGCGCAAAGGTATGAGTTCTCGGCTAGTTTCGATAATCTCAACTTCGATACTCAAGATATCGTCTTGGGTCAGCAATTTGCTATGAGAAAAGGTACCCAGAATTCGAACTCCGCCGCGCAGTCGCAAGCGTCGAAAAATTTCAAGAGAATTCGACAGCCAAGTTCTGGTAGCGAGTCTGATAATGAGAAGGTTAAAGCGAATACTACCAAGAAGAATAAAATCGAGCATGCAAGTACAATTCAATTACTCATCGACACGAAAGCTAAGCTTAGAAGAGATTCTCCAGGAATTCGAATGGAAAATAACGATGTTTCAATTAAGCACGACAGTGCAGTTCAGTTGCTCATCGACAGAGAGGCCGAGCTTCGAAGATGTTTTCCGGAAATTGTATTGGAAGATAATGATCTTTCCCTTGAGTTTCTTTCTGATTTTAATATGAATGTTAGAGAAGAATCTCAGAAGGGTAACAACAAAGGACCTGTGGAACCTGAGGTATGTGTAATGTGTAATTCTTTAGTTGCATGTCAAGAGTGGGAACAGTGCCCCATACTGTTTCTGCACTTAATGTACAAGCACTTTGTGTCATTTAAATTTTATAGTTTTATTTTGCATTTTTGTGTGGATTGTGGTACAGTGATTACTTTAATGTACAAGGTGTATGAAAGAGGGCCTCAGTTGTCAAGAATTTTAAAAGTGACCGAATGTATAAACCTTTAATTATAAATTACCACTTTGCGCTATACCGTTCTTCAAGGTGGATCTACAGAAGGAATATTGTTTTTTATCTCATTTTTATTACATAAGAAAGACAAAGACTTAAATTCATTCTAGCAAATAATCAGACAATAATGCTCGACAGCTCAACTGAGTCATCACCAGAGTTGGACTGGGTCAAGCATAGAGTGACCCGGTGACCCAGTTAGTTTACTGATCCGGTGACCAGTTGACCCGGTGACCCAGTTGACCCGGTGACCCAGCTTGACCCGGTGACCCAACTTAACCCAGTGGCCCAGCTTTACTCGGTGACCCATCTTGACCCGGTGGCCCAGTTTAAATCGTTGACCCCTAGGTTGATCCAGTTGAATCCGGTGACCCAGTAATTAAATTATTGTTAGGTATCAAGTATTTAGAGGAAAGATTTATTTGGATTAAGCTAACTATTAGAAAAAAATTAAATGTGAATGAACACCTGTAAGCAAACTGGTAAGCCCTGAACCAAAGAAATGAAGGAGGGAACTGTTTAGAAATAACATTACTATAATACAATTCGGGACATGGAAAGTTTTTTACGGCAGTATTAAACATCAGAAGAATGGCAGTTGTCAAGCAATCAAGTATTATTTTCAACAAACCAGCATTAAGTTTCATTTATTTCATAATCTGTACACTTGAACCGACTTGAACACTGACTTAACTGCGTTATTCGATCAAACTAGGTTACTGGGTCAAATTGGGTCCCCAGGTCAAACTGGGTCGCTGGGTCAAACTGGGTCACTGGATCAAACTGGGTCACTGGGTCTAACTGAAAAGAGTATGACGTGACCCGGTGACCCAGTTTAATTAGGTGACCTAAGTGACCCAGTTGACCCAGTGACCCAGGCCAACTCTGGTCATCACATTCTGCAAATTAATTCTTATGTAGTGCCTTGATTACTGCCTAAGTACCAAATGTTAGGTAGTGGGTTTCTCAGTATACATATTTTGACACCCACTTATTTTCATTAATTTTGGGAAAATAATCTTTCTTTTTTTATGTAAAAGTATAGAGTGTAACACGTCATTATTTTCCTTTTTTGTCCCGTTTCATTCCTAAAAATCCAATATGGTGCCCATAAGAAAAAGAAAGTAGTAGCCTGTAACTTCGAAATCTATCATGCTATGGAAATTCTGATAACAGATTCAGATTCTTCGAAAAAAAATGCCCATAGAAGGGGCTAACGGGAACTGTTCATTTCTGACCAGTTGCTAGGGGAAAATGAAAACAAGATTTGACATTTTTAGATTTTCGGTCAAATCCCAGTTACTTTCAAACATTTTCTAAAGCTTTTTTCACAAAAAGGGGCAACGTTGTCCAATCGTGAGCCACGAATTTGAACCAGTGTAGAATTTATATTTTAGAATACTTTTTCGTAATCCCCCCGTACAAATTTGAAACTGTCTGAGACAGCGATTTGAAAGTTGGAGAAGGGGAGTTATACAATACTATTTAGTGCGGATGTAAACAGCCGTCCCCTCTATATTGAACAAAAGTAAACCGTTTGAAACGATTTGAAAGTGAGGGGGGTTGTAAAATACTATGTCTTGGCATAAAATTAGCAATTGTGATGGCAACTGTATCCCATTTTGAATTTTTTTTATGTTAGGAGGTAATGTGATACCTCATTTTGAAGGTCTTTTAATCCGCAGTTCACCTCCCCATTTGCAAATCGCCCAGCTAAAATGGCGCTTTGTCAAAATTTATTTTTTTTAATATACGAGGGCTATCCAGAAAGTAACGGACGTTTTGAAATAAAGAATTAAGAAAGTGTAAAAAACAACTTTTATTATATGCATTTGGAAGCTACACTATTTCTTAACATAGTCGCCATTCATATTGAGGCACTTATAGTGTGGTACAAGTGTTTTGATTTCAACTTTGTATACATCCGCCGCCTGAACCTTTAACCACTGGTTAACGCCGGCTTGAAGTTTGGCATCACTGTCCATGTGCTGTGTTGCGAGCGAGGTCTTCAACGCTGGGAAGAGGTGGAAGTGGCTTGGCGCTAGATCCGAATTGTATGGAGGGTGTTCCAAAATCATCCAAGAGTTGTCCAGTATGGTTGACTGTGTGCGGGCGAGCGTTGTCGTCCAAAAACAAAAGTTCCACCTCTTTCTCAGCTATGAAGACCTGACTCGCAACGCAGCGGTTAACTTCATGTCAGCGGTACCCAGTGCAGGTTAAAATCTCAGGCGGCTGATACACAGTTGGAATCAAAACACTTGTACCACGCTATGATAAGTGCCTCAATTTGTATGGCGCTTGTGTTGATAAATAGACCAAGAGTGTAGCTCCCAAATGTATATAGTAAGAGATTTCTTTACAAATTTACAATTTTTTATTTCAAAACATCTGATACTTTCTGGACAACCCTCGTATGTTGACCACATATCTAAACTAATTGTGTGTGGTTTTCGCGCACAACTGTAAACTGCGGATAAAAAACCTTCAAAATGACGCAAAGTCGCCGTCTTGGAAGTTTTTAAACAACCTGACACATAATTAAGTGGTATTTTTGTTATTAGAGAGCTTTTTATGTCAGAATAATTTGAAACCTTATGATTTGTCCGTTATTGGTTTAAGAAATTGTATTTGAAAGGTTGCGCCATTTTGGGCTAAGGGTATAAAGTTTTTTTTATTTATTTATTGTTATACTTATATAATATTAAAATGAATCGACCGTTTTGTCGCCCAAAACTTACTTTCGCTGGATTCTGTGCCCACAATTAATAGTGTTCATCTACGAGACAACCTGAACACTTCAGTATCAAATATTAGTACAGAATTTTTTTCGGTTATTATTTTCCCTTTGTAAATACCCTCTTCCGACATTCCATTTTTGAGTTATTCTCATTTTGAAGTTTTACTCCACCGACGAATGCGTTTCGTCGATATGTATCATTTTCGCTTTTCAAGTACCCTCTTCTTACACTCCTTTTTCTAGATATTCACATTTGAAGTTTTCCACCGAGAGTTGCTCTTTGTTGACATATATCATTTTCCCTTTGTAAGTGCTCTCTTCAAACATTCTGTTTCAAGATATTCACGCTTGACTATACCTATGGATGAGTCTATTGACACATTCTTACTTTTAAAATTTCAGAAAGATTGCACCACCAATAAGAAAGTTAGTTCTGCACATGTCGTAAGGAATCGTCTTCCTTTAATAGAAGGGGTCACTGTTGAAATTTAAAAAAAATGTTCCCGAAAGGAACTTGCTTCAATATATTTTTCTTCATTGGAGTTTTCCCGAAAAGTGGTTTTTTTTAAGGAGGAATGTGCTCAAAATCAATACAATATAATACACCGTAAACAATATTAAGTAATAAAACGTATAAGTATATGCTCTATTATGATCCATTTTTCTGTGTTCTGTCTTCTCTTTCAAATTGATCATAATACCTAAAACCAAAAGAAATTGCACCTAATCAGACAGACGCGCATCGGCTTTATGCATTCATAATCAGTATCACTTTCCCATAAGGAATGCTAATTTTGAAGTACCTACTTATTACAGAATGGTACTCTATGCAGTACACATACTGTGATACAGTATGTACTCTTGATTGTCGGCAAAAATTTATCAAACGCGAAATTTATTGGATATATTAGCGTCTCCTTAAACAATTAAATTACTTCATGGGTTCATGCATTAATTATGCATTGCATTTTTACTAGGTGATTGCAATTAAGCACCAACCAACTACAGAACCTACAGCGAAAGTGGTCACATCCGTCTTTGAAGAACCCTTACCAAAACGTGTTAAAACACAAGATTTATTAAAAGAATGCGAAATGATTATTAGAGGGGCTTGTTCGACGACTATGCGCATAGAACACACTCAGTCTAGTCACGGAAGTGTGAAGCTTTCGCTCGATGACATAGCGGATGAATTTAATCGTAATTTTGAGGATGGCAACAGTAATAAATCGTCTAACAATCCCGTTAATAACAACAAGCACTCTGAGTCAATTTTTGGTACCATTCACAACAAAAACTCGCAAGTGAAGAAACCGACAAGTTCCGCCCCAGGTGAAACAGATAATAACAGTATCGTTAATCACTTGGAAGGGTTGGATGAATGCTTTCAAGATGATTATGATCCAGAAATAGAACTGATCACCCGCCCAATGTTAAAAAAGGACGAAAATAAAGTTCATGTTGTTCAGGATATACTAATTCCAAAGCAGGTTGAAAATGGTTCCATGACTGAAGATATCCATGAAATTGTCGATTCGGATGATGAAGTGATTGAATCTACACCCCAGAAAAATAGAGTGATGGCACAACCTCTAGCAGCTGTGTAAGTATATTACCGCAATCTTCAATAACTGTGCCTTTTCTATTTCATTTTCCGCTTCTCTTATTATTGCATTGAAAAATATATATGTATTTATTTCTGTTTCTATTTCCACTCTTTCACATTTTCTTCTACCTGTTTCTTTTTCACCTGTTTCAACTTTTTCCATTTTTTATTCACACATATCTCTGATCCGTAGCCTTTTCTTTATCCTTGCATAAATTCATTTTAACATGCCCTACTTTAGGGATCAAAATGTTTGGCTCAGTATTAAAATAAGGGCTGTGAAGTTAACTGTACATAAAAAACATATCTCAAGACCTCATGATATCCATACTTGCTTTGTTAGGAAATCAAAATGGCGACCCTTGAGGTAAGTATACTGACTCGATTAGAACTTTTTGGCACAAATCTCACGACCATACGCGATGGTTAACGCCTCGTTTGGTCAAATTTGTGCCACGTTCATTTACCTCAAATCTTACAATCGAGGGCGTTAGTTAGTGCCTCGTTTGCATTGGTTAAAAGTGACATACAGGTTCCATTATAAAAGTAGTGCGCTTTTCTGGGAAAAATAGTTTTATTGATCATACCAGTACAAATGCTTTAAATTCCTCAAAATATCCCCCCCCCTCTCTCCCGCATCAATACTTTTGGGGAAACGGGTGTACCACGCCAGGAAGGCATCACTGAAACTCCTTGGCAGGAATGAAGACGATATCAGAAGTGGAGGAGTAATACCAAATAATTATTGGTCGATAGTTATTATACAGATGACCTCTATCTTTCGAGTTCCATAAGGTCTATCTGCTTGAAACTCTTCAATATTTACAATTCAGCTATTTTGCATTTTAAATATTCGTACAAGAACCATTTTTCACTCACATTGTAAATACTACGCAATGCATTCAGTATCTTTATATATAAAAATAAACCCCTGTTTCTTCTGGTCACGCAATAACTTTAGAACGACTTGACCGATTCCATTCATCTTTTTTTTTTTTAAGTTTTCTAATACTGTGTAGAAGGTTCTTACGGCAAGAAAAACTAAGAAAATCGCCCAGAAAATTGGAAAATTGGAGAAAATTTATCGACTATTTAAAACATCGCGCGTTTGACGGTGCGACGGCAATTGTTTTAACAGCTACATCGATCGGCATAATATATCCGTCAAAAAAATTAATTTATTCATATCATAGTGTGCTGTCAATTCGATCGGATCGTTTATTCAGATTTCAGTGAGTTTTTTTAGAAGTTTCGAAGTTATTTCACCGCAATAATATTTGATATACCTAACATCCATTTTTGGTAAGTGTTGATAGACTAAACGCGTGGTATACATAGTTAGGTATACAGAAACACTAAGGGAGACAATTTCTATTTTCAGTTGAATTTTAGTTTTTTTTAAATCCTACTTATGAGATATATCAACATATGGTACCAACTTAGGTCGCAGAATTCGTAATCCTACAAGTCAAACATATACCGGGTGGTACTCGGTAAGTAAGAGTAAGAGTTAACAGTTGTTCAGAATTAAAAGGTGCATGCAAAACTGTTTTTATTAAGCTTTAGGTATACCCGCAAATTTTAAAATAACCATGACTTTTGTTGTTTTATGAATTGCTACTAATAACAGAAATGTTGTAATTTATTTTTAAATTTGCGGGTATACCAAAAGCTTAATAAAAACATGTAAAAACAGTTTTGTATGCACCTTTTAATTCTGAACAATTTTAAACTGTACAGTTTTTTCTGTAAAATGTACAGGAGAGCAGGATATTGCTTAAAACTAATTTCCCTTGTTAAATCCCCATGTTCCTATTTACCGTGCACCACCCGGTATACGAGTAAGTCAAACTGGCGAGCAAAGCGAAGCGCGAAACAAAGTTAATGGGATCGATATGAACAACGCAGAAATGTCCCCTTTAATCCCTATCGAGCTGCATTTAATTATAATGTAGCAATCGATTATAGTTTACATTAAATCGTTGCTATTAGACCAAAGAACTTTGTGTGTCCACATTGCAAGGCTACTGAAGCTCCTGGATTATGTTGCGCCATTGGCCAAGTGAAATTGATGCCATTGGTACGGCCACCAGAGCCACTACATTCCTTGGTTTCCGGAAATGGGTCAGATTCTATACATTTTTTTACTCATATCCTGAAATACAATAATTGCCTCGATAATTGCTTTCAAATTACGGCATTTGGCGCAAAAAAAAGGTACGTTGCTCGCTCTGAATCACCAAAAGCAACTATAGAAGTGAGTGCGTTTATTTTTTATTATTTTTGGGAGAGATGGGGAGATTTTGGGGCAAGTGTGTCAAAATCTCTTTTCCGGCTAAACAGTTGAACCGATTTAAACCAAATTTGCTACACATATTCTTAGACATAAAAGGGTAGAATCGCGCATAAACAGGTGGGGCGGGTGGTACCTGTGCTAGCCACAGCAATTTTTTGTTATTATTTATTCCAGTCCGAATTGAATAGGTATTCATAGCTAAGAAAGAGGACAACGTCCGTCGAGTCAGCTAGTTTTCTATATGAAATTCATTTGTAAATGAACTACCTTTACCATCACAGGGTTTAACTTCTCGGAAAAGAAATGGGTGCCAGGGGGCCGCTTACGTTTTTGCGTCTTTGTTACACTTACTTGTGGAATTGTTAACCTCTCCTCTCCTCTTAAACCTTACCATTATCGATCAATTCACCAGAATTTTTTGCTACCATCTCTTTCTCGCTCATGTGTAGACGTGATAGAGAATAAAGAACTTAGTTCACAAACTACTGACGCAGAGCACACCTTTCGTGAATTCAACTGTATATGCGATTGATTACCTTTCAAGCATAAGCCATTAGAAGAAATAATCCTTTATTTGCAATTTTGGATTTACCTATTTTTATATTCTCGGTAGATTCTTCTCTTTTCCCAAATTTTTTAGGAAATATCTAGCAATACTTAAAAATTTGAAGTACCTACTCTTGCATACCAAGACTGGGCCACCTCACCAAAACATGTACACCTACTTCGACCTCTTCGAAGTACTCCTAATACTTCGACAAGTACTTTGTGACTACTTTGAATAGTTCGAGAAGTACTTCGACTCCGTTCTCGTAGTTCTATTGTACCGTCGCAGACAAAAAGTTGTAACGTGCGCATGCGCGATCACCGTCAAGCTTTATGTTTCCGTACTACTTCGACTACTTCAAAAAGTACTTCGAGTGACTTGTACACCTACTTCGACTAGTGGACCAGTCTTGCTACATGCTAACAAAGCTTGAGAGAATCTTTTTTTCTAATCAAATAATTTTTGTACTTTCAGTTCCGCATTGTCTCAGGCGTACTACAATCCAAGTGCTCTAGAAAAACGACCACCTTTGTTACAAAACAATGATTTGATGCCTTGCGAAACTATACAGCCTTTAGACGCGGATCCTTTGACATGTTTAAATGAAGCATTTACTCCTCCTCCAGAATTTCAAGACCCTGATATTGAAATTGTCGAATCTCCGAAACACAATAATGTCGAAGATGTGGTACCTAACGCGTCTGTAACTCCCGATTTGTTAATCCATGACGCTGAATTACCAAACGAAAACGCCGCTTTCATAACGAGCACACCTTTTTCCTGTGCTTCGCAAGCACTGTCGTTAAAAAGATTGAATTTGTCGCCCATTCGTTCATCGCACAAATACGTTAATCCGATATTAGCTGCTCAAAACGCATCAAGACTACCCTTGAACATAATAGAAACTCCTTCAAAACAGCGCGTGGTATCTCTTGTTACCTCTACACCAAAACGAAAACAAAAAAGCATTTTAAATTATGTGAAACAAGACGATACACACAAGGAAAATATTATTTCGCAACCGGATTTAATAAATAAAAAGCCTAATGTTTGCTACACTAGGCTATCCATGAATGAGATGATGCACGTAAATTCGTTGGCTAAAAGGAAACTAATAACGGTATCTAACACTTACGGTACATCAGTGACTCATATGATAGTTTCGGTCGACAAGCGCAACTGTTTAGAACATCACACAATGAAGTACATGTTGGCGGTTGCCGCTGGAATTTGGGTCCTTAGCTTAAAGTGGATCGAGGAATGTTTGAAACAAAACGAAATTGTACCCGAGGTGCACGGTATAAACTTGACATCATTTTGTAATTTAACCTGCGTGTCATTCTAGGAAGCGTACGAAGTATTGGACGTAACAGGCACTGATGGTCCTCATCGCTCGCGTTTAACCAGATCGAGAGCGCCTTTGCTGGAACGTTACAAAATATATGCAGCGCCCCCATTTAGGTCTGCAACAAAGATGGAGGTTGAGGTAATTTCTGGCATGTTTTACTTTTATTATGTAATTACATTTTTAGCATGTAATTCAGCTACTTGGCGGTGACGTGGCGTTGAGACCGGAAGACTTGTTGAATAAAAATGGTAAAATTTGTCTTATTGTCACCGAAAACAGTGAATCTCACGATGAAGAATATGAAGGTATGTCTCTAAATATGAATTAATGCTGATTAATTTCATAGTAATTTCGAAGTTGCAACTTTTTGATTATTACTTTCGTTTAAACTTGAAATTCTTACGTCATCTATTTATTTCCTTTATAATCAACTAGTTTAAACGTAAATTATTCTTGTAGTAGATTAACTTACTATTTTAGTTCTTTAGTTTGCCGTTAGAGGCCATTCGAGTGTTTGAAGTTTCTTTTACAATACTTCTGAGTCTTGTTGCTAGAGTTCGCGCTTTGTACCTTTCTGATATTAATTCTATTGCGCGCAGTTGCATTTCTTTTCCCTTCAGACAAGTTTCTGCCGTCGCATTGGTTACATGCAAATTTTCTCCTCCATTACTTTTACTGACTTCATGTCTTACATGGATAAAGGATTATTGTTTTGGCTGTTGCCATTTATCTTTGAAGTGGTTTCTCTTTCTCTTTTTGATGTCTGTAGCTGTGCTCCATTGAAGCATTTTTATGGTTTAAATCGTTTTTTAGGGCTTTACCTTCCCTTGGAACTGTTCTTATTGTTTCTCTTAAAATAATTGTCAGGGATAGAATCTCAAAAATATTACAAATAGGACACTAATGATATAGATCTGCGATGGCAATACTTAAATTTAAATTAATTTTAAGTAAAAAGAGTATCAACACGTGGTCAGAGCGAATATTAATATCAAAACAGGTTTCCGAAAAAACAACTGAGCTATAATCGTTAAATGACTCAAGCAAAGTTAAGAATTATAACTCGATTGTATTGAAAGCCAGTATGTAATAAAACGTAACACCAAAGAGTCGTCGACAAATTAAAAAATTACCTTTAAACTTCGGGTCGCACCCTTTTGAGCTCAAAGGGGCGCGTTTAGCCTAATCTGTAACAGACACCAACACAAACAAAAGGGGTAGTGAATAGCGCGGCACAAAATATATCGCATAAACAATGCTAACGTCTAACACAGGGTAATCGAATATTACACTAATAAATACTGTTGTATATTAATAGTAGTAGTGGGTTGTGAAATAGTTACTATGGTTTTTATGTTCAATAATAATAAATCTGTCATACATAAAAAAGAGGTGTATGTCTCGTGTTCTTTCCAATTCGAAGAATATATATTAATAATAATAATAATAATACAACACTACATGCTCACAAAATACTGTAATATCTCCACCAATAACCCAAGCAACCACACAAAAACAACTTACTGAACAAACAAAAACAATAAATACAAGTAACGCAACATGCACTACAAAGACAGGTCCACCCAATAAACGCTCTAGCATAGTTAAAAAATACAAAACTCCTTCTTCATAGAAACACATCACGTTATCACAACCCACTCGTATTCAACCCAAACGCAAATCCAAAGAAACACTTGACACAATAAACTGCATTTAATAAAATTGCTAAACTTACAGGAAATATTATAATTATTTTTTTTTTCCTCTTTTCTGATAGCGTTGGCTATTGTGCCCCTCAATAGCTATGTTGGTAAGATCAATAGCTATGTTGGTAAGTATGAATTACATACTATCCCTAGATTTGGAATGTGCGTGTGTGAATTTTTTTTTTTTAGGACCCTACATAACTTCACCAGACACACACACAAACACTAATCGTTAGTTGATTTTAATCCATGCGATTAGTTAACCAGGCTAGACCTGAGTTCTCACAAGAAACACCGACCATAATAATTACGGAATTCACCTGTTACATTAAATACCACAAAAAAAAACATGTGCTTAGCTAATTTAACATAAATTGATTTTCAACCTAATAAACCTTCGCTAAAAGACAATACAAGTAGAAAACTAGAAATCACACAAAAGAATAAAAACAAAAAATATTAATAGGCGCGGACGAATTTAGTTTCTTCTGATTAGAATTTGATACCCCAAAAACGAGTCCGATTTACAGTTTACACATCCAGGTATGAAGATTTTTTGCAACCCAGCCTCTGTTGCAATTATCATCGTTCAGTAGCCAGTTATAATTTCTCTCCAAAACTTTCTTATATGTAGAGCAATTTGATAGACATTTTTATTGTAGTAGTAAAAGCAAACAAAATGGACGTGCCGACAATTTTTTATCGTCCCACTCATATGATACCTGACTTGGATGCCTTTTTAGCGCATTTCCACAAAAATAAAAAAAAAATGCGCTATTGTGGCCACTTTGTCCGTCCGTCCGTCCGTCCGTCCGTAACTTTGCGACGCTACTAGTTTTTTATCTTAAGAGCTATTGTTCTACTTTTTTCGCTATTTGGTTCGTTATGGTGTCGAGTCTTGTACCAAGGAAGGAATTTTTTCTGTACCGCTTACAAAAAAAGTTATTGTAAAAAAAACAAAAAACCGTTTTTTACATGTTCCATAATTTTACACTTTTGCCGTTTATTAACGATCCTAGAGATCGTTTATAATTTTGCATTGCTATCTGTCGCCTGCCGGTTGGTCTCTCCGTCTGTTCCTTTGTCTGTCTGTCCATCTATCTGTCCGTGTGAACGATAACTTTGTTTAGAAATTTTCTATCGCTTTTACATCTCCGTTAGTTATGAACTGAATTGCATGAAATTCAATATGGGCATAGATTTAGCCATATAATACGCAATGCCAAAAGTTGAATCGAATCGATTCAAAATTCACAGTGCCCTTTTCGCATCTCGTCCATTTATAAACCGAATTGCAAACTTTTTTACTTATAAAAGTATTTAGATTTGGAATGTGCGTGTGTGAATTTTTTTTTTTTAGGACCCTACATAACTTCACCAGACACACACACAAACACTAATTTAGTTGATTTTTCCATGCGATTGGGCAACCTGAGTTCTCACAAGAAACACCGACCATAATAATTACGGAATTCACCTGTTACATTAAATACCACAAAAAAAAACATGTGCTTAGAATTTAAATAAATTGATTTTCAACCTAATAAACCTTCGCTAAAAGACAAACGCCAGAAAAAAGAAATCGCATGCGCAGTGCCAACTTTTTTATTTATGGAAGAATTTAAATGAAATGTGATACATAGGCACTTGGAATAAAGGAAAATCTAGCGCCAGTTTCAAAATTTTATTTTGCGCATGCGCAGTGCCAACTTTTTTATCTATGGAACTATTTAAGTGAAATTTGATACTTAGGCGCTTGGAACAAAGGAAAATCTAACATTAGTTTTAAAATTTAGGTTTGCGCATGCGCAGTTCCAACTTTCTTATTTAGAAAAGCATTGAAATGAAATTCTTCTCATAAACTGAAATTGAAGTAGCACGTCAACAATGGATTGCCCATGTGCAACGCTATCTTTCATATTTGTGGCCGGATTTTTACGATTTTAACAGAAGTTGCATTTTACAAATGGGAAATGAATGCAAGTGGAAATGCGCTTTATGTAAATCGTTTACGATTACTTTTTAACTTGTTTCTGTTTATCCCTTCTATCCCTTTTGAATTTTTATCTGTAAAGGCTGGGCAGCAAGACGATAAAATGCAGACTGCTCAATGGCTGAACCTGACTGGAGCAGCACAACAGATTAACTTGAGAATATACTAAAAAAAAATGGTAGCCACCTGACCAAATTTTGTTTTCCACAAATGATTAAAAAACTAAGCAATTATTATAAATATTACCATTGTTACAGCGTGGTTGGAAAAATTAAAAGTGGTTACAGTGGACTTGGAGTGGTTAAGTCGATCTGTTGGGCGGTTTCAAGTTTCAGGACTACGCCCATTCGCATTGTGTTCCGAAGATTCTTTTAGCGGCTTATCATATCCTGCCGAACTTCTCAGTGATGTGCCTTCCATGCTTACGTTAAATTAAAATAAGATACTTATGTTACTCTCTTTTAAATTTATAGATGACGCCATATTAAATACGTTATTTTTTTATAAATGTAGTTTATATTCAAATCTGTTTTATAACAGTTAGATGTCTGTTGTATGTAAGTATATGTATGTAGGTTTTAAAAGGTAATTAAATTTTGTTTGATTGTACAATATTTGAACATTTAGAACAAGGTTCATTCTCCTAGATTTACCATAATAGCAACTTATGTGTTCTGAGGTAATAGCTAATTTCATTATCAAAAAATATTAATTTTAAATTTTTCCTATTATTCCCCAAGTGCTTGAGAAGAACGACAAAACACATTTTCTTAATGTGTCATTTCTGGCTTACTAGCTTGTTCGTTCATTTGTTAGAACAAAATTTCCCACCTTAGTGCACGAGAACTACATGTACATTTCTCTTCGTGCTGTTTTAGTCAGTTATTGGGGAATCAAGCTTAGAAACTGACCGGTGCAATTTGACTACTTGGAAATAATTATAACCTGGAAACCAAGATGATGAATATGTCTTGCTAGACACAATAATTGTGACATTATTAACAATTGTAACAAATCAGCTCAATGATAAATTGGAAAAAACAAGGTGACATATGGAGCATTATGTTATGGCCACACTATCTTTATCTTGAACTATAAAGGAAAGGGGAGTGATAATATCCTATCAAGAGCAGTGCTGATATCCTATCAAGAGCAGTGCTGCACATTGAGACAAATTTTCATGTGGCGGCCATATTCTCTGTGCATAAGATAAAAACTGTTTACTTTTTGCATACACCCTGTGTTCAAGATAGGATGTCTTATCACGGGGATCTACGAAACCATAAAAGACAGGACTATGGTCAAATTAGAGAAAAAATGGCGCAATTAAAGTCATTAATCATGCTTTAAATAAAACCAAAAAATTCTGATTGTGTCCAAAGTATGGCAGAAAAACCGAAATTTGCGTAAAAAAAGTACACCATATCTAGTAGCTTTTTGTATTGCAAATACAAAAGTATATTGAAACTGTTGGTTTCAACAAGATGGTGCACCAGCGCACAACGCCTTAATCATGTGAGAATACCTATCGGAAATATTACCCGAGGAACCTGTAAAATAGGTATCTTGCCTCGATTTCAGCGTTTGTCGTGTCATGCACAATTTCTACTATGTACCTACAGTTGCTGGTTTTATTGTATGCATAGGATTGGGCAAGGAAATGAAGGTTTGAGTTTTGTTTATCCTACACCCCTACACGGTAAGGCGATAGGGTAACCAATAAGCTAAAAGTGATACCAATAAATATTACACATTTACTATTAGATACAACTTTATCAAAACATAAAATCTGAGTTTATTGAATTTGATGGGAAACATTATCCTCAAGAGGATTTTTGTGATCGTAAACGTTTGGCCGAGCCTCATAAGTACAAATGGTGACACCATGCCGATGAGCCTCTGTAAATTCGCCTTTCAAACCGATATAATAAACACGTGTTTGATCACCGCCGAAGTTACTTGGAAAATGGATACTTAAATGATGTACGGAACTAAAGAGTACAATCCTACAAACAAATACTGAGATCTAAAACCTATAAACTATCAGGTAAAAGGCATACTTCGTTGCATACTCTAAAGTGCCAGATGAGTCAGTGTGTAAATCGAACTCTTGATCTGCAGGTATACGAACATCGTCAAAAGTCATATGAGGCCTATTTTTGTACCTGCAAAGCCCATGGTTCTTAAGGTTTCTGAATGAATAGAGACTTACAGCCTCATTTTGGAAGGGTGTGAGTCGCTATCTTCTCCTACCACTATAATTCCTTTGAGTTTAATATTTCCCGTAAATGGAATATTAAAAAGTAATTCCTCATCTGCATCCGATTCAACATACTAAAATGAAATACCAAATCCATTAATTTATTAATAGTAAGTGCACAAAGCAAAAATTGTTAACCTCTACAAAATTTAGACGATCTTCCCATTGTTTAAACACCAATTTTCCGGATCCTTCCGTGAGTTCATTTAAACATTCTAAATTTTCTTTATCAATTTTTGCGTATAAGCTGTACTGAACCCCCATTTCAGGGGTGTCATCATGATTTTTATCACCTTCGCAACTGTGGTGGCCGTGGGGCGCCATTTTTTCAAACTACAAAAAGTGACATTTGTTTCTTGTTACCAACGTTGGACGCGAATTATATATAGGGTGATACATAATGTATGTATCACTCATCACAACTAATAGAATACGGACAAATACGAAAATGACATTCATGAGATTGTATATGAAAATATACTTTAAAATATCACACTTCACA
Source organism: Photinus pyralis (assembly GCF_008802855.1). Taxonomy (NCBI): domain Eukaryota; kingdom Metazoa; phylum Arthropoda; class Insecta; order Coleoptera; family Lampyridae; genus Photinus; species Photinus pyralis. Next base: position 12,992,063 of record NW_022170596.1, read on the forward strand.
GTTAGTTTTGTTTAAGTGTTAGTCAGGTCACCAACAACCATTTGGATTGCTTTAAAATAGCCGAATTGCCGAATGCCGAGGTATTTTTCTAACCTAACATTTTGTTGTTTAATTTTTAACTTGTGTATGGTGTCCGCCTGTAAGGTCTGTAATGATGCAGTATCCGTACCTTTACGAACCATTCCGAAATCTCAAGCATACATATCGGGGTGATCCTGCCGCCACCGCCACTGAAATTATAGGTTAGAATGAGGTTAGGTTTCCCGTTTGCTGTAAACCGTCGATGAAAAGTTTCCGACGAAAACGAGGATGCTCGGATTGATCAGATGACAGTTACCGTATCTACAAGTACAACAGTTACCGAACGCTACAGACGCTCCTGATTAATCTGAGCGAGTTCTCGAAAGCACCTTTAAGAGGTAAGGTGTCAATAAATTAGAACAAATTTTAGAAATTTTAGTAACAATATTATACTATAACGTAAATTTAATTACGTGATTTATTTATATAAAATTAGTTATTAATGTTCACCATCAACTAAATTTATAATGGTCTTTGAATATATTGATCGTTCCCTTACTTGCAGTAACTTTTATAACACTTCATCTACAACACGAGAGCGAATTTGATTATTTATCACTTCATCATCGATGTTAAAACTGAAACTAACACAATTCAATGTATATTGCAAACAGTAAACCTAATAAATGTAGAAGGCATATCATATATTTTCAGAAGAATGAGTCATATCCGCTTTTATTCCTTATCGCCGATGACTATAATCTTTGATCGACTTGATGGCCCCTTTATATCGTTTTAGAAACAGAGTTTAACATAATACATGTAAAAACTTGAACTTAAAGTGCAATTCTTTATTGGCTCAACGTTATGTAATTTTTCGTTTCATTTGCATAAACGCTGTGAAAATGTTATTTGTGTTATTTTTAAGTATTTCGTACATAACTACTTTTTAACTTTTCCCATATATCTAGTGTGCTGTTGCCCTGCATGATTCTATTAACCGCTTATACCGTGGAGAATGTACCTTAATACGTAGTTCCAATTCTTTGGTGTACGTACCTGTTCCTCTCTCATCTCGTGACCGGCGGTGCGTAAGCAATACAAGTGGGTCCTCTAATTAGCTTTTCTTCTATTTAATATGTGGGTCTGTTTGAGTGATAAATGTGTACCACCCAGTCTAAGCCGACGTACCGATATTTGAAGTGGGGCGAAACGTTTGTCATTTGACAGTTGCAAAGTGTAACAACTGTAAGTATTGAGTCAGCCCAAATTGAATGCCAGTTCGGGAATCTCTAAGGGCCGGTTGCACAAACGCAGTTTAAACTTCCCTTGGAATTAATCAGTGGATTACGGTCTATAAGATTTGTTGAAATTTGAAGTTTTTTCAAATTTCAACTAATCATAAGTATGTCTTAATCCATTGCGGTAATCTAAACGAGGTTTAAACTGCCTTTGTGCAACCGGCCCTAACATCATCACAAACTGAGGGAGGGACTCGTTCCTCGTTCGGAAAATGCAGCGTAAAGGTCAGATTCAACCAAAGTTTTAGATGTAATTATTTTAGTTACATAGTAATCCCATCCCTGGGATTGTCTCAAGAAGTCCATACAAACATCAAGCAAGGCAATAATTTCCATATACTTAAATGACTGCTATATAAATTAAACTTCGGGCCAAGATCTTTGTGGTTTTCTTTCTTTTGCAGTTATTGGTAGAGTATTCGTTAATTTTATGTATTACTCCTTCCTTCCACTACTATGTATACCTAATCAAAATGGGTACTCTTTGGTATTTAATCACGTGATACCCTTATAAATGTTCCAATTGCCGATTTACATAGTCTCTGTGGAGCATCCACAGTGGCTTCGATATTTCATTTAAATGCTTCCATAAATAAGAAAGTCGGCATTGCGCAAAACCCAAATTGGAAACTGATGTTACATTGGCTTTTATTCCAAGTGTCTATGTATTACATTTCATTTGAATGCGGTTTCGTAAATAAGGAAGTTGGCATTGCGCATGCGCAAAACCAAATTTTGCAAGTGGTGTTAGATTTGTCTTTAGCCCAAGTGCCTATGTATAAAATTTCATTTAAATGCTTTCATAAGTAAGAAAATTGACATTGCGCATGCGCAAAACAATATTTTAAAAACGTAGTAGGTCTACGCTATCTTCACACAACAAGAATACGGAAATAAAGTCAACCCGGCAACGTTTAAAAATGGCTACCCGAATGATGATTTCCTCCAAAATTAAACAAGATCCCGCTTAAATTTGAAAAGTGGCGCGTGATCAAACATCATAAGGCAGGGTCCCCTTACGTTAGTTGTAAACAACCCTATGACCTAAAGGGATTTGCCCCCCCCCCTCCCCAATATAAAATGCTGTATACAAAACACAAATACGATATAAAGAAATGCAAAAATCACTACCTGCATTAAATAACACAAAAATATCAACAAACATTTACGCAGCCACGTGTTCGCGACCGCCATTAAAGAGAAGAAACCAAACGTAACCCACATTCGCGCTCTCTAGATGGGCAGACAGCTTTTCCCCTTCATAGATATATTAATATATTCAGCTCCTAAAATTGCGTAGTTGCCAACTTTCAAAATTATGTGCATCGTCGCAAGTTGTATATACAAGGCGAACGTGGTTAATTTTACTTATAAGCGTAGTGTTTACATATAAAGTTTCATTTAAATATTTTCATAAACAACAAAGTTAACATTGCACATGCGTTAAACTAAATTTTTGACACTGCACATGCGCAAAACCAGGAAATATTGGTATGCACGGAATTCTTGAACCAATCCCTTTCAAATGAGCCTCCATATCGCTCAAATCGATTCAGTCGTGTAGAAGGAGTACCTACGTGTGACGGACGGACGGGCGACAAAGTGCAGCCAATAGCGATTTTTCACTTTAACCAAAATAGGTACCTACGCTAAAAATGCATTGCCGTTTCCCTATGGTCCGTTCTACCTGGGACACACTGTATAAGCAAAATGTAGCGTATATCAGTGAGTTCCAACTTAGATGCGCTTGTTATAAGTTATAAGTGATAAATAATAAGTAAGTACCTACTGTACTTTATTGTTAGTATACCTTAATTGTTAGTTAATTGAAAATAAATAGAGCTATGTAATTAAATTTATGATACCTACATTAAATTTTGATTTAATTTTTATGGAGAACAATTTTGTTATGGCCTAAATGCGCGGGAATGGTTATTACAATACGTCACCACCGCTTTGTTTTGTGGCTAGTAGATAGCTGCATATGCGGTTTTATATTCAGTATTGTTTATACTTTATATAAACATATTGAGCAACAAGACGTGCTCAGAGCGAATCTGACTACTTAATGTTTGCGAAAATAGCTGGATTCCTTATTCTTCATAAAATCATAATGTTCCTTCATTCATTTGCAGAAGTGCAGGTCCATAGAGATAGACTAATGAAATATTGTTTTTTTTAACATAAATAAAATGATATATTTTATATAAACAGCTATCAGTTTTACCTATCTACCTACTTATAGCATAGGTAACTATTGTGTGATAGTAAAAGAAACTACTTCGTTGGCAGCTGGTATCACGATTAATTTATAAATCAAATCGATTGAACTTAGTCATTTTCAGCACGAAAACCTAATGGGTCAATGAACTACGAATGTATGTATATTTTTTACTACTCGCAAATTTCAAATCTTTTTACACCACAATGCGCTGTCAGATACCGCCAGTGTTACGTCATGTGTTAGCGCACAGCGTCGCGGCGCAGTCTAATATTAGTGTAGTATACACACATTTCCTTATTACTGCATACCTCTATTAAAATGACCAGTGTTCAACAATCACCCAGAAATGTTTCACGGGGACGTAGACGCGAAAGGTAAGTTAAATTACATGTTTGCAAAATTAGTTGCGCTAATTTATTATAGGTACAAGTAGCATTCCGTAGCGAATCGGAAATCGATAGTTTTTGGTTTTTTTATAGTACTATTGTGTAACTGATTACAATATTATCACGTCGAGTCCACGCGTAACTGATACTAAGATTTTTTAATCGATGGTACTTGCGCCCTTCAATAATTAAGTCGCTCTCAATTTTGTTTAAAAAAATGTAAAACTATTCACCGTCACACCCCAGGGGAGGAGTACCGCGTCCTTGTTGCTTGCTTACATTATTGATCAGGCTGACTCAACGTTATCTATCAGGGGTTGTAAATATGGAGCTCGACAGCAGTTCGCGAAGTTAATTAATTCGCCACCATTGAAAACAATAACAGCTGTTTATGTTGTAGGGTTAATGCTAGTCAAAGAAGATGCGACCGATCGTCGGATTCGCAATTGCAAGTATTTAAGGCAACAAATATGGAAGACGAGAAGTATGAACTTCACCCTCTAATGCACGGTTGCGACGATTCGTGGACGTGGAACAGAAGAGAGAAAAGTCGGGAAGTTACTCTTTACGGAAATTCGTTCAATATTGCACATTTCCACCCTAACTGGAGTAGTGGAACGGCTGGTGTCAGGGGAACAAGGGTTTTAAATAATGGTAAATACTTCTGGGAGATTCATCTATCGCAGAGAATTTTTGGTACAAGTATGATGTTTGGAATTGCTACAAAATACGCTCGATTACACGTAGATTCCTTCACAAATCTTCTAGGTGAGGACTGTCACGGATGGGGTTTATCGCATAAGGGCTTGCTTTGGCACGGCGGTACTTGGTATCATTATACAAAACCATTTCGGGAAAACGAAGCAACCGTGATTGGCATACTATTCGACGGCGTCGACGGTACCCTTACGTTTTATAAAGACGGCAAGTGTCTCGGTATCGCATTTAGGGGCTTACACGAAGTTAAGCAGAGTTTATATCCAATGGTGTGTTCAACGGCGGCAAAAACGGAAATGAAGCTGACGGGGATGAAACGCGACTTTGTTAACTTGCAAGACCGCTGTCGGGCTGTTATTCTCAAATGTGTAGTTGATAAAACTTCTATTGACGAACTAATGATACCCCCTAGAATTAAAGGTTACCTAAAAGAAGGAATAAACGAAATACGGATGCAACCCTTTCAACCGATAAGTGAGAACGAGTATCTCCTTGGTACTTAAATTCGATTAGTCCACGTGTAGTAAATGTGATATTTTTATTTATTCTGTAACGGTTGTAAAGTAAGCAACCGTGTGTTCATTTAATGGACCCCGTGATTGTCATGATGCCATATTTTGTAAATATCTGCCCACCTATAGTATTAAATGAGCGTAATATGTTGCTTGGTAGAGTTTAGGACGTGAAAAATTGTTTAGTAGATCGTAAAGCGACGTTATCACGACTTTTTCATTTCCAATTTTTGGAAGTTGAGGTAAAAGAAGATGTACATACAGGTAGGTTAACGGAAGCCCACCTCAACATAAATAATAACCTAGTTAAGATTTTCTGTTTAGTATTTTGTATTGGCCATTATGTGCAATATGCTTGATACACATTCGTCAATAACCGTTGGAAAATCTGCACTATTATTGTTCGGACATTTTTAATGATCTCCATTGTGAATTTGCGTTGAAGACAGGAATTAGGACGAATAAATCTTGAATTTATAACTTTTTGTATGTTTGTACTAGTTATAACTACGGTTCAGAATTTTTAAACTTGTACCTATAGTACATATATACCTATTCGAATATTAATTGCAAATTTTGTTAAAAACCTCGCCATTCTTGGATCGCCCGTATCCGGTCTACCCCTGTTGCAACTTCACTTCTCATTGGAAGCGGTTGCATTTCTTCGTGATCATCAGTGCTAAACTCACAGTTGGTAACTTTACGTCTTCTTTAGATATTTTTCAAAAGATCGTCTGGTGACATGTTTTCCACAGGAAACCAATTAACGCCACAGAAAAAAAATACGACCAAATGCTGAACGCATTTTTCTGGAGAGGTTCAAACTCAATTTATCAGAACCTAATCACTCTTCATACCGAGAGTGAAGAATTACTGTACGAAAACTTCTTACGGCATATTGTACATGTATGTACATAGGTATTTCCAATTTTTTTAGGGAAGTTGTTTTCGGGAACAACTGAATTATATTCGTGCTTATGTTTTCACGTAGGCGTTACTCGAAAGTAAAATTAAAAGAAAGATGCCCCTTACGCAAGAATAACATACTTTAAGATAAGTGCGAGATGAATAATTTTTTTTACGACCCCCCTGAAGATGAGGTCATTAACATAGATAATTTAGAGGCATGATATAGTACCATTACTTACACCCGTGCGTAATGAAAAAAATTATAATAATACGTTAGTAAGGGAATTCTCTACAGATGTCCAAACTGTCAACAGACTTCATTTTGGGTTTTGCCCTATTTTCATTTCGAAATTCACGGAGGTCGTAGAAAAAGTATGGTACGTATATAATTCGGTTGTATAATTTACGTATTGCAGGTTCGTAGAATTGCCGCACCGGTGTGGCATCGTGCGAAATTATTCTATTCATCTGTAATATACTTATTACAACCTTATAAAGTATACACTATAATCACTGCCCATACAATAGAATAATACCTACTGGTTGTTACCTTTGTTTATCTTTTTCACTGATTGATCCACTGATAAAAATTCAAATTTCCGGTTAGTTACGGAGTACTTTAAGCGTTGCCGTCAACGCCTCTGCTGAAATCTAGACCATCGATTTTAATCATCTAATAGGTACGTAAAAACTTTTTGGGTATATTCAGATTTCGTTTTATTTTTGCGGCAAGATTTTAGTTATTATCGAAATGAATTTCATTTTTTTTACATATAAAAATTCTATTGTTACATAACTTCTAAACAGTTTGGGTGTTCATTTTAGTCCTTCCTTGGGCTTTTAGAAAATAGGTACACAAACAATCGAATAAGATGAATTTGCAATACCGGAGAATGGGGTCAATTTGTGACTAAGTATTAGGTATTATTGCAAATAAAAATGAGTGTTGATAGCTAAGGGTGAAATCCGAGGTGAAATCTTTGATTCCACATGATAAGTTAAATAATCCGTGTGAAAGGGAACGGTGGAGAAAAACAAAGAGAGATGCCATATTGCAAACCTAAGCTATTATTAAAAAATGACAAATTATAAATGTTATAGAGTAAAAAAGGAAAACAAAAAAGGTTCTGTACTTACATACAGGGCGTTACGAAATTCGCGCCCACTGACAATGGGGGCTTAATTCGGAGACAAAACCGAATAGAAAACCCTATTACACTTTTGCGATCAAACAAATATACTCAAGATATGAGGTTACAAAGGAAAGAGAAGCAAACGAAGAATGAGAATAACTAATAAACCGAAATTGTGGCATGAAATAAATTTAAAGTGTAATGGCTCGTCAAAATGGCCACCATTTGCCGCTAAACAGGCTTCTATATACACGTGTTTGGACATGTTGAATGGCATTATTTTTCATTTCTGGTGTTACATATGCCTTGTATTTTTATCATTTTCAATTTTCATAATGAAAATAATCTGGGCTAATGGAATAAGTACCTGTAATCATCACCATAGAATTAGTTTCAATTTATTCGCGGCACAATTAAGTGCATAGTGATTATTATAAAACAAAAAATAATTCTTCACTTCTTTCCCATTTTTTGCAACTTCGTATCTTGAACAGTACCTATTTGTTTGATCGCAAAGGTCTAATAGTAGGGTTATTCTATTCACTTTTGTCCTTGAATTATTAAACCACCATTGTCCGTGAGCGCGAATTTCGTAACACCCTGTACTGAATAACGTTTTCCTGGTTGTCGTGGTTAAAAAATCCTTATTTTTACAAATATTTGCACGCGAAGGGAATGCATAATATAATTGCGTAAACTTTATAGATTATGAGAGGCTGATAAAACTGTTAAATATGCTAATGTTAACGCCTCTGTAATTGTAGCCGAGTACTGTGCAATTAGGAGCGTCATTTTCCAAACACATTTGAAACAAGTTAAAAAGTAATCGTAAACGATTTACATAAAGCGCATTTCCACTTGCATTCATTTCCCATTTGTAAGATGCAACTTCTGTTAAAATCGTAAAAATCCGCCCACAAATATGAAAGATAGCGTTGCACATGGGCAATCCATTGTTGCCGTGCTACTTCAATTTCAGTTTATGAGAAGAATTTCATTTCAATGCTTTTCTAAATAAGAAAGTTGGAACTGCGCATGCGCAAACCTAAATTTTAAAACTAATGTTAGATTTTCCTTTGTTTCAAGCGACTAAGTATCAAATTTCACTTAAATAGTTCCATAGATAAAAAAGTTGGCACGGCGCATGCGCAAAATAAAATTTTGAAACTGGCGCTAGATTTTCCTTTATTCAAAGTGCCTATGTATCACATTTCATTTAAATTCTTCCATAAATAAAAAAGTTGGCACTGCGCATGCGCAAAACCAAATTTTGAAATTGGCGTTTTATTTTCCTTTATTCGAAGTGCTTATGTATCAAATTTCGTTTAAATTCTTCCATAAATAAAAAAGTTGGCACTGCGCATGCGCAAAACCAAATTTTGAAATTGGCGTTTGATTTTCCTTTATCCCAAGTGCCTATGTATCAAATTTCGTTTAAATTCCTTCCATAAATAAAAAAGTTGGCACTGCGCATGCGCAAAACCAAATTTTGAAATTGGCGTTTGATTTTCCTTTATTCGAAGTGCTTCTGTATCAAATTTCGTTTAAATTCTTCCATAAATAAAAAAGTTGGCACTGCGCATGCGCAAAACCAAATTTTGAAATTGGCGTTTGATTTTCCTTTATTCCAAGTGCCTATGTATCAAATTTCATTCAAATACTTTTATAAGTAAAAAAGTTTGCAATTCGGTTTATAAATGGTCGAGATGCGAAAAAGGCACTGTGAATTTTGAATCGATTCGATTCAACTTTTGGCATTGCGTATTATATGGCTAAATCTATGCCCATATTGAATTTCATGCAATTCAGTTCATAACTCACGGAGATGTAAAGCGATCGAACATTTCTAAACAAAGTTATCGTTCACACGGACAGATAGATGGACAGACAGACAAAGGAACAGACGGAGAGACCAACCGGCAGGCGACAGATAGCAATGCAAATTTATAAACGATCTCTAGGATCGTTAATAAACGGCAAAAGTGTAAAATTATGGAACATGTAAAAAACGGTTTTTTTGTTTTTTTTACAATAACTTTTTTTGTAAGCGGTACAGAAAAAATTCCTTCCTTGGTACAAGACTCGACACCATAACGAACCAAATAGCGGAAAAAGTAGAACAATAGCTCTTAAGATAAAAAACTAGTAGCGTCGCAAAGTTAGCGGACGGGCGGACGGACGGACAAAGTGGCCACAATAGCGCATTTTATTTTTATTTTTGTGGAAATGCGCTAAAAAGAAGTAACATTAATGAGTGACCTTGTTTGTGGTGCAAAGTCGTATAGTCTTGGCGAAGGGGATTCTCCGTTGTGACGTAACTAATAAGTGACCTTGTTTTAGCGCAAGGTCGTTCAAAACGAGAAAAAGGTTATTGCAATGCTTTCATCACAGATCTGTAATTTGATGTTCTCGGGAACGTATTTTAATTATTAATTTCGAGGACTTTGTGCCATGTTTCATTCAAAACCATAAATTTCTATAGGAAAGAATGCTTTCCAATACATATTTGAGTGAATTATATGATAGAACTTCTGACTGCGTAGGATTTGGTTTAAATTTATTACAAATGGAACAAATTGTTTAGTAACTCGTTCAATGTCCTTGTCGATCTTTGGCATATATATTATATTATATATATATTATATATTATTTATTTACAAAGGTAGGTATTGCATTGGGGTAAAAATGACCCCCCCCCCCACTTTTTTGACGGAAATACACGGTTTGAAGCCTCAGGAATCAAAATCGTCTGTCGACACTGTCATTTTCTAGCTAAACACCAAGCGGATTGGAACAAAAATTGGCACATATATTCTTAGACATAAAAGGCAGAGCTGAACCGCAAGTGTGTGAAACGCTGATTTCCGGTTAAACTGATTGGAAAATTTGGTACACATGTACATAAAATACATGAGCTGAAAAGCTATTTTGCAGAATGCACATGCGCAGGTGTTGCCACAGAAAATTTTTGTTGTTATATTTCGTTACAAGCAGTGTATACGCTCCTATTGTACCAAATTTGTTTATTAAGGAAGTGTGAATCATTTCCATACCAATGAAATGATTAATGATTTAATAATGAGTTTAATTAAAGTACAAAGGATGTTTCACATTTTACTTTATCTATTTATTATGACATTAAATATTACTCTTAGACTCCTTGGCATTCTGCAGAGCTTGGGTAATATACAACTTTGCCAATGATTGCGAGCAAAACTGAGATATATGCTGGCTGTATGTGTTAATTTGTCCCGCAATAATCATCGGATTTAATCTTGGTGGTACTGGCTGAGGACGGAACAGTTTATTAACATCTTCCTCAGGTAACGGTGGCTCATCCTTGGCAGCTCTTGAAGCGTTTTCTTGTGAACGCTTCAACATCCAGCGATGCTTCTCTTGCTGTTGCCTACTCACCAACTGTTGATATCTATTAAACTTAATTGCCTCTTGATTAAGTTCGTCGACACGATCCATCAAACACCTCAACTGACCTTCTAATACTGAAGCCGTGCCTAAATCTAAGAACTTCGAACCTCTTTCCTCCGGTACCAACTCGGATAGCTCGGACATCATTATGTTGGTTAAAGCTGAATTCTTTATGACAAAGGGAACTTCGACAAACAAATTTTCAAAACCAACTTTTAGCTTGAGTAAGGTTTCAGGAGTAAATTCGCCCTCCTTGTACATTTCTATCGCTTGCGGTGTGAGTCGGTAAGCTTTGAGCGTTAGAAATCCACGAGACGACTTCTGCGAGTCATAGATTAAAACAACAGACTCCTCAATTGACGTTTGATAGTGATATTGCGATTCCAGTAGAGGTAAACTGAGAAAGTTGCCAACGTCTGCACTTTGATACCATCCAACATGAAAGTGATCTACATTTACACGTCTCAGTCTGCGCATCATTGCTAACTGATATTCTTCCTCATCTAAGGAATCATCGCTATGTTTCGGAAACGGAAAACAGTTGGTTATTTCCAATCGATTATCAACAACTAATCCCAATAAAGCTCCTTGAGCTATATCCATGTTACTCGCTGTTTCCTCATGGCAATGCTTCACTATTTTCATAACAGCCTACAAATTTGAAGGTTATTGACAACATATGTAAAGATACTTGTGGAGCTTTTGCATGCTGGGGACTTACCAAACCATCAGCCTGGACGAAAGCAATTGTGGAGTCATTTTCTTGTAATCTTCGCGATTGCCCTCCGCGAGAAGCCATTTTTGAGTTCATTTTGTCGGTGTTCGGCAATGAAATTATATTATGTTAATGGTCTTGGGTAGTGTTCCAACTAAACTTTGAGGTTAAATCGAAGACCCGTTGGAACTATTGTACCATCAATATTGTACAGGGTATTGCTTTTGTTTCATCATAGTTCTCCTTCTCTTATAAGGGGGAGGTAAAAAATGAGCACCCACTTTTTTGTCGGAAATACACGTTTTGAACCACCAGGAATTCAAATCAAACAAAATCTCGGTGACAATCAACTCGTTGTGGGTGTGGATGTCGGTGCGAGTTTGTAGGGTGTAGGCCGTCTATACCACCGTGGTGTAGGCCAAAGAAATATTCCGTAATTGAATTGAATTATTGAACCAATCTATCTTTCTTTGACTTACACACCCTACAAACTCTCACCGACATACTGATTTCATTTTTACGGCCAATTGGAACAGTTCTGTGGTGGAACTTTTTAGATGAAAATTTCCATATGCCATTTCCTCTGATGTTTCTCATCCTTTTTACTTTTTTAATTTTCTAGTTTTTTCCTAGAATTCTATGCGTTTTTTTTAATTTTTTGGATTCTTCAGTTTTTCCGAATTCTTATTTATTTTTCAGATTCCGCGGAGTATTTGATTTTTTTGTGCCCTTCGGATTTAAAAATTATAACCTTGTGTTCCCAACTCATGGACTATTCCTTCGCATTCTTTCTGTTCTCCACTTTCAGGTTCTTCGGATTATTCAATTTTTTCTAATTTTTTAGATTCCTCAGGTTCTTAGGATTCACTTCCAAAAGGTTTCGAAGTATTTTTATCATTTCTTAGTTTCTTCAAACCCTTTGGCTTTTTCTGATTATTTTGGGATTATTATGCCGTCGGATTTTACCGCTACTTATGATTTAAGTTAGTCATTTCAGTTTGTTTAAATTCTATCCATTTTTCTGATCCTTCAGATCTGTCAGATTGTTTAAGTTTAATTTATATTTATTATTATACAACTATTATATTACGTGTAATGGCTATCCTTCGACTCACCACCCGGTATGTGGATGTGAGACTTATGACACAACTCGTTTGTTTCCGTTATAGATTGCAGGTCTGTCAAATGTCAAATTTTACAAGAATCCGTATAATCACCTGACGTTTCCCTTAATAATAATGCTCACCAATTTAAAATTTAATTATTCTTGGCTTTTAATAGCTGTAGTTTTATTAGCACTATTGGATTCATTACAAGAAGCCAATGCGGATGACGTTCCTAAATCAAAACTTAGTCAAAATATCGGCGGACCTACGATGAAATTCTTATATTGGTAGGTAATCCCTCATTTATTATTAATAAATGTTACCTTACAGCTATTCCTGTGGCTATCGAAAAATGTATGATGAATATGCGCAAATTATACAACAGAAGTACCCGTACATGGCAGTAGAGGGTCAAAACTACGACCCACCAGGTCTTAATATGCTCTTATCGCGTTTGATTGTAAGTTTTTCCATTTAGCAAGTGCATATACTTCTTATAAGGCGGCAAATTGTAGGGAATCGCTAAGATGCTAGTCATTTGCTGTATACTGGGCGGTGTAAATATTTTCCAGTATATTAATCAACCGCAACCTTCGTGGTGGTCCTGGTGTATTGAGAATAAGATATACGCTTGTCTTATGTTGTTCTTCTTTTGTAATCTCATAGAGGGACAGCTGATACAGTCTGGTGCATTCGAAATATCGTTAAATGACGTACCTGTATGGTCTAAACTAGAAACCGGTCGAATACCTCAGCCTCCAGAGCTTTTCCAGATAATCGATAGTCACATGCAGTTCACTGATAGATCGGTTGAATTTAATAACGGTTTTGCAAAATAATGTTAATGTTATATTTATTAGGTTATCGTTTGTATTATAATTATTTCTGGTTTTATTTAGGTACGATTGACATTATGTGATTGAATTAATAAATTCTTTTTTCTATTAATGTAGTTATGTTAATGACCATTAGCAAAGAGAGGGAGAATTGGCATATTGATCCCGAGGCCTATTTCGTTTAGTTATTTTACAATTTTTCAGATAGTATTTAGGCGGTCCATAAAGAGTATTTTGACATGTAATCAATGATCGCACCCCACCGCCCATATAGTGATATAGCAATGTATCTAGGACTTTAAAAATTCTTGAGTTTCCTAGACCCACCATTCCGACCCCCTCCCCAAAGGTTTACAGTTCTTTTTAGGAACATTTTAACACATGTAGTACGTAAAGATCATTCTACATAGACCTTTTGCTTGAAGTTAATCCCTTAGAGAAGAGTTTGTTGTTCTATATGTTATAGAAGGAAAGAGTGAAAGGCTAATCCAGCCCCACTAAATTTTGGCCAATATAAGAATAGACCCTTTTCACACCCACAAAATTATAAAAACCGCGAAATATAAAAATTGAATGCCACTATTATAGAAGTGACTAAAAATTACAAATAAATAATAAGGTATTTTGAGGAGAGGACATTTTATAAATAAGATTTTATTACCTAGTCAAAAAAATTATTAAATGTTTGTTAAATTGTCTTAATGAATATTGACTTTATTGGAACCACTGGAAAGCATTTCATTTTTCAGTAGCTTTCCAACGATGTGTCACAAGTATGGAGTTGCCATTTAGGATTTTTGAATATGGGAGCTGGGGAGTTAAAGGGGGGAGGGGGTTGGCACTCATAACGTCCTTCTGGTTCACCCTCGATACCCCCAAAACGGTTTTGCGCGATTTTCAATATCTTCTTTAGTTTGGAAAATATGGCCGACTGCATAGTTTTAAAATTGACACCCCAGTGGTATAAGGGCATTACATACCTAACTGTTGTATGTATACTCGCTAACAATAAATAAAAAATATTTACTTTGGCGTGTAGGTAGGGCATTTAACTGGATTCCCCAATAGCATTATCAATAGGATTAAGTACCTACTATTGGGGGGTCGTGGTCATAAGAGACATAAGACCCAGAAAATAGGGGGTCGCGTGATTACAAAAAGGTTTAGAATCGCTAATCTAGACATATGGAGCTGTATACCCACTAAAATCCTGTGCTTTTAATCTTTTATTGGTGTCCTGTCAACAAAAAAAAACGGGAATCGCGTAATGATTACATCCGGCTTTGGAATTAGGATTAGAAATTAGCATATGGATATCTCCTAAAGACTGTTTCCTTTTTAATAATCAAATATCATTTGCCTAGGGGAGGGGGGGGGGACAATTTTTTAGTTATTCGCCTATTAGGTCCACCCTTGACTAGGTCAGCTATAGTTAGATAGGTACCTGATGTTTCGTACATTCTTAAAATTTTTCAATTTTCAACATTCTTAACATTCTTTGTATTCTTTGATTTTCTTTCAACTCTGCTGTTTGAATTCTTCATATGCTTGGGTGTTTTCGTAGTTTACAGATTCTTAACCGTCTTGAAATTTTACAACTCGCTTTAAGTTTTTCAAAAATTTCGCTAAATTCGTGACATCCTTTAACCATCAGTTATTCTCCAAATACTTCAAATTTGTTTCGTGTTTCGTTGCTTCTAATTCTTTCAATCCAATTCCTTCTGTTTCTCCGATTTCTTCCCATTCTTTGAGATCTTCAAATTTTTTTAATTTGTCAGAGTCTCAACATTTTTGGAATATTTTGTTTCTTCAAATTTGTGAGATTTTAGATTTTAATCACTTCTTGAATTCTTTGAATGGTTCGGGATTTTTCCAACATCTATAGGTACTATATATACCTACTTGGGATATGTCGCTGACAATATATTCCAGAATAAAGAAAACTGTCGCGCCAATATGTGATGTGTATCTACGGATTGTACCACAAATTGGCAGAAAGGCATTAAATTAACATGGAGAGCGACCTGGAATAAAGCTCACTCAGCGTCAGTCAAGGTACAGACAGACCGTGTGACTGGGAGGGGAGCAGAGTCTAAGTACGTGCATTCATGTTCCCCTGGTCCCACAAGTTTTGCGAAGTATACAAATTCAGCATCTACCTTTCCCCTTTCTGGAAATTTTATGCATAACTTACAGATACTGAAAAACTTTTATTTATAACCAACTCAAAACGTGAAAGCAATTATCCTTCAAAACCAGGTCGCTGATCTTAAAATAAGCTCAGGAGAGTTGGTAATCCAGAAAGGATATTATAGGACTGCTTACGTGTGTGTGATCATTCTTTTTTTCCTTATCAACAAATTTGGAAAGAAATAATTTTGTCTTCTTATGTTGCTGTTACAAGATGTATACGATTTGAATGACCTCGTATGGATGGATCAGGTCAACCAAAGAGTAATACTCTTTGGGTCAACTTAAATAAACATTGAATAGGTTTCTATTTTACACTTTTATTCAATTAATATAAAACAATTTATAAATTGGATAAACGGCGTAAGTAAATAATTACTATGGCAGTGAAAATTAAATTACATCTTAAGAATCACATTCGTATAAGTGACAAGCTAAACTAATAATGGCACTATATAATTATGTTACAAAAATAAATTGTCATACACTTGAACACAGTTTCATATCATATTTTGACAAAATAAGTAAGTATATACACGATTGTACACATCCAATATACATTTAACGGGGAGGAATACTAAATCTAACAACACTTCACTAATAGTCAATAAGGCGCACACCATTCGTTTTACGAAGCATCGACTTCATTTTCAGGTTTGTTTAGTTTTTCCTGTCCCCTTTTCCTTAGCCTTTGGCGTCTACCCCCATTCTGTCTTCTTCGATTTTCTAAATTATTTAGGTAGAGGTTGGGGTTTTGTTGGTTGCTGTATTGGTAAGGAGTTTGGGCACCTGGCTGAGCTTGAGGTCTGTATTGACCTTCGCCTCTGTTGTATTGGGGCCCATATTGAACTGACCCACCTGTCTGAGAATGTCCTCCGTATTGCCCTTCAGCACCACTTTGTGTTTCATAATGGGTTTGGGATCCAGATTGCCCTTGGCCTTGATATTGTGTACCATATTGAGTTGGAGGTCTTTGTCGAGTTTGAGGGCCGTACTGGCGCTGTCCACCATATTGAACCTGACCTGCTGATCCACTCTGCGTTTGACCAGATTGACCTTCAGAGCCATACTGATGAGTCTGGCTTCCATATTGAGTCTGAACCCCAGGTTGACCTTGGGATCCATATTGAGCCTGACCTCCATATTGGCTTTGACCGCCCGATTGAGTTTGGCCTTGCGTTATATATGAACTTTGTGCTCCAGACTGACTTTGGGATCCGTATTGACCTTGAACACTAGATTGACTTTGGGATCCGTATTGACTATCAACACTGGATTGACTTTGGGATCCAGATTGACTTTGAGACTTGAACTGACTTTGTCCCCCAAATCTGTTCTCAGTGCTTACACCAGATTGACCTGCCCTGCCAAATTGCCGAGGATCTCCTGTATTATATCTTCTGTCAATAGGGTATGTCTGAATTTCGCTAGGCTGAGGAACACCATAGGTAGGACCCCCACCGGGGCGTGGTTGTGACCTTTCTGAATGATAACGACGCCGAATACATACTGCGCATCGACTGATGCGGGAAGTTAAATCCATTCCTGCTTTTAATGTTTGTTGGCGTGGTTTTGTAAACATGGCATAATCTTCAATAGTGGCTAGCCAGTATGAATATGCGGTAGTAAAGTAATTGCATCGACCATGGGCGTGACACTCGATGAAAGGTCGTGGTCTAAATTCTTCCAAACAGGAACCTGGAGATACCAAAGGTTGTCCAGAACCTTGTGCACCAGCATCAGTGTGCTAAAATGAAACATATTTTATTACCGGCGAACTATTACACACTAGTTTTTACCATCATGAAACTGTAACCAATCCATAGTTCTTCCCAACCTGTAGGACATTCTGGTATAGTTTGACTTTGACTGTGCACTGCAATAATTCTTGTTGGAGCTTCACATACAGAACACCTGTTGAACGACAACAATAGTAAAGTATAGGTGTGAGAACTTTTTAGAGCTTTTTTACCTTGAAATGTATCTTCCTACTTCAGGAGCGGGTATGGGAGTCATCATTACAGGCATTGGTTCATTCGTGGATAACCAGTAACTATAATCATTTCGTTGCGCATAGTCGCAAACATCATTTAAGTTACAGAACAAGTATGGCATGGTGCTGAATTTTCTTAAACAGCTTCCTGGTGCTCCTAAACATTTGATTCAAATTAACTTTAATTAAATAGTGTAGTTATTTACCTAAATCTTGGCCATGGGCTTTCGAATCTCCCATAATGTGCAGTAATGAATATCCATCCCACATTTTTATAGTGTCTTTGGGACAAATCGGTGTAAGTTCAGATTGAGAGTGTCTTGTAAAGTAAAACCCTCTACTTTTGGGACCGGGCGGTGACGGAGCTGGGTCACCACGGATTCCAGGAGCTCCAAAAGCACCTTGTAAACCGACTTGTCCTGGTAAACCGTTGTCACCCTGCACGCCTTTAGGACCTTGGAAACCTGGCAACCCTTGCATGCCAGGTAATCCTGGCTCGCCTGGAGCACCAGAGTAGCCACGTGCACCAGATTTTCCAGGTATGCCTTCCATGCCAGGTAGGCCATCTGCTCCAGCAAATCCAGTATCACCAATTAACCCGGCGATGACTTGTCCAAACTCTCCACGGTCACCTTTTTCACCTTGAAAACCTACAGAACCTTGTGCTCCTGGAAGGCCAACGTCCCCAGTTGGTCCCCTAAGACCTCTTGGGCCAATTGGGCCTGGCAATCCTACACTTCCTGGCTCGCCTAACTCGCCTTTAGCACCGTTAGGGCCGGGCAAGCCTCGGAAACCAATATCGCCCTCTTCGCCTTTAAAATTGATAGAAGCAGTACCAATATCTCCCTGCATACCCTTAGCCCCTCTGGCGCCAGGTCTGCCGTTGTTTCCTGTAATAATTATGCAGATGTACACAACACCAAAAGTTATTATCATACCCTACCTGGTAACCCAAACTTTCCAGGCCTGCCAGGTTGTCCCGGGAAACCGGCATCACCACGTATTCCCTTAATTCCTACAACAACTGGGCCAGGTTCTCCCGGAAAACCAATGGCTCCGTCCGCTCCGTAATCCCCAGGAGCACCTTTCTGGCCAGCCACACCACTCAAGCCAACTAAGCCATCTAATCCGGCTCGGCCTTCGTCACCTCGTTCGGGATTTACACCTGGTAATCCTGGAAGGCCAACTTCTCCTTCTTCTCCTCTTATACCTAAAAAAGAGATAGGTATATAGATTATGACTATCAATTTCTTCGATCACACCTTTAACACCAACAATTCCAAAATCTCCTTGCAAACCAATGAATCCAATATCTCCTGGCAAACCTCGAGGCCCTGGAGCACCGGGAAAGCCTGGCACGCCAGGTTCTCCAATAGCTCCAGGTAATCCGTGAATTCCGGTCAAACCAACGTCACCTCTTTTGCCTTCACCAAACGAAGCAAATCCGGGCAGCCCTCGTTTACCTTTTATACCAGGGACACCCTGTGGACCTACTGCACCAGGTAACCCAACATCTCCAGGAAAACCGGGTTTACCAGTTCGGCCAGGTTCTCCAAATGCACCTATATGTAAAGCACTTTCACGAATCTGTTGATCGTAAAAAGGACTTTACCTTTCTCTCCTTTTGGTCCCGAAATTCCTGGCAGACCTGGCCCGCCCCTTTCGCCCTTAAAACCTGGTATTCCTCGTCTTCCCGAACGTCCTGGTTCACCTTGAAAACCTGGATCACCGCGATATCCTGGCGGCCCAGGTAGACCTAAGTCTCCTTGTTCTCCCATTAATCCAGGTGCGCCATTTCTTCCCGGAAATCCCGCGTCGCCTTTAATACCAGTTGCTCCATATTCTCCAGGCCAATTTTGACCTAGGTCGCCACGTTCCCCAGGTGCCCCATTAAGTCCCGGAAGCCCATCAAATCCTGGTAAACCTCTGTAACCTGGTTCTCCGATATCGCCTTGTTGCCCGCTGAAAGCCGGTTCTCCTTTTTGTCCGCTAATACCAAAAGCACCCGGATCTCCTTGCAACCCTGGTAAACCTGGCAAACCTGCATTTCCAGGCAACCCTCTCAACCCTATATCGCCGCGAGCCCCCTTCAATCCTCGTTGACCAGGGTAACCTTGTTTCCCTTCCAATCCAGGTAGCCCAGGGAATCCGTCATCTCCCTTTAATCCGACCTCTCCCGGTCTTCCCGGTAGACCCATTACCCCAAAGCGCCCAGGGAAGCCTATAAAGAAACTTATAAACGCCACTTAAAATTTTATTAAATTACTACCTTCCTCGCCTATTTCCCCTATCAAACCTATTCTTCCCAATAGCCCAATGTCTCCTTTAATACCTTTCATTCCAGAGAAACCAGGGTAACCGTCTTCACCTTTTTGTCCCGTTTGTCCCATCATTCCAAACAAACCTGGCAATCCAGGCTCACCAGGAAGTCCTGGAGGCCCTACTACTATCGCTCCCGTTTGTCCTTTGGTTCCAGTTACTCCTAGTAGTCCTGCATATCCTGGTGCACCCTTCTGACCTTTGATACCTACAAAAATGCACTAGTAATTTTTTATAAGCAAAAAAAAGCATTCAATACGAACCTTTAACGCCTGATGTACCTTCTCTACCAGGATAACCGTCAGGACCAAAATCACCAGGTTCTCCTTTTCTGCCAACGAGCCCTGGTACTCCTATTTCTCCATTAAGAATACTTAATCCTGTATCACCGCGGTTTCCTTTCAGGCCAGGTAGGCCATGACTACCATCAGTACCAGGCCTTCCGGGTAATCCTGGATGACCACGTGGACCTTCCATTCCGATTGTTCCAGGGAAGCCTTTAAGTCCGACAGGCCCTGTAATTGATGGTCCCATACTTCCCGTTATGCCGGGAAGACCAGGGAAACCAACATCTCCAGTCGGACCACTTTCTCCTTTAAAGCCATCCCATCCTAGTAAACAAAAAGAATGTATAATTTATACTTTAAATTGTAACTATACCTCGGCCCCCAAGATCTCCTTTAATTCCACGACTTCCTTTAATATCTGCCAAAAATATGCCAGCATCTCCTGGTTCACCTTCACCTCCATATTCTCCTGCTGCTCCTGGTTCTCCCCTGTGAAAGTGCGTTAACACAGATTTCAAACGAACGATTTTTCTTACGGGTATCCATCGAATCCACGGTCACCTCTTAAGTACTCTTTAGGGACTGAAGCGGGATCTCCTTTTAACCCAGGCAATCCATTCAATCCGGGGAATCCATCCTTGCCTGGCAATCCTTGTGGACCAATTTTACCTCTTTCTCCCTTTGGACCGTCTAAGCCAAGAGGTCCCTGTGGGCCAGTAGGGCCCCTAAAGCCAGGGAGACCTTCTTTTCCAGGAAATCCAGGATACCCTGGTTCGGCGGGTTCAACTTGACCAGAAGGTGGATATACAAGCTCTCCTTTTCGTCCTTTTTCTCCAGTAAATCCTTGTAAACCAGCAGCACCAGGTAACCCTTGTGGCCCCTGTTCACCAGGCAAACCGGTTTTGCCAGTTACCCCCTTGGGCCCTCTAGGCCCAGGTAATCCTGCATATCCTATACCTCCGGCCCGGCCACTTCTTCCTGCATCTCCCAGTTCACCTTTCCAGCCAGGAGCACCTTCAAACGGAAATTAATATCCAAAGACGCTATGTTAGTTAGATGGTTACCTCCTCTGCATATTCCGCAATCGTCGCCTCGTTTTCCCTTCTCACCAGGAAGACCACTAAAACCTGGTGTACCAAAATCACCTAGGAGACCTGGAAGGCCAGGTGGACCCGGGTCACCTGCGGGACCAACAATTGCTTGACCTTGGCCAGAGAAACCTTTTGATCCAAATTCTCCGATATCACCTCTGTCTCCAATTGGCCCTGGGAACCCTTCAATACCTGGTAATCCATCTAATCCTGGTGGACCCTCAACAGTTAAACCTGGAAAACCCTTTTCTCCAATTAGTCCATCTGGTCCTGGTAATCCTGGTTTTCCTTGTAAACCATGGAATCCTGGCAAACCATCGTCACCTCTTTCTCCTAAATTTGATGTTGAGTGGGACAAAATTAATTATATGAAGAGGTTCGTACCTTTAATACTAATTCCTCGGATTCCTGGTAAACCTACATCACCTGGGATGCCAGGTAATCCAGGTGGACCAATTGGACCTGGGGGTCCCGGTCTTCCCGGTGTTCCGGCCATTCCCCTCTCTCCGACAGCTCCCTCAGGACCTTGCTTTCCCACCACACCCAATTTACCTTCTTCATCCAAATATGGATCGTAGATACCCGGTTCTCCTTCTATGCCCTGAACACCGGGTGCTCCCCTGAAACCGGCGTCTCCAATATGTCCCTTTTCTCCATCGTAACCTGCAGCTCCCTCATAACCAGGTGCTCCTTTATCACCTTTTTCGCCACTTGGTCCACTTGGGCCTACACGCCCTTGTTTGCCAATTTGCCCATCCAAACCTATTTACAAAAAGGCATATAATGTTGTACAAAACAGTTTTCTGTTTTACCTTGTTCTCCTTTTGCACCCAATTCACCACGAGCACCAGGTAAACCCGCCAGTCCACGCACACCCATTTCTCCCTTTCTTCCGCGATTACCTATTGTTCCTAGTGCCCCTTTCATTCCTTTTGGTCCTTTTATTTTTGTCACAGTTGGCGGGGCAATTATTGAACCACCGTCATTGACTAGATCGCCAGGTATACCAATATCTCCTTCATCTCCAGGTTCACCGGGTAATCCAGGTAATCCTTTGGTACTTTCTCCCGTGTCACCTCTGGGGCCGGGCGGACCTTGCTCTCCAACAATACCCTACACTTATGTTAGCTACATAGTAATTTATTGAATAGTGGGACGTTACCGGGTATCCTTGCAGTCCACTATATCCCGGCGGTCCAGCTGGTCCAGGTCGTCCGTATCCACCAGGGAAGCCGGGAAGTCCTGGTTCTCCCATATCTCCCTTTGTTCCAATAGAATTTCCACCACCTTCACCCGAATCACCAGGTGGCCCTTTTAAACCGTCACCACCCAAAGATCCTCGCACCCCGTGCAAGCCGGGAATACCTGGAGCGCCTGGAGTGCCATCGGTTCCATTACATCCATCCAATCCCTGAGGGCCTCGAGGTCCTGCTTCGCCTGGGTACCCCTTAAAATTGTCTATGTAACCTGAGTTTGGTGTGAAAATACATATGTTCTTACCGAATGGCCCATTGGTCCTTGTCGTCCTCTTTCACCATCATCGCCCTATAGACAATCAACCTTTAGCTTAGTTAGATAGAAAGGCTGCTTACCCTAGTCCCTTTCTCGCCATCTCCTCCGTAAGATCCAGCTTCACCTTTTTCACCTTTTGGACCGAATGGACCTTCTGGTCCAATATCACCGTAATCACCTTGGACAGCTTGCATTCCAGTGATACCTGGTGCACCAGGCTGCCCTTTTAAACCCCTGCAGTCGCATTTGTAACTCTTTTGGTAGCCAGCAAAAGGCGATTGTGCCTGTAATAATATAATGATGCCAATCAAGTTTGTAAAAAAAGAAAATGTCACATGTATCTTACAAATGTCAAGGAGTGGGAAAGTTGAATAAAGTTGTGGTGAGGCGCTTACCTCCGCATTTCACATTAGAGATTTTCATGGAACAGGTGACACCCTTGCCACCTTACAACTACATCTATTGTGTAAAGGGTGGCAAAGAGGATTACCCTTACTCCTTCTCTAGAGTTTATATTAATTTCATAAACCATGCCGACGTGTATGCATTTAAAGAAAAGTATGATAACTACGTATTTATAGGACTAAAAGGTGGGTTTAGCTTGCAATTGCATGCTCATAATCTGGTGATTTTTTAGGTACGGAATACAATGCAGTTGTGGAATTTGCGCCCTATCAAGAGGTACCTAATACCAGACTATTCCAAGGTATCAACGGATGTGGAACGATCTGTAGCGACATTTACTACCAACAATTTTTGAATAAGATAAAAAGCGATGGTCGTGATTGTTGGGAGAATTCGGAGTATAATCTACAAATAAATTACGTTCCAAGCCTAAATTCGGCGACGCCTCTTTTAAAGTTTATAACCGCAAGGAAGGCCGAGGTGAAAGCTCGTACGGAAAGAAAAAATATTAATTCCTTGGTTTTTGTGAATAGTTCTGTTAAGAAATCGGCGGTATCTAAAAGGCGTTCTTAATAAAACATTCGAACTGGCCTTTTTATATAGATAGTAGAATACATGTACAAATAGATTGTTTTTGATTGATTCTATTTGGCAAAGGGCCACGATTGATGGCAAAACATTTTCAAAATATTGAACCAACAGCTCACAAATATTAAATTTCATAATATACATTAATAACATACAGTGTGTCCCCGGATTGACTGAACAAGAGGAAAAAGTTTTAACTTTACGCAAAAATTTTATTCAAAGGTGTCTTTTTTAACTTGATTTGCTTATCAGGTTGCCATGGAAGATACAATGATAGTCTGATTTAATTAAAAACATGCAACTTAGAAAAATTTCCGCTGTAGATTTTGCGTTTTTTGTAATTTTCTCAGCTGCTAAAAGGAATATCTAGATTTTTATTTCAGAATAGGTGGTTTTGAGACAAGCAAAAATTTGTATAAAGATTGACATTTTTGCGTTAAGTTAAAATTAAAAATTTTTTCCCTCTTGTTCAGTCCATCCGGGGCACACTGTATAATAAATATATCAGTAGGTATCGAAAATAATGCAAGTGTGACAGAACGAGACACACGTTAATCTGCACTAATGGTGTTAGGCAACCCAACTTACAGTAGTGCATTACTTGTAATGAACTATAAGTACAATTAATAATAGGATAATATCGTTTGTATTATGTACCTAAATTCCCAGATTAGATGGAGATAAAATTGATCCATTTGACTGCGATCGGATAAGGCACAACATTTTGTAAAATTAAACTAATATGCATTATATCGTACCCAAAAAAAATACCGAAATTACAGAAAGGTCAAAAAGTAAATTAAAATGAAATATGAGAGAAGAGTACCAGGTGTGTTATTACGAAATACCACCTAATTCTCGTCATAATTGCTATGAGAAACGATTAGGTGAGGTTGTTCTTTGGTTGGCGGCGCATTAAAAAAAAGTTAAAAGTCAACATCATGAGGGCAATTTTATTAGTATAAGAATTAATATGATCAGGTCACCACTATAATAAGTGCAAGTTGCACAGTGGTTGCATTCCAAAAATTAATTGATTATCTTCTTCAATTGCAATTGAAAAATGTTTAGTTTAATTGGATTGTATGCTCGCTATATATAGAAAGTGACTTCATTCAATTTTCTTTCTATTGACTGTTGGAGTGCAATAGCGGGCAAATTATCAGCATTTATTTTCATACCTACTTCATATACCTATGTCATAAAACTTATCTAATGTATGCGAATCACGTACGACAACCTAACTTCTAACGTAAAATGTTCATAATAATACTCATTTAAACACCTGACACAAATTCAAAACATACCAACCTTACCTACTGTTACAGTAAATGAAAATTTAGTGATAGGGAAAAGTATTTTGAAAATTTGGGTACACTAGCCGAAATTTTCTAAATCTTTTACATTTCGATGAATTAGTATGCATTTTCAATTCTCTCTGTGTTTTTTTCAAAATTTTCCCAATTTTTTGCAATAATTTCTTTATCGTTAACGTTAGGAACATTACGCATCTAAAACGTTTCAAAACTAACTGGAAAATTCTATTACAAAAAGTTTCGCATCGATAACAAGAAACGTATTGGGGGGAAGCGACCGCGGTTGCTACGATCTCTTCGGGTCTAAAAGTTTGCGTTCGTTCCATTTGAGCCGGCTGATAAAGCCGAAAAGCTAGTTTTCTATTGGTCGTTAGGGGACGCCAGTCGAGGTGCGTTGAGAAAGGAAGGCCACTTGTTTTTTTAAGGGGCGAGATTCAAATAGGAAAAGAAGTGGGAGAACGATGATTCGGGAGCGGTACTTGCAATTAGTGAGTGAAATCTACCCAATAAACAGTAAAAAATTAGCAGTTAACTTCGAGAGAAAACATTATAGCGAGCGCTAGCGAGAACTCTTAAATTTCGAGAAATATTTAAACAAATTCTCTGCACGTTAACTGCAATTTTACGTGTAGACGAATTACAGTCGATTATGGGAAGAGGAAAAATTTTCTAGTAGCCTGTTTGCAAGGCTGGTTATTAACGAGGGGTAAAATATACACGAAGGAACATTTTTGTGTATGAGAACCGCTTTTCAAATAAAGAACGGAATTAAATAAACTGACATTAGAACTCATTGTGATAAACAAACAAGTTTTTTTCGGATCGCCAACAGCAACGGCTGGTGAAAAGCAAGTTCCTCAAAGTTGAGTGACGTCATTGGATAACGCATTGTGCGATAAATAAAAATTTTGTATACAACGGCATACCACAGGCAATTTAAAGACAATTAATCGGTGCATTTCACCTGCAACAAGACGTATAAGTTCATAAATTAGGCAAAATTAATTTGCTATTTTATCCCTGTGCCTATCACGATCTCCAGTATTACTTTCGCGAAATTGAAGCCAGCTTACTTGGATTCGCTATTCATAGGGACTTTTCATCCACTAAACCCTGAATTCGTTCCGATAATAACGATATCGACTGCACTACGGGGAGCTAGCCAAGACATTCCGAAAAATATTTTTATTTTTAAGTTGATAACTAACTAACAGTAAGCACTTTTACGTAGTTCTGTACGACTCCATAATATTTGTAGTTTTACCAGTATTTTTTGTTTTGAAAAATGAGTGAGCCCATCCCGCGGTTATAAAATTCCTCACTAAAAAGACACATGATGCGAAAGTTATCTATGAAAGAATGACCCAGGTGTACGGTACTAACGAAACAATTTCGATGAGGTCGAGACTTGTTTCAGGACGACTCAAGATGAGGAAGACCGGTTAAGGCATGAACTGGGGAATGATTTACTGCCGACTTTCTGGCCGACGAATGAAAATCCCAATTGTTGCAAAAGAAGCTGGAGTGTCAACGTACAAGATTCAACACGAAGATTTTAGGGCGAAAAAAATGTTTGCTCGATTGATTCCCCGACTCCTTACGCCAGAGCAGAAACGGGAGAGGAAATAAACTTGTCAGGAGCGTTTTGGCGAACAATCCATCTTACAGCCCTTATTTAGTCTTACTTCTTTTTGTTAAAAAAATTGTCTCAGGTGACGACCTGATAAACGCAGTAGCGTCGTTTTTTGATAAACAAACATATATAGTTTTTTAATGGAACGGCTGGAGGAACGCTGAACTAAGCGTATTAGTGTAGAAGTAGATGGTAGCTGTTAACGAAATTTTTTTGAAGCTTCGTACCGATTCAATTTTAAAAAGTCCTCGTATTACCACAACTTGATCCTCAAAGACTTCATGACCTTTTAGCGAAAGTTTTATATAGACTTCATGGTCTTTGAGAAGTCTTTTATTATATACACGCACATATAATATGCAATCCTTGACTAATGGTGTATAATTTGACGCAAAATCAAGGGACCTCCTACTGAAAGCAGCATCGTTACGAAATGCCAGACATAAGGAGGTGCAGGGTCAATGCTCATACCATACCAAAGAAATTCCACACTACCCAAGGAATGAATTGCATTAATGGGTCATCTTCATTCCTAAGATTTAGGTAAGTATCTACAATTTGTGGTGGCACGGTTTGCGCACAGCACCCATTTTTGTTGAGCATAGTTTTCTATTATTCTGTTTCCGGTGTTAATACACATAATTGAGAAATTGTAGGTACAACATTGAAAAAACCTGGTTAACGAAATTAGGTTAAAACGTATTAACCAATAATTGTGTCCTTATCAAAATTAAGGCTAAGTTGACATAATTATATGATAAATTTATTCGAAAAAACATGTAAAAAATTCCAACCAAAAAAATTATTGAGATAACCCCTTTGAGTAGTGTCAAAAGTCTGTCTTACTGACCTATATGAACAGAAATAAATTCATCTTTTAGCAAATCGTTTGATTATAGACGTCCAGAAAATATACCACTTGCCAACATCGCAACTTTCAGCAGATAAAAAAATCTATTATCCACTCTGCTCAAGTTTTGCCTCGTGTGGCAAATCTGGACAACGAGGAGCATGATCAAAGAAACAATGTTAGGGGTGAATTCAGTGATAAAAAATCCAGAAATTTGTAGCAAACAAAGAGATCCTGATTTATTCCATGCACATGATCATCAGCTTCCTATACTAAAAAAAACAGCTTCCATTGTCTATGCACATTTGTGAGATATCAAATGACCTACATTAGAAATGTTGTTATTACTCCGATTAACGTGCCTTTTCTGGCGAAAGACGATAATCACAGCTTAACAATGAAGGAGGTGACACGGTTTATTATGACCAAGCGTTGATAAAGGCTGAACTAATTTAGTTCCATGAACGTATGCGAAAAATCATTATCGCCATCAAAGATCTAAACTCTTAGGCTCTATGGTATGAACCGTTGCGGTTTATCGAAAATCTTTGCAGTTTAATTAAGGCGAAATCACTTCCTTATACTTCTCCCTGATCATTTACTAAAAAGAGGTGGAAGAAGGTCAAGACCACACATGCGAAATGAAACATTTATTTTCTGAGACCTTAGTCCCCAGAACTTTGGTGTAATATTTATTTACAAAGAATTGATAATGGAGCTTAATTTTATCAGTACATAGCACGCGTTTCCTATTTTATCATATTTTTATAAATAACTGTTACTAGCCTTTCGTACTTTAATTGAAATTGATGTATGATTTATTCATAAACACACAGTAATGAATGATCTAAATTAAAATTATGAAGAAATTGTTGTCGCCTTTTAACTTTGGACTATCAATACATATAAACAATAATTACATATGTTCCAGATAGATAAGACAAGTTCACTGTTAACCATAAAGATTGTTTTCCAAATTGTCCTAATATAACGGTTGCATTTAACTTTACGATTTAAACACAGAAGTGGAGAAATTAGAGATTATAGAATCTTCTTGAAGCTTCAAGGTGAAAATTTATGCAAGAAATAGTTTATAGCTTCATAAAAAGCCGCTTTTTGCATCGTAAAAAATGTACCGCGTACATCTGTTTCAACAAAATGCAATTTATTTTAAAAATTATGTAACCGCCAAAAATAGTGTAATGGTATTTTTTATACCCTAACGCCGGCTTTTTTCTTAAAGCAAAAAAAATTCATCAGATTTTGGTATAAGCAGATCATCTACGGATTGCGGAATAAATCCATTATTTACTTAACCATCTGTTAAAGTCAATAAAAATAAACTGAAGGTCGGTTTATTTTGGATTACAAATTAAATTAAGGAGCTTGGACCCACTCGTTAAGGACAAATCAATATTGCTCTTGACGACTATGAGAAAATGACAATTATCATCAAGCACGCCCATGAATAACCGGACTTCTGGGAACAAAACTGCATAGATAACACATCCGGTTACAATAACCTCGAAGATGAGGAAACTGAGAGCGATACTAAAATACTTATTTCACTATAATAGGTAATTCAAAAAATGTACCTACTTCAAAGAGCAACTGAAAGCTTACCAGAGCACATTAAACGCTACTCTCTTATCAACGATCGGAAATCGAAATTACTGTTTCTTGTGATAAACTGCATGTGGAAAGTGTGTCACTCGAAACACCTACGCAGGGCACATAGGGAGAGAAGAAAATTAATCTCGGCCGATAAGAACGCAGACGAACCTGGTGAAACTACAATCAGGAAGTGTTTCTCCAAAATTAGTTTTTAAACAGCGTTTACAATTAAACATTTCGAAATTGCAATTCT
The DNA here is from genome assembly GCF_008802855.1 of Photinus pyralis. Taxonomy (NCBI): domain Eukaryota; kingdom Metazoa; phylum Arthropoda; class Insecta; order Coleoptera; family Lampyridae; genus Photinus; species Photinus pyralis. The sequence goes on from NW_022170596.1 coordinate 13,021,400, forward strand.
ATTTTAAGGTTGACTGGCAGTGTGAGTTTACACACGCGATATTTTTGAAACGAAGATAAACACTGGCGAGATACTAATTGAAAAAATTGACTTCTTGACATGTGTACAGGCAGTCAATGCGAATCGGCAATCGCCATCTTTCTTCAATATACTATTTTTAAATCAATACGCCAATGTTGTCGGGGCCAAATTGTTTACAAACAGATTGCGGTTACCGTTGAATGTTGATGATGCAATTTTTTTTGCGTGGTTATATGCCGTAAAGGAAGTTTATGAGTTACGTAAATTAAGTGGTTGCAAGTTGTTATATCTAATATTCTAATGGGGTATAGGCGTCTACATGGATGATATAGTGCATTTCATTCTGTTGGGCACTTAGGAAGTTCAATAATTTAAATTTTAAACGATGGGTTGAGGCGGTTTTTGTGACTGCAATTTTAAAAATTGAACTCTTTTACGGAGAGAAGTACAGAGCAATTAACACTTTATGTACAAAAGTTTAAAAGACTTAATTTGCGATTTCGGGGTTCAAGTAGGAATGCAATGTTTCCCCCCCATACGCCACAAAGGGGTAAAACTGTGGAAATTAAATTACTATATCCCTGGATTCTCCACTCCATGGGCGTCCGTAGGAGATGCTACTAATTATGACCTTACTCTCTACACCCCAGGGTCGCAATCTATTTCCCTTTGTCATGTCTTGCACGTCTTGCGGATGGGCATGATTCATACCACAGTTCATACTCAGCAATTTATATCATGTCCACATCTAACTGTTCAATTGTTCATATCCAGGATAATACAACAACCAACCTACAGACTACCCTAATTTATAGCTATATGCGTATATGGAAATTATTATTTTCGTGAATGAGACATAGTAATCTTGAGGGCACTATATTGTATCATTTTTATTTTCTCGATTCTTGCTCTGTAGTAGAATATACCATAAGACACTTTCTGTAATAGTATATACATGGTCTAAAAATTAATTGTGTAAAAACATATGTAGTAGATGGGTCCTAAGCAAACATTTTTTTCCTAACTGAGGTCCTACATGTTTCACTTGGTTAACCAGTTAAATCGTTGTCTATTCTGAACTTCATTTTATTTCGTGCTCCGCGTTCCCTTTTAAAGTAAAATCATTTTAAGCATTGAATACGGAGTTGGATATTCAATGTTTTAAGATAGCGCTGCTTCCGTAAATACTACAGTGACTCTATAGACACAGTGTAGCTCGCAGTGTAGTCATACGGTGGTGTTGTGTATTAATTGGTAGTTGGGAAATCCGCCATGTTTTGACCAAATACACCTGATTGGTAGAAATTAACCTGAAAACAAAGGTGATCTTGTTTTCCACAATTGTGTTAGCATTATTTTTTTTATGTAAAAAAAGCAGCATTATTGTACTTATAGCAAAACCTACAAATTTAGCTCAACCAATCAGTTCATTGGGAAAAACATGACCGGCATGGAGTATTATGGCCACACTGTCTTTACACAGTCACTGTAGTAAATATCGGAAGCTGGCGCCATCTCGTTTTTTAACTAGAAACATAGGTGCCATTTTCTATTCTATTCTGAATTCTGCGAATTTGAGATTGACGTACATAGGTACTTTATTTTATGTCATAGTTTTTGACATAAATCAATTTTTCTTTTAAAATCTGGAGATACAAATAATATCTCTTAAACCATCCAAGATGAGTGAGTGCTCTTTTTTATAATCGAATCCTTAAAGTCTAAGGAATTTTTGGAGTGACCGCTGGAAGTTTTGGAAATGTTTTCAGGGCTGCTGTAATTGTTCAAATTTAGCAATAAGAAAATGTCCAAAAACTTCAGTTTTTCAAATTGCAACTGCTATTTATAGGCAGATATAGGTATACAGGATGCTAATAAAAGTCGTCCTAAAATTCAAACCTACATTCATTTGTAACTGTAACATCAGAAATACTGGCATTTTTTGATTGCTAATTTTGACCAATCGCAGCGGCCCTGGAAACGTTTTCAAGACTTTAAGGGTTCAATTATAAAAACGAGCACTCACTCACGGTTTAAGAGATATGAATTTTTGAATGGATGGATCTCCAAATTTTTGAGAGAAAAATTGGCATATGTCAAAAACTATGACAGATAGGTACGCAAATCGTAAATGAATTAAATTCAGAATAAAATGGCGCGATTACAAAAACATATAAAATGGTATGTTTCTATTTAAAAAAGCCCACATGGCGCCAACTTCCGGTATTTACGGAAGCACCGTCCTCTTGAAACTATTTTATTTCAATTCAAAATAGTCGATAATGGCTGTGAACCAAATTTCAAGTTTCTATTCAACTCCAAGTTTAAGAACTTGTAACGAACGGACTACGTGAATCACCCTGTATATGAGATCGTAATATCCGTCCATTCCATTATTCGTTGTTTTGTTTCTGGTGACGAATGATGACATGTACCTACTAGACAAATTCGAGAGAAATTAGTTTTCTTTCTCAAGTTATCGCGCGGAAGGACAGGCGGACGTACAAACACAATGAAACCAAAATTGCTATTGCTCAGCATGCTAATAATCAAATAGTACAAAAGTCAATGAATTGTTCTTTATTATTTTGATTTGATTACTGATCACGGGTCGATGATCGATGAAAATACAACGGTCCATGTTACTGAAATAACCGATTCGTGAATCAACTCTCCGATAATCGAATATCAAAATAGATATTCGCATGGGTTTTTAGCGCATTTTTTAAGAATTAAAAAATGTGCTATTGTTTGCGTTTTGTCCGTCCGTCCGTCTGGACCCACTTCTACCGTTTTGAACTACCTACTTCTAGGGGAATGGTCCTAGAGTCCTGTCATTTTTTGCAGTAGGTAGCCTATACCTTGAAGGTGTGTAAGACGGTCATTAAATTTCGCTGTCTAAAAGGAAGACCCCCCCCCCCACGAATTATTTCCTGAGATGCTGTTTTTGAAAGTAAAACGTGCATAACTTTTACCATAGTGTATTCTATTCTTTACACTAAGCTTTTACCTACATACGACAACAAATTGGTCTCAGATTTTGCATACGCATGCCTTTAATGGTGCCAAGTTAAACTTTACAAAAGGGGGGGAAACACATGTTCTACCCTTCATGGTATTCTGATGAAAGGTCTCATCGAAATAAATTAGTTGGTACACACTATAACTTTCCCGTGCGACTCTTTTTCGAGATCAGTGAGCGACGGGGCCTGAGGGGGGTGTCAACGAAAGGAACCGTTTTCTACCAACTACTGCCCTTCTTTCTGTCCTCTTATGAAAGTACGGGGGGGGGGGGGGGAGTGGAACTAGTGTTATCTTTCATGGTACTCTAATGAAAGGTCTCAACGAAAGGAATTAATTTCTACTAACCATAGCCCTCCTCCTCGACTTCTTATCGTGATCGGGTATATTCCCTTATACCTCAAGAACGGATTGTCGGAAAAAGGTACTCACAAAGGGCGATTGAAACGTCTGCAAGAAATATATCCATTGGTGATGTCAAAACACTATTTCGGTTAAAAAATGCGCTTTATCTGCACAAGACCTGTGCACAATTTATACTTGTTTTTTCTACTTCGACGCACTATAGTGGGAAGTTATTCTTGCCGTTACAGGAAGAAGTTTGAAGAGGATTCAGAACAAACGTAGGAGCGCTAGAGATGATGCTGTAAATACCAATTACCAATAGACATCATTACAAAGGAACTTTAGCTGCACTGGAAAAATTGACCAAAATGCATGAAAACTTGCACACACGGACAGTTACTTAGGATTCTGGAAACTGGTACTGCGTGAAGTCAATGATTCTCAAAATTACTTATTTGCAAACGGAAAGACATTGGCAATTGTATAATTTTGCTATTAAAAAACATAAAAGTACCTACATTTTTAATTAATAAAAAAAATTTAAAGCAACTTTATTTGGCTTTTATTAATTTTCTTGATTTACAAGCAAATTTCCGGTGGGCCCCAGACGTCGAAAGACCGCGCTACGCCACTGAATATTGCCATAGAGGAAATACAATCCTCTATGATATTGCCTATTATAGTCAAAGGCGCCGACTTAGGGGTGGCCGAGCACTTTCAGCCCCTCCAATATTTATACTGGAGGGGCTCAGCTCCCCTAATTCTGAATAAGTGACAATTATATACCGTATTCCTATTCGTGGTTACTTACACCAAATCTTGAAACTGCATAATCAGCTTTAGACTCAACAATAAACCTTTATACCTCTACCTCAAGATTTGGTTACCATACTTCGCGAAGAAACTCATATTTCCAGTGTGCTCACAGAACTTGTTCAATTTGTAAAGTTGGTTATGACAATTCCAGTCACAACTTGTACTGCTGAGCGATCTATTTCCGCGTTACGTAGATTAAAAAATTATCTACGTTCCACAATGAACCAAGTTCGTTTAAATTCTACAGCCCTTTTGAATTGTCATTCTGAAGAAGCTATGGCTCTAGATTTAAATGGTATAGCTGACGAGTTTATAGGCCGAAATGAACAAAGGCGAAATACGTTCAGTCAAAGTCAATAAAAGTTGTTATAAAAATGTTTTTTTTTACTTATACCCGTAACCCGATACCCTATGCAGGTACGTAAAAATGTTTGGGCCCCCCCAAAAATTTTGTCAAGTCGGCGCCTATGATTATAGTATACTAAATATAAACTTGGAACCGTTAAAAACATTTAAATAAAAGACTAAGGAAGGAGCTTATGTATTATTAGCTAGGATCCTATACTATTCGGCTTCTCAATATGGCGGACGTTCATACGCGCAGTGGCGTACATATATTTAATATATTTATTTTTTGCGGGTAGTACTGAAATTACATACATGCCAATCAAATCCATGTATCTCGCCATTCACTGTCTAAAGTAAATCTGAAAAATACATCTATTTCAACATGTTGTTTTACATACTATCGTTATACTATAACTTCGTTAGATTACACGACTTGCAGCTACCCATTAGGTTTCACTTCACCGTAAATGTCAATTAATTGTCAACGTCGGCCATATTAGAGGAACCTCTATGGAACATCCATTCTGAATGTTATACAACATACATGGAATATCGCCTTGTCATCTTTGCATATTATATATAGGAATATTGATGGCATATCCACTTGTCAGTATACTGATGTACGAAGCATGTATGCTGCATATACATGAATGTACATAAGACATCAACTATGCATTATGTGACGTCTGCTCGGACGTCTGCCAAACGTATATCCTTTGCATGTTACATCGGACATTTTTGACATACTTTTTCACATTGTATCTTATTGTATTGTCCAAAATCCCATAGATAATGTGCTTGTTATATTCAATGTATATAATTCTGCTATGTGAGATGTAGATCAAATAAAAGTTTGTGTAGAAGAAACAGCGATCCAAATTTTTTGGGGCTCACCTATAAAATTCTCGATAGTCACTTGCTGTCCTTATGGGCATGTCTACTTCCAAAATCGATTGTATTTTGCGCGCATTTTCCAACAAAGTCACTTTCTCTGTCCCCCCGTCTACCTATCCGTCCCTCCGCGGCCTTACTACAGTTCTACAGTTTTCAATATATTTATTTTGTTCTTTTTGAATTCGGTAGCTTATAGCTCTGGCACCTGGCGCAAACTACACGATGTCAACTTCCTTACTTGTAGAGATATACATTTTTTTAGCATTTTAATTACAGATGCCTCTAGGAAACGCAAACATATCTCATATTGTAAACATTATATGTGCACATGCGCAGTGCCAGCTTTCTTATTTATGAGGATTTTTTAAATTTATTATAACCATGATGCTTCTAGTAAAGAAAAACATATCGCATGTATAATAGGAAAAATCGAATGTGCCAACTTGACAAATGTCAACTTTCTTACTTATGGGGTGTGTTTTTAGAGCATTTTCCAACGAACTTTCTCTGTCTGTCAGTCCGAGGCCTAACAACTTCTACAACTTTCAATTTATTTAGTTCGTTCTTTTTGTATCTATTCCGCAGTTTAGAGCTCTAGCACCTGAACCAAGAAAATTCTTAACGATTAATGTGCACATATAATACACAAACTGCGCAATGTCAACTTTCTTTTTTATTGAAATTTTTTAGATTTACCACAGCTGATGTTTCTTGTAAAAGCAAACATAGAGCCCAGGCTTATGGCCTCAGTTCACGGGTTTATATAAGTGATGCTCATGGTCATCGTCTCCCATTTTCACTTTCACCTTTCTTTCTGGCGTAAATATCCTCTGATTTCATTTGTTTATGATTTTGGGCAAAACTGAGCTCATTTTTTGTATATTCTTAGAGGAGATCTCTGAATAACGAGGTGACTAACGTTTATTAATTTCTTGTCTTGCTACTAGGAATCGAGATAGGAATATATCGAAAATGTAAAATAATGTTAAATACTACTCAAAACAGTCTCCATGGGAGGTAGGTGGAAGAAAGCGTACACTTGAATGCAAAACCTTTTAGACAACTTTGCATGTGATTCTTTATAAAATTTCTCAACCTACAAACTATAAAATATTTATTTACGCTTAAGTTAACTTCAAACTCGAATAGAAAATACACTCTGTGGGCCATTAATCTTAAGTTTTTGGAATGCAGTTAGTGTTGTAAAATAGTTAATAAGTGGACAAAGATCAAATATATAAACTGCTTTAATTGTGAACTATTTAAGAAATAATTTTAGCGTATTAAAACCTTTTGATCATTTAATTGAATCCAACAGCTTAAACAATATTTACAATAGTATTACATAATCGTCAATTATAAACAGTGTAAAGATTTCGCCTTTTCAAGTTCGCGTACGTTTAAAAACACTGACAAATATTTAACCTTAAGATTAAATTGGTTAGATTGACTTGCGTTTACATAGTAATCAATTAAAAAATACTATATGTTTGTGTTTTTAATTTAATAGTGCGTACGTAATTGGCGACATTAAGGTTTGGGTTACACATTTTAATTCATTGATTATTTGTTCATACTTGAACTTAACTATATAATTAATATTGAAGATGATGTATATGAAAGCGGAAAGCTCTATCGAAAAGTGATTTTGTGCTTTGCTTATACCAAATTAGATATAAGAAACATTATTCCCAAGCATTACGTAATTGATTAAATACCTTTTCAAAACCGTGCATTAGAATTAATCCCATGGAACATCATATTTCAATTTTACAAATTTTGCACCTGGAATTGGTTTAGTTTTCCATCCGTACACTAGGTAGGTATTGTTATAAATGGTAACATCATGACCATTTTGATTACAAAAGCAGGAAGAGTATTAAATTTGTTGGCATTGAATCTTTTTCCATTACTATATTAGTATATCCACGTAGGTAATGAGTAATGCATAATTTGCAATATGCAGTTGCTATTAAAATTTTTAATATAATAAGTGACTAGTGACAGTGAAAAATATTGAAATTAATAGTCTCAGAAATTAATCGCTGTATTTACAACCACAAGTTAATTGAATTGATCTCTAAGATGGTGTTTAATAAAAAGGAGTGTCGCGCCGTTTAATTTTCGTGCACTCTATAAATAAGTATTAGACTTTTCCACCAGGAAACTTGAACCACAAAATTAAGTTCAAATAAAAGAGATTTTATAATTTGGAACCAAAACTTTCTTTTTTAACCAAAAATGTATCATTACAAAAAACGTGGGTAGCTCCTATCTAAAAATGAATGGTAGCTCTGAAGGCGGTCTGCAAGGGCACCCACGCTATCGCCGGCTATGACAGAAAGAGTGGTCTCTACGTATCCTTATCGCGAATGCAAAAAATAGTCTAGATATGTTATGCAAAAGTGCGGTTACGTGGGGGATTCATTTTTTGAGATACATTCGGTGCTATTGAGATGGACTAGTTTCCTATATGATTATCTGCAAAACACGGAAATATGTGGCAATTGTGCAAATTCTTATCGCATTTTTTTGTTATGTCGAGGACAGTATTGCTATGACGATAAGATTTACGCGCAGTCTATTTCTTGGACTTCCGTTGGCCGGTGCCGAAATCTAAAAATAATGTATGATGGGATGCATTTCTTGGAGACTATCTGACCTAATGCACACAAAGGCATACTGGCCACAAAAGTGTGTCGGGTATTATCTATGTGATCACTTTTGTTTACGAGCGCATCGTTCCACAGTCCAAATGGTTTGGCTTCCCTCGTCTGTCATGCTCAACTAATTTTACCGTAAAAAAAATCAGCGCGGTTGTACTACAAGCAATTACAGAGTAAATATTTAGGAATAGTTTCGAGATTGTTTATTAAACGAGTTCATTCCTTTACTTCCTATTGAGTGTTAATAACTCTTTTTGGGAATTTGTAAACAAAACACGTATGACATTTGAATGAATATAAAGGTACTATTTTTAACTATAGAACATATTCGCTATTCGCCAATAACTATATAAAACTGCTTTATTGTAAAAAAACTATGAAAATGTCTCCTTGAACACCCAATTAGTTTTTTGGAACAGGAGTCACCCGGAACCAAATGGGAACAGTACGGAAGTGTTGCAATTTGCAGCAAACGAACTGTGTTTTTGGCCTACCTACTGCTGCACAGAAGAGCAATCTGACAAGGTGCGTGCAGAAACCAGCCGTCTCTTTCCCACACTTCTTGCGTCTTATACCGAACTCTCTCATGTAGGGTTTTCAAAACTCGCTCATCTTGGCTCTTCAATCCCGGGCGAAGAATGAGCCTTATTTTTTTCTGATCGCATTATTGAATTTTCTTGAAAATCTGGTTCCCCTGCAATGGTTTCCATAATGGCAGAGCAATTCGCTTTTCGCATTTCTTTTTGCTAATCTCTCAGAAGCTTAAAACCGTTTTCGCGCACACAATTTCATGTTCAAATCTTCAATTTAAACGTTGTCGATTACCGCGAACAACCTCCCGAATTGTTGCAACAGTTTCGTCAGTGCGTGATGTGGTAAGACGTCCCCACTATATACATCTTCAGCAGCAACTTCCGGTTCCTCCCTAAATAGTCGCTCAAACACTTTCACGGCTCAAGCATAATCATCACCGTAAACTTGCTGCGGCATTTCATAAGGATACGTAGCCGTTTTTCCGAGTTTGCCCAAAAAATAAAGTAGGCCCTTTTGACATCTCTGTTAGTTATGAACCGAATTGCATGAAATTCAATATGCGCATAGCTTTAGCCATATAAAACACAATTCCAAAAGTTGAACCTAATCGATCAGCATTCACAGTGCCCTTTGCGCATCTCGACCATTTACAGACCGAATTGCAAACTTTCTTATTTATGAAGGTATTTAAATGAAATTTGATACATATGCACGTTGAACAAAATCAAATTTAACGCCAGTTTTAAAATTTGGTTTTGCGCATGCGCAGTACCAACTTTCTTATGGAGGGATTTAAATGAAATTTGATACATAGCCACTTGGAATAAAAGTAAATTTAACGCAGTTTCAAAATTTGGTTTTGCGCATGCGCAGTGCCAACTTCCTTATTTATGGAGGCAATTAAATAAAATTAGATACATAGGCACTTGGAATAAAACCAAATTTTACGCCAGTTTCAAAATTTCGTTTTGCGCATGCTCAGTGCCAACTTTCTTATTTATAGGGGGATTTAAATGAAATTTGGTACATAACCACTTGGAATAAAAGAAAATTTAACATCAGTTTCAAAATTTGGTTTTGCGCATGCGCAGCTTATTTATGGAGGCATTCAAATGAAATTTCGTACATATTACACTTTAAATAAAAGCAAAACTAACATCAGGTTTAAAATTTGGTTTTGCACATGCTATAGCCATACCCAGGAGCTCGTTTGCTATATTTGTTTAATTTATTATTAGATTACTACGGACACAACGATGCACGGTACACAAGAAAAACAAAAGTTCGAAACATGGTTTCAACAGGATGGTGCACCCTCGCACAACGCCCTAATCGTACGAGAATATAAATATAGAACATATTTTTCATTTTCCAGGAAACTTGACCGATTCTCGCAAGATTAGGGCGTTGTGCGCGGGTACCGCATCATGTTGAAACCAAATTTGTGTTTTTTTTGTGTGCCGTATGTCGTAACCGTATTAAAAAATGCTACTCTATACAATGTGTACTTTTTTTACGGGCTTTATAAAAAATTAAAATTAATGATGACTTCACCAAAACAAAACATTGTATTGAAAATCGCTCAAAGGTGTCTCGTAGAGCTCAAAAAGTCGCAATGAGAAAATGTATTTAATTTTGTTGTAACAGAAAAAAATTAAAACTTTCTAGCATATCTTCGGAAGTAATCGCATTTGTCTGGTTTTCTTTTCATCGTGATGTTTAATTGCGCATCTTTTCTCTAATTTAACAATCTTCGTATTTTCTATGGTTTCGGAGATCCCCATCTTTCTCTTGGACACAGTGTATATTTTATGTTGTCGCTTAATTGAAAATTACATTATTTAATTTAATTTAATTTTATCCCTCTCTTGTTTTGGGCCCTCAACAGGCATGCGCCCAATTACAGAGTGACCCGCATAATGCTATTTAGAGGTGCCTCTGCAGAAGGTCTTATATGTTGAAAAAGATGTATAAGAATAGTTTGATTTCCGAAGAGAAAGTTATAATTTTCCTGTTTCCCTCATTTGTGTATGGAAATAGTTATTAGCCATGCATTTAAAAATATCAACTTTGGGCCCAATCTCAGGAATGGTGGTCCAAATCCAAACAATTGGACGGTACGCCACTGGATTCTACGTAACCATATGTAGAATAGGCAGTTTTTACCTTTTCTTCTATACATGGGTGGTAAGACATGATAATTCAATTTCAAAAAGTCAAACTTTCCGTTTTCATCCTGTATCTCAGATATAAACGTAATGATTCTGTTTGTGATATCAAAAGTTTCACATAAAAGTGACACAGAGTCGCTTGAAATCTGTTTTATACTAAAATGAGACATGAGCCTTTTACAGCTTAGTCTATTTAGCAAAATAAATCAGGTTTTTCAGACTTTTGTTTATTCAGCAAGATCTAGTTAGTCGTGTAATGTTATGCTGAGAAATTAATGTAAAACATTTGATTTTGAAATTTTTCTTGTAAATTTATGTAACAGTATTGAGTGCGACACGTCATTCGTAAAAATCTAATATGGCGTACATAAGGAATAAGAAAGTAGTAGCCTGTAGCTTCTAAATTTAGCGTGTTCTGAAAATGGTGAAATCAAATTCAGATTTTCCGAAAAAAGGGCCCACAGAAGGTGCCAACGGGAACAATCCATTTCAGCCCGTTTAAGCTAGGGAGAATTTAAACGAAACTTGACATTTTCAGTTCTTCGGTTATATCTCAGTTACTCTCAAAGGTTTTTAAAAAATTTCAGATATGTTTTTTTGTCACAAAAAGCAGCAACTGTGTCCCCATTTAACCTACACTGATTATCTCACAGTTACGGAGATCTCATTGGTGAGCCTCGAATTTAAACCCCCCGTACGGTCATTTTAGATAATAAGGCAATTAAAAAGGTAAGCTGAAGAACATCGTAGTAGTTTGTTCACGTAGTATTTTGATCACAATCTAAAGAAATCGACGAATCTGATGAAGCGGAAAAATTCCAAGAAACGAAGGAAGCAGGGAGCCGAATAATTTGAAGAAACTGTAAAATATGAAAATCTGATGGAATCCAGACTTTTGTCTAATCTAATAAACTGTAGATTTGGGGGAACATTCAAAAATTCATAAAATATGTAAATAAAGATTAGGAATAGTCTGTATAATTTGAAGCATCCGCAGATTTTTCCCCACAAGATACAACTTTTACAAGAATTAGGCGAAGATGCCTACGATCGGAGAATCAACTTCTGCGAATTTTTGTCGCAAAGAATGAATGAAGATCCTAATTTTTCCAGAAGCCCCTGCTTTAGCGACGAATGTACTGTTTTCTTCAACGGATTTGTAAACAAACTTAATTTCCGTACTAGGATAACGAAAATCCACACGGTTATCTATGGAAACTTGATCGCACAATCTTTGGAGAGTTAAGTGGGCGTCAATGAGGACATGCTGCGAGGTGAAGCAACTGTGCACTTTCAATAACGTAATAAAAAAATCGTTATTTATGCATCAATTTTGTTGAGAAATAGATAGATAGATGAATTTTTGCCGACCAACATATTTTGAACTACAGTAGTCAAAATTGTTAATTATGCACGCTCATAAACGTATAGATTTTAAAGGCTGTCTGTCCGTCGGCCTATGTTAGTGGGTTGCACTTGTTTAAAATTCCATTTTTTATTTTGTAGGGATTTCTCTAAACAGAATTATAAATAGCGGAGGAGTGCATATTATAGTTTTAGATGGGGGTGAGTACAAATAGTAAAACGAAGGTAAACTTTCCAATAAACTGCCCCCTAGCGATTTAAATGCACGTGTTTTTGCAATAATTGATTTTTTATCAAAATGTCGGTTGTGAATGAAACAAAAGGGTCAAGAAAAACTACCTACTATCATACTGCATATATGATCCAGCTGAAAATTGCCTTCGCATACGTCATTGGTGATATACATAAATACTATAGTATAGTACACGCAATGGCCATTTCTGCATCGAATGCGGCGAGATTCTTTTTTTGTCTTGTTCTGCTTCTGTCAAAGTACTCAAGTTGTTCTAGATTGGGGAATACTTTTCTAATGAATAAACAGGGGCAAATCAAAAGTCATTTATGCTAAACAATATTTGGTAACAGCAGATACTCAAATCTGTGCCAACAGGCCCGCACCCTATAAAATTTGATTCTAAAAATAACACTTGAATGATACTTTACAATTATTTATGAGTTATTTGTTGACTTTTATAATGCAACATTAACGTGTGTTTTCAAAGAAATTTTTAGTGGGGTTAAAACTCCTTCAGCACTACAACCTCATTACCAATTTTCATATCTGTATTCATTCATTTTACCTACACCCAAGTCTTTCTTTAATTAGGCATATAATTACCACTTTTGCCTTATAGTTATACCTACTTAAAATTGTTCATTTGTTTCATTTGTTATTAACTTTCGAAATGCCTTAATAAGTAATGATCTACTTTTTCTGCAACATCTAATTCAAAAGGTTAAGAACACCTTCGGACACGCGAAAAGTTCGAGTAGAAATTATTTTTTTGAATTTCATTTTTATTTTTAGATTTCGAAAATTTACATTCAATCCTACATAAAAAAAGACTGACATTTAACTGTAAATGGACAATCATAGCGCAACTTTCAAGATCGTACACCTCCACATAAACATTTGTTTTTTACATTATATTTATAGGTTACTTATTCATTCCTATTTATATACGTTTTAAGCCTCGTACAGCCTTTGTCCCTTGAAATAACTAACCGCCTTTTTTACACGCCCCGCCATATTTAAGAATTTCTCAGTTTCTGGAGAACCAAGCAAGACGAATGACGATACTGCAAATCGTTGTCGAGGATTCGCACATCAGCAAAGCTGCCCATGAGACAGACAGACAATAAATAAGCTGCCGGTGCGGCTTTTTATCTTTAGAGATTCCACTTTAAATTCCAGGAATTCAGGTGCCTCTGTTTACATACAAAGCAGTGCAAAATTGAACTTTTTGTTTAGGTAATTTCGTAAACGCAATTTGCATTTCATGAATGGCACAGTGTGCCGTTAACAAGCAGCCTTGATCTACAAGTGGTAATATGCAAATTAGAAAAGCAGACGGCGCATTAAATTATCTCTAGAATGGGAGACTTGAATGACGGGTAACGCGAGATTTTCTAGGATAGAAAATTGCAGAATTTGGCTTTTGATCTGTTCGAGGAAACTAAACTTCTTCGCCGAGTCAAAAGGTTCAAATTCGAGCCGCGAAGTTTCCGTTTTCGATAAATTGTAACATACGGTTTATACTTAAATGTGTAGGTTATCACTGGGTAGGTGTAGTGAATACAATGAAAAATACATTGTTTAAATCTTCCAGAAGCACTGTAGCTGTAGGGCGCCTTTTAATGGTCATTTTTGAGTAAACATTACGAAATTAAATAAATATTCACGTACCCATTAAATCTCCCACTTCTTTTTCAAACTAATCAACTAATTTGGAAGAGTGGAGGCGTAGGTAATAATTTGCAAGGTATTAAAAGTGACAAATGGACTTTTGCGGCTCCCCAATGTCGCAAAAAACTAATCAAGATTGCAAAATGTGCACTTTCTTTGAGCCGAAAATCGGGAAGTCAATTTTGCAACAAAGTTTACATAAGTGTATTTATCAATGAAATTATTCCTCTATCCTTGACCCTGTTAATCAAATCGTGATCTTAATTGCACAAACCCTATGTTTGGATATTTATTTCGCGGTTATCGTGATTATATAATATGTACACGCTCCGTTTTTTCATTCAATAATGTGAATATTTGATTACATTATCCGGGCGGGTGGTTACAAACTGATGGGTACTTTAATTAAGTTCAAGTAAAACAATAATAATTACGTCTTCTCAAATAACCGCTTGTTTCCAATTAGCTTTATTTTTAAGTATGCGGCGCGTTCATTTTTAATTATAGCTTAACATTTTTTGTGTGGTGTGAAATCTCTTTACATCTTGGTAGATGAGCATCATCGAAACTGTTCCGATAGAAAACAATGGGAGATATTAGTAACGAAAGGAAATAAAATAGCTTAGAAATAGGTCAGATGCAAGTGTTTCCTGTTATGCAGGGATAATGACTTGTATGAAAGGTGAATAACCCAAAGTCTGGTTGGTATGCCTTTTTATAAGAATATGGATATTCAGCAATTTCGATTTGTGGAAATATGTGTTTACGTGAAAAGGGACTTTGACTTGACCGAAGTTAATTTTTTAATTTGCTTTAGCAAGTTCAAATGTACATAGCAAATGCAAACGGGAAGAAATATTTTACATATGTAGTGTAAACTAAATTCTCATAAAAACTATTTCCGGAATGTTTGCTTACAATTCTTAAAATAACTATCTCGTATTTCATTTAGTAGGTATTGATTCACTGTGCTCTTCAAGACTGTTTTGTAACTACCAATTAACACTATGCATATGAGAACAAATCGAACATAAGCTTAGATGGATTTAGTGAAAGACGCATGCAGGATGGCAAATCATTTGTGTTTCTCAAAACAAATCGAACATTATGAGATGGGTACAGATTTTAAGGAATTGTGGTCGTTGAACAATTATTAATAAGTAATAACTATGAATGACACAATTCTAACCAGAGTTCTGGAAGACTAGTTCTAGACAGCTTGAAATAGTTCTGGCAGTTACGTCATTCAAATTCAATGATTGAAATATGGCCGGGAGAGGCAAACCCACGCAATTAGATAATTTACGACTAAAGAACCTCTAAAAAGTTCTCCAGAACGCGCATGGGAAGGTAGCCCTTCATTTGAAATTTTCCAATTGTAGAGTTCTTGATAAAGTTTCGAAAATGAAGTCATAAAAATTTATTTTGAAAATATGGGGGGTCAGATTCAAGCAGCCTCCCATTACCTCAAAAGTCAACTTTTTTGTTCTGAAATTAAAATAGTAGTTCCACGAAAAATGAATGCAGAATATCTTAAAATGTTCTGGAATAAAAACTCCCAATATCGTTTCGACTTTACATCAGTTTACTAAATATACATTTTGCTGCAAGATCTTATAATAACAATTTGTGTAGGATAATCGGAATTGTGACCAGAACTGCAAAATATGTACCACCAAAAAAGTTCTCTACTAGAAGTTTCCGATGGAAGTGTTTAAGAAAAAGTGTGAAATGTTTTCAGTTTCAGTGCCTTGGAAGGACCATCCGACACTTTATACAAAATTCTAACAAAATTACCAAATACATCCCCAACAACAAGGATTAAAAATGACTTTATATGTAGATTGTATTCTTTCAACCTAAAACACCATCAAAGAGACTTTTAGAACCCTTAAGAAGTGAATCATTCCCCGCCCTATAAGTAAACTAATCGGGATATACGAAACTCTAATCCGAACTCAAAATTTGCATAAAAAATGTTGATTATTTTCTTTGCCATTTGAAATATAGTAAAGGAAGTGCATCGATAGCTTTTAAGTAAAGATCTGCGTATGATATTGTCAGACAAATACAAAACGCCCAAAATAGGGCTTTTATTTGCGCTACAGAACTTTTTGAAATGTCAAGTATCAAGAGACCATATGGTAAAATTTTCCAAAACTCCCTGTAAAGGATTAGTAGAGTAAGCCTATTTGAATATTAATTACCAACACGTTAATTTTTATCTTAAATCTTATTATTTTACTGTAATTGTCACTATAGTCTTTTGTTTTTGAGACCATATTTTTTATGCTGAATTTGGAGAGTGCATGAAATTCTAAGACCAAATACGTTCAAACAAATATGATACTGTATTTTGAAACATTCCAGAGAATTGCTTCTAAAGTTTCAAAACATTAATAATTAATTACAATAATTTATTATGTGGGGAATTTATACAATAGGTACTTGCTGTGACCCTAGAATGGCTGATGATGACATATTTGCTGGCGAGACGATTAGGTTTTAATAAACATTTTAGGTAGGTAAATGGTTTCTTGGTGTTTTTGTTTCAGTTTTGTTATTTTATGAAGGTTTAACAAAACTTTAATGGGCTTTCAAGTAAATGAATAAGAGAATTTTAGAGTGCTCGTTAGAGACCCTTACTCAGTGAACAAGTAGTATGAACTATCGTTAATTATCACGTTTCTTTATGCTATGCTTTGACCATCATGTTGCGGTTTAGGTCATATTTTGGTGGCATTTCATTTAATCACTTCCTTTTTAGCAAACTTACTTGTTCGATTATTGTTTTCAAATTGCTGTCGGCGGAAGGATCTTGTAAACGCGCCCATCTCACGCGTGAGGGAATTTGCCATACACAAAACGGCCATCAATGAAAAATTCTACTCTTTTGGCAGTCTTGAAGATGATGCGCGAAGTAGCTCGTGATTGAAGGTGCAAATTAGCTCTTATGCGGATAAATAGTAACAACGAAATCGAATGAGTTCCCAAAAAAATAGCCACTAAAGAATGTGACTAACATCTGAAAAATATTCTTGTGATTAACGGTCACCATGAATAGCCAGATGTGCTTTTTTCTACAGATAGGTTACCATATTCTTTGACACAGCACTGCTGGTGATTGATGAAACGCAAGCGATTTTTTAAAAACGTTGTGTAGTTTAAAGATTAGTATACATCATTTTACATCTTCAAAGCTTTGAAAAGTACCTATATTTGCGCCCACTTGTGAAAAGTAAACATGCAACTTCCACCAACTCTAGTTGTAAGAGCTCACATTTGCAATTAAACAATATTTTCACATTTTTGGTACTAATTTCGCCTTCAAAAAATTGGGTAGAATTTGCCAATATAACTGTAATAGAACAGAAAGAGCATTCTCACATACCTACTAAGTACTATATTTCTTATATTAATTATATCGTTTCAAAAAAGATTAATAAAGAAAACATCGTGATACCCCGGACATGCAGCGTGTAAATCCAGCTTTGTTAAAACGTGATTAAGGAGAAGTAATAAATCTTAGATGAAATGCATAATAGAATGAAATAATAAAGCAGGTATTTCTAAGGTTTTAACCTCTCTCGTAGGTTAGACGGTAAATGTATTGTGCCGGGTACATTACTGCACTCTATCCGATCCAAGTATGTATCCACTTAAAAGAAAAACGATTAAAAGAACACATTCTAATGAGTAGAATATAATAGGCGATAAAGGGGAAATAATAAAACTACACATAGGAAACTGTTAATTAAAAAGTTATTACGTACTGAATTGTTTAACCGTTATTTATGTCATAGGAATAAGTACTTACTTAAAATAGTTATGAGATATTTGTGTTATGTAGCAACTGTGCTCTAGATTGCTATTCCAAATTTTTGCTACTTTAATACCAAAAGCGTTTGGAACGTTAACTTCCAGTCAAATTTCTGATAATGCATATGTATCTCTGAGACAATTTTTTGCGCGTGGTTGCATGTGACGTGCCATTTCACTATGGTCCACACTTTTTCTTTTGGAGTGTTGTAAATTATATGTTACTAAAGCAGCCGGTGTCATTCAAATCTACAAAAAAATCCAGGTAATAATATGGCATTTCCTCCTCTCTTATTTATGCGGATAATTAGTTTTCTTTCTTTTAAGTCACTGTTTGCTACTTAAACGTATAAAAACAGAAGCCTCCAAAATACACACTTTTAAATTGCCTTATTTTAAAAGTGGCACACATAAACTTCTCATTAGTCGTTACCATCTATTCCAGGTGAGGAGAATACCATCATGGGATAATGTTGTAATTTACAACTTTGGCCCTTTGGTTAATTTAAGATATAAAACCCCAAGGATGAGACGGTTTTAATCCAACAGAATCGACGTTATAATTGCTTTTGTGAAATACGGCCGTACGTTCTTTATAATTGTGACATAAAACCACACGCGATTCAAATCACGTTGATCTCACTTTGAACTTACCGCTGAGAACTTGAGTTCTATTAAATCACTGCAATTTCCGCAAATATTTTTGATTTATTAACAAGTAACTATAGAAGTAATCTTGGAACGTGATACATACGTTTTGATAATCTACAATTTTTTAGGAATAAATTACAACTCAGAGGCATTGTTCAAAATTCTGTGCTGTCAATCCCCACTTTTAATACCCCAACTAACGGCTTGGGCAAACACAGCGAAGTTCTTGGGCGACAACACCAAATGTTCTTCGTATAAACCAACTTGATGTCTAGGTAAAGAGTTTGGGAATTGGCGCATGGTCAGCCGGTAAGGTAGCCTCTAATTTTGTCGAGATAAAAGTTCTTGATTATTCTTTCCCGCATCCATCTCTAAGACGAGTCCGAATCCCTAATAAATCAGTAGGAGGAGAAATCCAATAACCAGGTCGTTCCTTCTACTTGTTATAGATGGACTTTTTACCGTTACAAAGCGTAATTTTAGCGCCTTTATGTCTTGTTAGAAGGGGGGGGGGGGAATTTTTAACGAAATTTTTGTGTCGCAACTAGGGCTGTATTTCCTGGAAAAACGGCACCAAAACTTCACTATTTAAATCGTCTATCAATATGTTTTCAAGGTCAAGCTCCGCGTCAAGCTTCCGTACACCAGTATAGCAATCAGATTTGTAATGTAAACTAGGTGGCTAATAAAAATGGAACCAAAGCGCTGTTGGCAAAGCTTTTTATGATATCGTTTTTATTAACCGAATTTCAGAGCTTGGAGTTGTGCATATTCCATCCATCATGAAAAGTAATGTTTTTCCTTTATGGTTTTTTGACATAGCCGCCATTTTTTTTTAATTGCAACATAGGGCTTACACATATCATTGGAAAGCTTATTTGACGCAGATTATGAATTCTGTGCTGAAAAAGTGAGAGTACCCATAAAATAATAATGCTTACTGGAATTAAAATAGCACAATTTTATTTTTAGGGTAATCGCGCCTTTCCAAAGATTATGTGCAGCAAACCTTGAAAAATGCCGATTCTTTGATTGTAAGTACAGCGTGGTTCAAATTCGTAAACAGTTTTGAAAAATCTTTAAAAATATCTGAAATATCAAAGAAAAACAGAAAATGTCAAATTTCGTTTTCATTTTTCCGATGAGTTTGTAGAGGCTGGCGAGCAGGAACATGGTGCACGGGTGGCACTAACAATACCTAGCACTTGTTTTCATTGAGCATTCAAAAATAAAATAAAACATAGGAGATGCTCCCTTAAAAGACTAATGGAGCAATTTTCATTGAAACCAGAAATAATAAAAAATTGACATTAGTGAATAAATTTTGTGTAGTTTACGGTATAGCAGTTTGGCGATCTTGACTTATAAGAATTAAATAATTTGGAGATAAGGGGTGTTCCTACCCTCACACCCCTTATCTCCAAATTGTTTACAGTATACGCGTACCAAATTGAAAGGTTATAATATTCCGGAACTTTTTGCGTGCACTGTAGAACGGAAGAAATCAAAACTACCCCACAAGAAAAAATATAATCTCACTGTACTGTACACAACACATAGGTACGTTGCCAATTTCTTCAGGAAAGTTTCAATGTTTTCGCGTAAAAGTAGGTGTGGTCACTGTCACTGAAAATGGGGGATTTTGATAGTTCATCAAGTAACTGAATGAATCTATTGTTCCCACTTGAAAATCCGCTGTAATGTGCCACACATCAGCCATAAATCGAGCGCCATTCATCACTCTCAAACTACCCTACAAGAATGGTATATAATTAAGTTCTTAAAAGTTGAGATTATCTACACTAGGTTTATTAAGACGTACCAGAACTGGTCCATAAACAGACTTCGAGAAGTGTTTCGGCTTCAACGCTGTTTGTTATTACCTGCGGTATTAGGTAAATGCATAAATATGAAATGGTGCTGTAGTCTAAATTTGGCTAGTGTCAAGTACATCCACTTCACATTATATAAATCTTCGTAGCGCTTCAGAACCCAAAAACCCCACTTTAGCAAAAAGTCTTGCTTCCTTAATTAATATTTATCATCAATGAATTAACAGGGAAGGCAAACATGATTTCTTCCCACTGGTGTTTGAAGGAATTTCAAATAAAACCCACCTTACTCAGTGACGTTTAAAATATGATATTAATAATTCAATAATCGACGATGGTAGAAGATAATAAGATATCTTAGTAACAGTAAAAGAAGAAAAAGCTACACACCGACTTAAAACACTTAAGATAATATCTCAACTAGAGCAAGCCATACATCGTTCTTTTAAAAACTCTTAGCCATGTTTATGACTTTAACATTCAGATTATTTCTTGTCGTAAACTTCATGTTCAGTCACGACGACGCTTTACCGCAAAGAAAAACGGCCATCGTTAAAAAGTAGGAACGCGTCATAACTACGTGGTGCCAATAATTGAATAAAAAAACAAAAATTAGTTGTTACGCTTAGTTAGAGTAATTAGAAGCGATGCCCTTAAAAAGAATAATCTTTTCGAAAATCAAGTCCGACTTCTTTTTAAGAACATGAGAAAATTTGATCGCCGTAACGAATTGCTGTGGTTTAAATAGTTGCACAAGAAATACGAATGACCTGTCAAGGTTGGCAGGTAGCGTGTACCTAGTAACCCTAAAATTTTGTAGACGTATGTTGGGCGAAGACAACTGCCATATATGGGGAGAAAGAGCGGCCAACTTTTGCGGTGCACGAAAACGTCTCGGTTCTGTTTACACTCGCCTATTTAACGGGAGTATGAATGCAGAATTTCTGCAACAGATTTTAGAAAAATAGTGTAACCTACGTAAAAAGCATAAAATACACGGTTCCAGGAATTCAACGATGCGATCGTCTAATGAAGATAATGAGATGCAGTAGATTAATTTTTGAACAACGGATTGCATTATTAGATCTATTTCAATTTTCGAGGTCTCAAGGACTTTCTTCCTATTACTCCTCTGCTACGCCGATTCTCTTATGCTGTTTTTCTATAATCGAAGAGTTCACATTCATGTATTGTATTACCTACACACACAATGCTGAGCTGATTAGCAGGCACACGAAAAACACGTGCAAATAAATTTCTCAAACTTTGGAAAAAATTATACGACGCGACGCACCTATTTCATGTAGTATAAGGTATTGGCGGATCTATCCAAAACTACCGATTGCGCCTTGGTATTTAGATAAAACTGTACAATGTTTCAGAAATATTACAACAATCTCTCCAAATAAGATCTGTAGCTTAAAGGTCAGTCAAAGATGTTTTCGAAAAAAATTCACGTGTTAATAAATTTTTGTAGGGTGTGCACGGTTCAAGGCAAAAGCTTCTTAAGTTCCTCCATGTCTTCCCTCCCCCAATTTTTTTGAACCGCGTGAGTTCGCTTTTTGGGGTTGAAAAGGGAGAGCGAGGTAAACTTCGAGTTTATCGTCGCGCTCTTTTTTATCTTTGAACTGTTGCTGTTTCCCGTCAGCCGTAACAGACAAAAAAAAACTATATTGGGCAAAATTGGACCCGAGTTTGCTCTTTCGTTTCTGAGTTACGCGATGAAAATGAAAAGTTTGACTTTTTGGGATGTTGTCATTGTTATCGTATCTTATTACTATCCATGTAAGATAGAAAAAAGGCAAAAACTGTCAATTCGTCACGTAGAATCCAGTGGCGTAGCCAAGAAATATTTTGGACCACCGTTTTTGAGATTTGACCCAAAGTTGGTAATTTTTAAATTCTTTTTCCTGATTACATTGATGCATCAGAACCTATATATTTTTTATTTTAGCCATGAACCAAAAATAAAGATCCTATTTTTTACGGTTTGTAAATAGTAGGCCATGTATTCATGGAGATTTTGTTTAATTTATTGTATTGTATCCATGGCAACCGATACCAATCAATAAAAATAAAAATTTGAAAGTATAATATCTATATAATTATAAAAAAATGTAGGTTGTGAAACATCAATCTGATCAGGAAAACGAATGCAAAAAAATGACGTTAAGATATACAGGGTGTTGCATTTAAAAAATACCAACTTTGATTTTCACTATGTGCGATGTGATTATCTTTGCTAAAGACATTTGAATTTTTCGATTTTTACTACATGTGATATGTTTTTCTTTACTAGAAGCATCTATAGTTTAAATTTCAAAGACATGTCTGCATAAATAAGGAACACTGCGCACATTTAATAACAAAATTTTCGAAGGGTTTTTATTCGCTCGGCTCGTCAAAAAGGCGTTCACGTATGTAGATCAAAAGTAGTTTGGAATTTTCCTCCGCAAGTTCCGCCGTTTAGGAATGCGCTATCGTGGGATAGGATAGGGATTGGAAGATTTTTGTAAAATCAGAAAGAGCAGTCGCAGAAATTCAAATTGGTTAATTCCGTGCTCCTATGCGTTACTCAAATTCAAACAAAAACCTCAATTTTGAGAGTTTTAGGGCACCGAAAAAATGTTTGGCTTGGTCCCCTCTATCACCCCATTTTTTTATATAGTTAATTTTTTAATACAAATTTAAGAAAAATTTACATCTGAATAATTCGCTCCCAGAACATTAAGCCCCCATGTATATTCGCCAAAAGAATAATTATTCGCGGAAATTCGCCTACATTAGCCCCTAAAATATTGTCCCGCAGCCGAAAACCCGCACATATAATATTAGCCCTTAAAGAAACTAGTCTCCCAGAAAAATTTGTCTCCGCCGAAATATTCGAATAATTGCTGACAAAGAACTTGCCCCAAAGAAAATTCACGGCCAAGGAACACTCTCTTTTTTAAGTATTTTTTATTGCGAGGGGACAAAAGATTTCTTCTCAAAAAACCTCATGGGGTTCGATTGTGATCCATAGTTGTAGGTTTGTGAGCGTGAAGTGCGTTTTATGATGTAAATGTAAGAAAAATTTTAAGTCAGACCATTGAGTAATTAAATCTTGAATCAACGGTCAGACGATGGTAAATTACCGAAACTATCGCCTTACGACAGTCCTCCCAACCGTTTAAGCCAGAAAATGGGAATTCGCCGAAATTAAGCGACATCTCATTGAATTTCTTCCGCATAACTAAAAATAACGGCAACCATTTAAGTTATCGTTTAATCTATACCATGGTGCAACTGCAAATAGGTATAATTTAATGGATGGGATGACGTTGTATATATAATAATAAAAAACAATTTAAAGTAGAAATATGACCCTACATACAAGGGTCGTTGATTACATTTTTGGGTATGGATAAGAACTTTTTGATTTTTTTCAAAAATGAGCTCCCTTAAAATAGGTCACCCAATGGGCGGGAAATAGGAAGTGTTCCAGCTAATATTTACTGGCTATCTGAAGAGATCATTGAAGATCCAAAATAGTTTCTGAACACTCGGAAAAACAACAACGTTAAGGAATTAATATTCTTCTGAATAAGAAACATAGAGCAGTCTACGCACTCTACGCATACGTACACCTGATGTTTAAGATATGCGATATGGGTCAGGTGCCAAAGCTATAAGCTACCGAATGCAAAAAGAACGAACTAAATATCTTGAATTACCCATGGAGAATGGAAACTGTGCTTCTTGATTTGTGATCATATTTGTTATCCTTATTTAATTTTATTTAGTTTAGACAGATTCTCATTCGGAATACAACTATACAATTACAATTACAAAATGGAAAAATCATCAACCTCCCCGATGATGAATTTTCGTTGCAAACATATCAAGCGGTTAAAACTCTTATTTTGAGACCCAAAAGCTACATCAGAAACATGCCATCCTGTACAGTAAAAATAAATTAATAAAAAAGCTTATATATAAAATGTTTCCTACAGAAGTAGAGGTAGTGTCATTGAAATTTTATTTGGTGCCAAAAGCGCGATACTAAAGCCGTAAAGCGTAAATGGTAAGCAGCAGCAGTGCAGTTATCATAAGAGTTTTTTTAGGGATTTGAAAACCATTCCTATCTGGGTAACATTTGGATTTTTTGTAGAAGGAAGAAGGATGGGTAATTAATCTAAATAAGGACAAATTTTGAAAATATGTGCATTAGTCTACTCTACCTCACAGTCGCACTGACGTGATTATTAATTGAAAATATTTTTTCCCACGGCGACGTTCCCATTTATTTAATGTTTCACAGAAGGAAGGACGTTTAGTAAGGAATTCGTCGCAATTTCTACATCCACATATGGGACTGGGACAGGCACGTGGAAAAGAAGCCGCGAGCTTCCAAAATGTAAAATTTTAGTTACATATCCAATTAACAATGACAGATGAAAAGAACAAAAGAAAATACAATGACGAGTCATTTCAGTTTCTTCATTATTATCGTAATTTATTACCAATTTTTTTTTATGTAACATGATCTTCAAACAAAACGCTGCAGATGTTCCTCAAAAAAATAATCATCATATGATATCTCTATAACAAGTGCATGACAACTATAGAATAATGAGAAAAACGCTTGCACTGACCTTTGGATAATATTATAAATACATATAATAAAATATTATGTCAAAGCATGTGAATATCGAATACAGACTTCCAATTAGATCATAAAGAAAAGATTACCAAGTATTATTTGACCTAATTAATCACGAAAAACCTAAATAAACCACTTTTATAACTGTATACACATATGTGGTTTTAAATATATAAACAAACGCATAAAAAGATAGTGAAACTAGAATTATGTCATCAACAATTTCAAAAAAAAAACCGCAATGAAACTGTCGATGATGTAAGATATGATCTCTAGATCATAATGCCATTGCCGCAATTATCTTCTAGATTAATGAGAATTGCAAACCGCTGGCATCCTACAGTCTGGGTGTCAACTTTTAGGTAGCAAAACCAAATGCATGGTGGTCGAGAAAAAAATGCAGACACATTTTTCATGGGTTTTGCATTTACAGTTCTCATACGAATGCTTTCGGTTTCATCTCTTTTTTAGTGGGCGAGTATGAATCATTGCCTCAAAAAATTGCGGACTTGCTTTTCAGACCATCTGTATCTGGCACAAGGAAATCACTTTCAGGAACTATTAAATTAATAGAATTAGTCAACTGTTGGAAAACAAAGAGTACGTTAAAATTTACATGTGCTATAGTTTTACATTCCATAAACTTTGATTGCTGTTCAATGCACCTATAAAACCTGCTCGTAAAAGCTATAAGAAGACAGGTTTGCTAAAATACAGCCCTGTCTGCCGAACGCTTTTCTTTAGCCTCGACTTTAAATCTTAGTCGGACGCGGACAAGATGATTGCATAATGTTTGTTTTTTGGTATGCAAATATGACTAAACTTGGTCACATTCCTCCATACATGGGCAGCTTCTCTTCGTAAAAATCTGCTACTCTCGATCCCGTTTTAACAACTGAATGGATGGGATTCTTAATGAATTATAATTATATTCACGATAATCTTTATTTCTATTTACGGATTCTCAGAAGTTAAACAACACAATTAAATTATCCACTTTTCAATGACATCTGACCGAAATTGATTCGCGTCGGCTAATTAAATTGGATATCTGTGTAGCGATTAATGAATAAAATTAATTGCGGGTCAAATTTCCTGTCATCCCTAAATGCTGTTGATGGTGCAACTCGAGCACGCGTTGTCAAATAGAGGGAGTTTTGAAATTTCCCATGTGACAATCTGCGGGTTATCAGTGTTAGAAATATAATTTTTGGCTAAAAGTACTTAATTAAAATGATGGGGTCAAACAGCAGTGATTTTCGATGACAAGAAATGGAAAAATCGTGCACAAAAGCTAATAATCATATATCTTGAAAAACCTTCACCGACTTCCCGGTGTTTTTTGCATGGAATACATTTGCAAGAGTTCAATTAAGTAATACTACTAATTATGTCCCGAAAGTGGGCGAAAAACCCACCTTGTTCTACCATAAAATGTGTCTTTCTAACTTTCAATACCAGATACTAATGTGCTATCAATTTACTCCTCTTCACAGGTCGGTTGACAAGAATTAATGCAATAAAAAATCCTGAAGAAAGTACCAGATATCTTTAGGATCAGAGTAAATCTGAGATGGTCACACTTTTCTGTCGCCAATAATCAATCTATAAATAAATAAAATTCGTTCGTGTTGTAAATTAAACACATTAATTAAACCAAAAGGTCAATGCGGAAAACATTTGAGTACGTTTTGTCTCAAATTCCAAAGTTTGATCTTTTAAAAACGCCGCAATTGATCGCGATCAATTTTTGATCCGTACCAAATTGCTAAGTTTTTCCGGACAGGTTTGAGAGAAACCTAATTTTTTTCGAAGGACCAATTAGAAAATGGACTTTTTTAAGGAAAGCGTTACAAGAATAATTAATGATTCTTATAGTTAACATAAAAAGTGTCATTACCCCCTGCCGTTCACAAATGAGCTTAATGAGAAAGCAAATTCTTTACACATTTTTTACAGTGTGGAAATTTAATTACAGATTTATTATTATTGGCGGTAAATGGGCGCCGGTAATAAATCTACATATTTAAACTCTTAGTTGTATGCACCGATATATAAGTAAAAATATACATTTTATTTATAGGACGCACACCGCATCACTTTCGTGTGCTGACAGGAGAATCAACCCCCATGAGTAACACTGACAAGATTCACCCCCAATTGTGCTCTCAATTAATTAACATAAAAAATTACATGCGACTTAATTTATATAAAAAATCAAAATTACTTACAAAAGAATATGTGCTTTCAACGAAAAATAGTAGTATTAACGCCAAGGCGGCGGTAAACGCCCGGCAACATCTCGGCCACGGCGGCATGGCTTACTGCTCCATGTTCTTCGTTATCCAAATCTGCTGCTGATTCTCCCACTTTTTTACGTTTCTGCTTTTTGTAATCCTCCGCCGATTCAAATTTCAATTGATTATTAATTGAAATTGATTGAAAAATTGCTGAACTTTTCTTAGGATTCGGGCTTAGAAAGGTAATTGTGGCAGATCGGTCGTATAATAACTGTAAAAACGGCCGATAGAAGGAAGTTGCTGTAATGTACGCAGGTCTAACTTACGGGCGTAGTTGCTACTTGTAAGATTAGGGATTTTGTGCGCCTCTGGGATCAAGACTTCTGCGGAGGGTCTTCAGTATCGCGCGATACCGCGTGTGCAGTATCACATAGGATTAGTGTTGTGTTTAACCCCATAGGGGTAAACGGTCATTATGACCAACAACGGACTGCGGTAAGTTTTAAAAATTTTTCAAATTTATGTTGCGCTTCCGTTTTCGAAAAGCCGAAAAATCAAAACGCGCTCGTAAATTATACGAATTTTTTCGGTGATTTACTAACGTTGCAATTTATCATGATTGAATTTTAATTTGCAGGTTGCTCGCGTCCTTCTTAGGGTTGTTAGTGTGCGTTTCCGCGGTAAGTAATTTTTAAACCACCTGTTAACACTCTTAAACCTATTCACCCTCTCAGCGGGACTATTTGGCCAAGTTTATGCTCGTAACCGGATATTTGATTTATGATCATTGTCTAACAGCAAAATTCACACGATGTCCCATTAAATATTGACAAAAAAGAATTCTTCAGATTTTCTAAGAATAGGTCCGCTATTATCATTTTGTTGAAGAATTCCAGAGCAATCATAATGGGTGTTAGACCCTATAGAAAACGCACCACTTTTCAAAAGCGTTGAAATATCTTTTGCAAGGAACCGCTTGCTATATATTTTTTTAAATTCGTATTCACGTTCCGCAAGTTGCATCAATTAACTTCTGTATACCTGTATCAAATTGCTCGAATTCATTTATAATTGCAATTTAATCAAAAACGACACGGACCTACCGCATGGCCGTGTTTTCATTATAGAATTGAGTAATTGTGGAGTAAAAGCCCATTATTCTTACTACTTCCCATAAGTGCTATTTTTTACCGATCGGCAACACAGAATGAATTATGGTTGATTTGATTGAAAGCCGAAGGCTAGTAATTTAACGGCCCCATTCTAAATTATATTACCATCCGTGTTGCATTATTTGTACACCATAATTGGTTACCGTTTAATCATTTTCTTCGACCCAGTGCCGTATGGTTGATACGATTTCTTGAAAATCGAAATTATGGAGATGTGATCAGTTTTCACATGAAGGACAATTTCTTGCGTAACAGCTGCGATA
Source organism: Photinus pyralis (assembly GCF_008802855.1). Classification (NCBI taxonomy): domain Eukaryota; kingdom Metazoa; phylum Arthropoda; class Insecta; order Coleoptera; family Lampyridae; genus Photinus; species Photinus pyralis. The sequence continues at coordinate 13,050,106 of NW_022170596.1, forward strand.
ACTACATTATTTATACATTACATAATTGGCAACTTATTTAATTTATTTTGTAATTTAAAATTAAATATTTCCATGTGCGTGAAGGGGTGGCATACGTACCCCCCCCCCTCCCTCACCCTTCTCGCTATAAAGTTAGTTTTGAATTTTTTCTAAAATTCTATGGGAGTTTGACGAAAGAAGTTCTGAATTAGGTACTATATGAATATTTTTAATTTTTTTGAAAGGATGTTGAACCATTTTTACTCTGGTTACCGTTTAATTAAACAACCGATTTTACACTATTTTTACTAAAACGGTGGCTAAAGGTTCGTAAAAGTTCAAATTCGCTGAGATGTATGTGTAGTTAAAATTAGAATTGAATTAAAAAAAGTAGGAATGCGCCTGCGCAAACATAAAAAAGTACGTTTTTTTTTCATTCGTGGCGATTTTTCAGTTTTATAGGACAAACTCAAAAATAATGCCGAAATGATAATCAAGATGGCGGCCAATACTAACTTACTTTTGGAAAATTCATCGTTAAAAAGAATAAAAATAATCTAAAAATTCAATGCTTCGCAAATTCACATAAAGGTTTTTTTGTTGACGCGATATTGAATTTTTATTCTTTTTTTTACCGATAAAATGAGATATTTGTTTTTTAAAAATAGACGTAATTTTTAATGCCACATAAAATTTGACCCAATCTCTATCTTCAATGATAACAAAATTACCCCGCCCGATCTGACACACCTTGGAGTAAAAGGTAAGTGCATTTCTAGGCGTGTCCTTTCGATTTTGTAAATTTTTTTCATTCATATCCCAGGACGACGAACCCTAACCCTAAGTGCGAAACAAAATTCGGATATCGGGGAAATGTTGTCTCCAGTGGTGTCTGAATAATACCTAACGAATTTAAACTTAGATTTTGAAACTTTTAAAATTCTTTGCAAAAATCATTCGGCAATTTTGTTGTTATGTAAATACACAGCAAGTATGCGAAATTCTTCCCGTTTTTGTTGTTTGGTCAAGAATTGCAGTTCTAATTTTTTTCGAGTTTTGATCTCTGCGTAAGCATCAATCATTTACAAATTCAATATTTCGCAAATTAACAAAAAGGATTTTTACTTGATTAAAATGGGAAATTTGATTTTTTGATAATAGGCGTTGTTAAATATTTTTTAAACATAATTTTTAATCGGGCTAGGATTTTTAAATTTTTTAAACCAAATTTTAAATGGCACATCAAATTTGAATATACGTTGTAAATATTTTAAAAATAATTTTTAATCGGACTAGAATTTTTAAATTTTTTCAACCAAATTTTAAATGGCACATCAAATTTGACTGGGAATAGGCGTTGTTAAATATTTTAAAAATAATTTTTAATTGGGCTAGGATTTTTCAATTTTTTAACCAAATTTAAATGGCACATCAAATTTGATTAGGCGTTGTTAATTTTGTATCTGTGTGTAGGAAAAGTTGAAAATTTCATACCCAAGTAAAACCTTTAATTCCATTTTTTTGCGCTTATCGAGAAAAAGAAAAGGCATCTATACATCTTTCAAAATATCATCCCATGCTCATCATAGTTGGATACACCACTAGGTCTGCTCGATCCAACCTAGGGATATAAAACGCATTTAGCCTCAAAAGTTTAAAATGAAATCACGAAAAAATTCCCAACGTTTACACATACATAGGTACCACAAATTTTCGAAATTAGTACACCACGATGATGCTCCCTAAACGGGAAAGTCAAAAAATTTGGTCTCTATGAGATTTCATTCTAATTTTTTTTACACACACTTGTTGTTACACCCTGTATAGTGTTCAACTTCACTGTAAAGGACGTAACAAACATTCATAGCGGTTTTAAGAATGAAAAGCCACATCGACTTACGGTTTTTGAACTTTTTATTCAAAAAGTATAGGGATACGGATTGTCACCCAATGACGTACATATATTTTTTATCTCTACCAACTGTGCAAGTTCTTAAATTTCTAGGTTTTTTTAATTTTCAATTTCTCTAAAATGTTCTAATTTTTAAAATTTAAATTCTTCGACTTTTTGGGAGAGATGCTTGATTTTTTTAAAAATTGTTCTGACTTTGGATTTTTATATACGTGGTTGTTTTTCGAACGATCTTCATTTAAACTAAAAATTAAAAAAAAATAAATTTGGTCGGGAATCAAGAAACACAATTTCCATTCTCGATGGATGATTTGTACAGTCTTTGTATATAAATGGTGCTCTTAGAATATTTAAAGTATTATAGAGGGTACACAACGATTCTAAAGTTTAGTTATAAATTCAGTGGATTTATTTTTATTTTAATATACGTACAGATAGAAACTCTCAGGCTGCGAGGGGACTCAACTCTAGAATTAGGGAAACCCAAAAATTCAATACGAAACAATTCTAAAAATTTAAAATAATTTAACAATCTGACAATCAAAAAATTCGAAAAAATTCAACCTGTTTAAAACGGCACTAAAATGTCACTACTCAGCAGAATCTAATCGAATGCTGTCGTTAGAGCGGTGTGTACGAATGAAATCGTCTAAGCTATTATTGTTTAGGATGAGAAAATCGTACCCCATAAATAAAAAAATATAAATTAAAAATTGAATATTTATAAAAGTCAGAAAAATTCATAACAATTTACAAAACTAAATAAATTCTGAGGGTATAAAACAATTTTAAAAAAATCGGAAATTTAGAACAATTTTACTTCTTTATTTTTTTTATTGGTTTATGTGATTTTAATATGGATGATGAAAGATGGACGAAAAGAAAAGAAACTTGTATGCGCAGGCACATTCCACTTATTTTTTTGTAAATATAGTTGAAGCGGATTCGACATGTATCAAATCTGTTTGGCGCATGTGCAGACTGAAGTCAAGGAAATTTTTCCGATTTCTATTAAGTGCATTTTAGCAACTCGAGCGAGTGAGATGGTTTTTGGCTTATCACTTGTTTTACAAGTAGATACAGTATTTGAACACTCCTATGCGTTTTTGTTAAAATTTTATCAATGAAGTTTGCCTTCAAACTTGATTTTTGCAAAAATCTGGTGCGCAGGACCTACTTGCATCGGCGCATAATAAGCGGTCGAGACATAAATGCATACTTACACTAATGAATGAATCAGCAACCAGGCGAACCTTGACATTGGTTAATCATAGAAATAGTAAAGAATATTAATAAACCAGTTTAATTTTACATACATACTCCTAGTATTTTTTGGCTCAAAGCCAAAATAAAAATTTCTCTCATACAACAACCTCATTTCATATCAAACGAATTCAGATAACTAGGACAATGTGGGGCCATTTAGTTCTTGATGTTTGTCTTAAATTTGATTTTGTTAAATTTTTTCGGTATCTCGCTCAAATAAAATGGAACTCAATTTTGTTAGACGGCCGAAGGGGACCGTGGTAATCCTCCGAGTTTCTTTTCTCCATCCACATAAGTGGGCATACTCTCTGAATTCAATCAATCTCGTAAATATTTTCCGAATAATAAGCGGTTTGAGAAATAAAGCAATTATTCTGATTTGATTACTAAATCTGTGCCCGATCTTTTCAGCAATTTTTCACATTATCAAGTGCAAACCGAACTGGATTGTACGGAAAAGACGATAGTTACAGTGGTAGACAAAATTATATAAGTAGTGATACGGACCGAACCCGTTTAGATCCATCAATATCATCCGATGGATCACATTCTTACGGTGCAGACGTGCATTATCCGCGTAACCCTTCCGAAGGGCAACCGCCGTCTGCAACACACGAGCAGGATCCTAGAAGAAATGAGGAAGACGACTCTGCAGAAGAAGACGACGATTTCGATGATCAAAATCGGGACGATAGGCAAGAGTATTACAATCATAACGCACCAGGTGGCCAATCATCGCGTAGATCATGGTATGAAACATCATCTGGGCACAGACAACCGGTCGATTACCCACCATCTGACAATGAGAACAGAGTTGATAGTGAAACCGATAACCGCTATCCTTATCATGAATCTTCAGCTACCGCTTCTCGTGGACAAGGCGATCCCAACAGCTATAATTACGGATCACACAGTCAGGCACCAGTGAATGTTTCCAGCGAAACGAGGTCGTATTATTATGAAAGTTCGAGCGGACAGCAAGGACAACCACCAAGCATTTCGGGACAAGCTCCAGACGAAGGCACCTATAGGCAAGGAGTTTCCAGATACGAAACCGGAGGCGGATCAAATCCATACTATGATCCTTCGAGGCCAGGTTCGCCGCAATCTCAACCGCCATATGCACATACGTCTAGTTCTTCGTCCAATTCTTACTACGAAACCTCCGGTGGTCAGCCAGCACCAGAATCACCCCAGTCGCCTGGATTGGACCCCTCACGTACATACTACTATGGATCGTCGAGTGGACAAGGTGCTCCAGGTGCGCCACAACCTCACCCGCCATCCGGCCATTCTTCCAGCTCATCAAGCAGTTATTACTACGAATCTTCAAGCGGACAAGCGAGCCCCGGTGGCGCACAGCCTGCCTCGCCTTATGGACCAGGAGGCGCATATCCAGGTGCGCCGCAACCATCACATGGACAAACGTCAGATTCACGCAGCTACCATTACGAATCATCAGGCGGACAAGCTGCTCCAGGTTCGCCACAACAACCGACTTCCGGTCAGACGAGTTCATCGAGCAGTTATCATTATGAGTCGTCAAGTGGACAGGCGTCTCCGGGTGCCCAACAGCCACCATCACCTGGACAAGGTTCTCCAGATTCAAGCTACTCAAATAGTTACTATTATGAGTCATCCAGTGGCCAAGGATCCTCACCCGGACAAGCACCTTCAGGCGCTCCCGGTCAATACTCACACCAAGGAAGAGGAGATGTCCGTACCGGATATGAATCTTCTAGCAGCCAAGTTTCTAGAACAGAACAGGACATTCGTGGCGCTTATCCTAGCGCTCCATACGCCGGAAGGAGACCATACGATAGCAGTTATGATGTTGTGGAAGCCCCCAACAGTGCTTTCGGACCTAAACGAGGAAATGAAAGATGCATACCTAAATGTTTTGCTGAGAAAGGAAGTAGAGTAAGTCTGTTCTATATTTTACATAATTCGTTTGACAATATCTTATTAAGGGCTTCCCTGGATTACCTGGTATTCCAGGAGAAAAAGGTCAGCGAGGATTTCCCGGCCCCGAAGGCGCAATGGGATCGAAAGGCGAAAAAGGCGAATACGGACCGATCGGTCCACGAGGACCTAAAGGAGATCGAGGCAAAATAGGCGTTCCCGGATTTCCTGGCATCAACGGCGTTCCGGGATTACAGGGTCCCCCTGGTGCACCCGGAATACCTGGTATGGATGGGTTTAACGGAACCGACGTAAGTTTCATATTTGCATATCCCACTTAATTTTACTAATTATTTGACACCAGGGTAGTTCAGGTGTGCCTGGTCAATCAGGAGAACAAGGCCCTAGAGGTTATCCTGGCAGCCCTGGAATGAAGGGAATGAAAGGTGAAGCTGCGCATTGCGAAATCAACTTGAAAGGTCAAAAAGGAGAGCCCGGACTTAATGGAGTGACAGGTCCGGCAGGTTTGCCAGGTCCAGTTGGGCCACTCGGAAATCCAGGAATAGCAGGAGAAGTGGGATTACCTGTAAGTTTCTCTCATAATACGCATATAGTATTAATAACAATGGCACATAGGGTCCAAGAGGGCCTCCTGGATTGAAAGGCCAAAAGGGTAACATGGGATTGGGATACGAAGGCCAAAAGGGCGAAAAAGGATCTAAAGGTCAAACTGGTATGAAGGGAGAAGCGGCCGTTTTACCCTTCGGAACTGACACGCATATTGTTGGACCAATGGGAGATAAAGGAGATAAGGGTGATCATGGTGACTATGGACCACTGGGGCAAAAAGGGGAACCTGGCCCAGAAGGCGACTATGGCATACCTGGTGGTGTTGGCATGAAAGGCGAAAAAGGATTACCAGGTGCACCAGGCCCTCGCGTAAGTTCCTAGATAAATCTAAACAATTTAAAATGCATGTTGTCTAGGGTAGAGACGGATTTCCTGGAATTCCGGGTCCTCTGGGTCAAAAAGGAGATCGCGGAGTTGAAGGATTGCCAGGATTACCTGGACGACCTGGTACAAAAGGTGAACCTGGAAGAGATGGTCCAGTTGGTCCCCAAGGTTTAAGAGGGCCACAGGGTCCACCCGGAGGTGGAAAAGGTAAACCCGGACCACCAGGACCTGCAGGACCTCGAGGGTACCCCGGACCTATGGGTCCAAAAGGAATGGACGGGTTCGATGGCGATCAAGGACCTCGAGGACCTATTGGACAGCCTGGAGGTCCAGGCGTGCCAGGTAGACCTGGACCAGAAGGTGCGCCAGGCGAAAAGGGACACAAAGGAGACTCTGGTGCAGTTGGTTTGCCAGGAGGCGAAGGTCCAAGAGGTTTCCCTGGTTCCCAAGGACAGCAGGGTCCTAGAGGTTTTCCTGGTGAAAAAGGTCTTTCGATAATTGTAGGTTATCTACAGATTTAAAAACGATTTTCTCGTCATTTATAAAATTCTCAGGGACAAAAAGGATCTGATGGACTTCCTGGTAGAGATGGATTGAAAGGTTTAAAGGGAGAAAAAGGTTATCCAGGGCCGCGGGGAATTCCGGGCGATTCTTTGGAAGGAATTCCAGGATCACCTGGTTTGCCTGGAAGACCTGGTGAAAAGGGAGCTGCAGGTAGACCCGGAAATCCCGGAATACCTGGATTGCACGGAGAAAAAGGAGATATCGGGGGTAGATGTCAAGATTGTTTACCAGGAGCCAAAGGGGAGAAAGGAGACCGAGGATTTGATGGATTACCAGGAACACCTGGAGCACGTGGGCTTCCTGGAGAAAGAGGATATCCAGGTGTACCGGGAGCAGATGGTTTATCTGGAGCACCCGGTGCGCAAGGACCACGCGTAAGTATAACAATATGCTTTAAGCATTTGATCAAATCCCATGCTTAGGGAAAAGATGGCATTCCTGGCAAACCGGGATATGATGGCGACAAAGGTGAACCTGCGTTTATACCAGGTGATTTAGTAAGAGCACCTAAGGGCGATAAAGGAGAACGTGGCTTGCCGGGGATAGCTGGTCCTCCGGGACCTATTGGACCTGTTGGACCGGTGGGACCATCTGGATTACCTGGTTTCCCAGGATTGAAGGGTGACACTGGCTATCAAGGCTTCCCAGGTCCTGATGGGCGACCAGGAGACACAGGAATACCTGGTGCCAAAGGTGAAAAAGGTGCAAGTATAAAGGGAGAACCAGGCTTCCCCGGACAAAAAGGCGCGGCTGGTTTTAAAGGTGACCCAGGAGCAACCGGTCCCAAAGGTGCACCAGGCTCGTGTCCCCAATCCTTTACAGAAGGATTTAAAGGAAATAAGGGCGAAAAGGGAGAGAAAGGAGAACTTGGTCCACCAGGTTACAATGGTTTAACTGGAGACAAAGGTCTGCGAGGTCTCACAGGTGAACCTGGTTCCCCTGGCCAAACTGGAGCACCAGGTCCTGTAGGTCAACGCGGATTGCCAGGTCCTCGTGGTGATAAGGGTGAGATGGGTCCTTTAGGATTCCCAGGAGAACCAGGTAAAGATGGTGATCGAGGAATACCTGGAATTCCTGGAACCAAGGGTGGTAAGGGAGAACCCGGGATATCTGCAATAGGACCACCAGGGCCACCTGGAATGCTTGGTCCCCAAGGAGAAAAAGGTTTGCCCGGATTCCCCGGAAAAACTGGATTGCCGGGGCCATCTGGCATGCCAGGTAAGACTTACTTCTATCTTTCAATTCAAATCATAATTTTTTGAACTGTGTGTAGGATTACAAGGAGAAAAGGGAGATGTTGGCATACCCGGATTGAGTGGAACGCCCGGTTATCCAGGACAGAAAGGTGATACAGGGCCATTTGGTCCACCTGGTGCGCCGGGTGCCCCAGGACGACCAGGTTATGACGGGCCAAAGGGCGAAATTGGATTTAAGGGAGAAATTGGTCGACCAGGGTTACAAGGATTCCCTGGAGAGAAAGGTGAACCAGGAGTACCTGGTGCAGATGGACCGAAAGGTTTCCCAGGCCCTAGAGGCGCTCCTGGAAAATCGGGATTATCTGGTGTCGATGGACGACCAGGAGAAAGAGGTGAAAAAGGGGACCATGGTTATCCAGGGCCGCCAGGACCACCTGGATTATTGGGAGCGCCAGGTCTACCAGGTTGGTATACGGTTTTAAGTAAGAGATGAATTTCTAATACATTAAATTTCTCTAAAGGACTTATTGGAGAGAAGGGTGATGTAGGACCAGTGGGCGGCCCTGGTCTTCCAGGTCAAAATGGATACCCCGGTGCCAAAGGTGAATCTGGTTTACCTGGCTTGCCTGGACTGAAGGGCGAAAACGGGGCGGCTTCAGAGAAAGGGCAAAAAGGCGAGCCTGGCATTCCAGGATTGAGAGGTTCACCCGGTCAGTCAGGACGAGATGGATTACATGGCGCTAAAGGAGAAGCTGGTATACCTGGTATTGGCATTCCTGGTACCCCTGGAGCGAAAGGCGAGCGAGGCATACCTGGTATTGATGGATTACCTGGTTTGCGCGGGCAAAAAGGGTTACCTGGTAAGTTAATAAGTAGTATGAACTTTTATTTATATTAATTAACGTTTTCAGGCTTGGCGGGACAATTAGGTCAGAAAGGTGATCATGGTTTAACTGGTGCTCCTGGTGCACCAGGCGTGGAAGGAATTGATGGTTTACCTGGAGAAAAAGGAGACATTGGTTTCCCTGGAATACCTGGATTCCAAGGCGCGAAAGGAGATGTTGGTTACCCAGGTCAACATGGTTTTGACGGCGCTAAAGGTGAAAGGGGAGCCCCGGGTCCTGCTGGACCCATAGGATTCCCTGGATTAGAAGGCAAAATGGGAGATCGTGGTCTTCCTGGACCACTTGTTAGTGTAAAAGGTGAAAAAGGTGAACCAGGAGCGTCTGGTTTGCCTGGCCGACAAGGTGAAAAAGGTGCTATGGGCTTTAATGGTGCAACTGGCATAGCTGGAGAAAAGGGAAGTGCAGGTTATCCAGGCCCTAAAGGTGACATTGGTCTACCTGGTGCTGCCGGACATAAAGGTGAATAATGCGGTTTGGTTGTGAATGCCTTTGCGACTATTACAAAACCTTGCAGGAGACAGAGGTTTCCCAGGTCAACCAGGACTTCCTGGTATAACTGTGAAAGGAGAGAAAGGTCTCCCAGGTCTTCCCGGAAAGAATGGCAGGGATGGATTACCAGGTATTGTTGGTGAAAAGGGCGACCGCGGATTCCCCGGTCTTCCCGGCGCGGTTGGAGTTCGTGGACCTCCAGGCCCAATTGGACCACAAGGAGAAAAAGGAGATCAGGGTGTGTCAGGCCTGCCTGGCGCGCCAGGGAATGATGGTTCACCTGGAAGACCTGGATTTGATGGAGCTTTCGGGCTTGCTGGAGAAAAGGGAGATCGCGGTCTACCGGGATTAATGGGTATTACAATTCTTTAAACAGTGTCAGCAATTGCTACAAAATCTTTATAGGTGCACCTGGACAGAAGGGAGAACGTGGGTTAACCGGAATACAAGGTCCTCCTGGTTTTAATGGCGAGAAAGGAGATCGCGGTTTGAATGGTTATCCTGGTGCGACAGGTCCGCAAGGTCCACCTGGGGAAAAAGGTTTTCCGGGTCCGTCAGGTCTTGTTGGAATTCAAGGATTCATTGGACAAAAAGGAGAGAAGGGAGAGATGGCAGTGGTGATACCCGGACCTAAGGGTGACCGAGGCTTCCCTGGCACGCCTGGTAGGCCAGGAGAGCGTGGTGCTCCAGGGTTAGATGGTCTTCCTGGACAGATCGGTCCTAAAGGCGAACCTGGTCCAAGCGGAAGAAATGGATCACCTGGGCCGGTTGGTGCTATTGGACCCAAAGGAGATAGAGGTTTTGATGGTTTGGCAGGAGCAGTTGGAGCGATTGGGTTCACAGGTGCAAAAGGCGAACCTGGTGCGTCTTGTGATGTGACACCTGACTACTTAACTGGCATATTGTTGGTCCGACACAGTCAAACTGTTGATGTTCCCACTTGTGAACCTGGCCATATTAAACTTTGGGATGGTTACTCATTGTTATACATTGAAGGTAACGAAAAAGCGCATCATCAAGATTTAGGATTTGCTGGGTCATGCATTAGAAAATTCTCCACAATGCCTTTCTTGTTCTGTGATTTTAATAATGTTTGTAATTACGCTAGTAGAAATGATCGATCATACTGGTTATCTACCAGTGCACCTATGCCTATGATGCCTGTTGAAGAAAGTGCAATTAGGCAATATATATCAAGATGCGTTGTATGTGAAGCTCCAGCAAACGTAATTGCTGTTCACAGTCAATCCCTGACATTACCGGAATGTCCTAGTGGATGGAGTGGTTTATGGATCGGGTACAGTTTTGTTATGGTAAGTTTTGTATCTTTATACCAAAGAGTAACCATAATACTCTTTGTTTATACTTTTACCAAAGAGATTATGGTTACTCTTTGCTTTTACTACATGTTTTACTGAAATATGAAGCAGTGACATTCATGATATCTTCGAACAAGGCGAACAAAGGAAATGCGCCTTGTCTCTTTTTTTAGATTCTGTTCTCATATCATCTCTTTTGATTTATAGCACACTGCTGCAGGCGCAGAAGGCGGTGGTCAATCACTGTCTAGTCCCGGATCTTGTTTAGAAGATTTCCGTGCGACACCATTCATTGAATGTAACGGAGCACGAGGCACTTGCCATTATTTCGCGAACAAATTAAGTTTCTGGTTGGCAACAATCGAAAGTAATCAGCAGTTCCAAACACCGCAAAGACAGACGCTCAAGGCAGGTAACGTACGAGACCGTGTAAGTAGATGTCAAGTGTGCATGAAGAACACATAGGAAGAAATGGGCACAATGAAATTTTAATTAGCACTTAGGTTCCACAAATTTTATGGTTCCATAAGTCATTGTAAAATAGACAATCTTTAGTTATAACTAAAAAGTCAATCGAAAATGGATCAGTAGTGTTCTTTTTAAACACCTTGTTGTGTTCAATTGAAAAGTTTTATTTTCTTATAGTGATGCGTTCCTTCGCTACTCCCTTTGTATGTAGTCATCTGATGTGATATGTATATGACAGGTGACTAAATACCTTGTGTATTGTAAAATACTTACTTAATAGGCTTTTATTGTAACATGCTAATTGATATATTTCGTGCCATTTTATTTTTTATTTTTATACACTCTTGAAAAGAATGTAAAAACTGTACCATAATAATTTACTTAGGTGCTAAGTTCTGTAATGTACTGGTATGAAATTACAAAGCTGAAGAGTTATTAATTAGCTTTAATGATCTGGATTTGAAAAGTTGACATTTTTTATTTGTAAAAAATATGTTTGTTATTTATAGTTAGTACCATGAAAATTTTATACAGGTTTGTCATTAAGGTAAGAAATTTAGTTTCTAGTCAACATATTCATACAAGCTTTTGTTATATTTAAAGTTCATAGTTTTTGCTCTGATAGCTCTACTAATAGTTATTGTATGTAAACACTGCCATTGTAATATAATGTAATACTTTAAATAATTATGGTGTTTGTCTTAATCCACCCCCTATGCTTCATAATTTGAATCAACTCCATACGTCTCACAAGCCGGTGTAAACAGGATTCAGGAAGTAGGTACAGTTTATGTTACCTACATTCAAATTTTTGGAGATTGTGTTTTATTAGTGTGTTGCACTGCCCAACTAGACTAACCCTGACGTAGGTGCTTTTTTTTGGAAGAGTAAATACTACAACTAGAAAAAATCTAATAGGTGATCTGCTCATTAGTCTGAGTACCGCTTGAATTTCTTGTGTTATTGTTTCACTCAGGGCTTCAAGTGTACATGGTTTGGTTATGTATACACGTTCTTTTAAGTAGCCCCATAGTCACAAGGTGACAGGTCCGGTGACCGAGGAGGCCACTCCACATCTCCACGCAACGAAATGAGGGGCCCAGGGAAGTTCTGCCTCAGAAATTCCATAGCTGCTCTGATGGCGATACCACGTGCAATGCTTCAGAGGAGTGTGGACAATTTCTACAACGTATACAGGAGTGTATGGACAAAAACGGACAGCATTTAACTGATGTTATGTTTCGTACGTAATCAATGTTTTAATTTTTTCCTCTTTAATTTTTATAATGGCAACATCTAAGGTACACATTAAAAAAATAAATTTTGAGTTTCGTTTAAAAATGAGTGTGTAACTGTTATTTCCAATCATCCATACCTCCCTGCCCAACCCTGTATCATTGAATTTATAAATAAATTCAATGCCTGTATAAATGGTTAGGCAACGCATTGTGCTCAGTTGTGAGGCGCTGCATTAACATATATCCTTCCACCATCTATTGTTGAAGGTATCTTATACCAGAAAATCTCTTTACTTTTATATTAGGAATCTGTTTAAATAAAATAGATGTCGCAGTAAGTTACATCTAACGTTTTAAAATTCGAAGATTACAGGAATGCAGTCATGTAGAGTCAATATACATTTAGTAGATCTTGATCTCTTCACTAAACTATTTAAACATTGAATGATTGTTGTACAAGTAAAGTGTTAGTTTTCCAGTGCGTCTGATTGATTGGATTGATATTTAAAAGAGGAACTGGAAAACTTACTTTGCTTACGCGTTGAATAGACTATTAAGAATTAAAAAAATGTGCTATTGTTTGTGTTTTGTCCGTCCGGACCCACTTCTGCCGTTTTGAACTACTTCTAGGCCTCTAGGGGAATGGTCCTAGAGTCCTAAAATTTGTTGCAGTAGGTAGAAGCCTATACCTTGAAGGTGTGCCAGACGGCCATCAAATTTCGCTGTCTAAAAGGGGGCCCCACGAATTATTTCCTGAGATGCTGTTTTTGAAAGTAAAACGTGCATAACTTTTACATACGACAACCAATTGGTCTCAGATTTTGCATACGCATGCCTTTATTGGTGGCAAGTTAAACTGAAAAATGCTCTACCCTTCATGGTATGGTAATGAAAAGTCTAATCGAATTGGTTTGTACAAACTATATACTTTACTTTCCCGTGCGACTATTTTTTGAGATCAGTGACCGATGGGGCTTGAGGTGGGGGGGGGGGGGGGTTAATCTCTCATTGTATTCTAATTAAAGCTCTCAACGAAAGTAACCGTTTTTTTACCAACTACTGCCCTTCTATCTGTCCTCTTATCAAAGTACGGGGCGGAGGAGGAGGGGGGGGAGTGGATTTCGGTTAAAAAAATGCGCTTTATCTGCACACGAGTTGTGCACAATTTATACTCGTTTATACCTATACCTATTTGCTCGAAAAGCTTCAATCAAAGTAGATTTATAAAAAGATTCAATTAGTGAAGAGAATATGGTCGATATTACAAGTAAATAGGTAAGAAATGTAAAGAAAAGTGATTCGCAAGATATGGCAGGTGCAGGATAAGAAACTATGAAATTTACAAAAGCAAAGTATAGGTACCTACCTATTTAAAATGATAAAACAATTCAATGTGGCCGAATTACCTATTTTATCTTGAAAAGCACAATTTTCAAATAAACGAAAGGGTTGACATTTAAAGATATCGACAACTGATCGCATTTTTCATGCAGCAGAACACTTTTTAATATTGCCAAATGAATCGAATTTTTGAAACTTCCCGAAAGTGTCAACCCAGCACCGAACCATTTAGGTCCACATATTGTAAATTGATTGTACCTATTTTCATAATTTAATAAATCGATTAGAATGATTTATTAAAACTATCATTTGAGCAGGAATTATTAGGAATTAGGACGTATACCTACTTTGATAATTAATCCTGAAGTATACACTACACTCATAGACTAAAAAAAACCCCATGCTACACTGTATCTAAGATAAGGATGTCTAAAGGCATAATGGGGATCTCGGAAACTATAGAAGATACAAAGATAGTCAAATAAAGGAAAAGGAAAATTAAAGAGTAATTATCATGCTGTAAAGATCAGAAAATTTCGATTACTTCCGCAAGATATACATTAAAAATCGAAATTTGCCGATTTTGTTTTTATTCTTTCGTGATGATATTTGAACAGATACAAAAAATGAAAAAATACTTTTTTTATTGCAACTTTTTGAGCTCTACAAAATAGCGTTAATGTTCGTACATTCGTAATCGTAATAACAATAATAAAATGTTGCACATGCAAAGACCTTTGAAAAGAACTATGAATCGCGGTAGGTACGAAGTCAACAAAACAAACATTAACATATAAAAACGCCGTCAATAGATGGCGATTACTGCACTAAATTTAAACTGTCCTCAATTATTTTGGATCACGGTGTATCGTGAAACATCAAGTACTAGTACCGTACCGTATCTCACTTTCAGAGTCTTCAATTTACCATTAAATTCTTTCAAATTCCCCTTAAGTTCATAACAAATCCACAAAATTCTTTTCTTGCTCCGCTCAACCTCCTCGCAATTTACTGATAAGCCGCCTTCGGGGTTTTCAAGTTTTGTTTCTTTTAAGCTTCTCTCACGTTTCCATCATCTTTCTGAGATTTCTCCCAAGTTCTCTTGTCGCTCAGGTGTAATGCTATGGGCGAAACATATGTAAGCCGTATTTTGTTGCACCTTGAGGAATATTTTTTTTCTTTTTTCAAAAGTGTGAAAATAAAAAGGCATGAGATAACTTTACAGCCGCGAGTTCGTAGGGCATACAAAATATTTGTAACTATCATAAGATTCAGCGCCACTCAGTTTCTTTGAAAGCTTCACATTTCCTTGTATAAAAGTCGGAAGATTCCGAGGAAAGTAATTATGAAATTAACCGATATATTACTCCGCAACAAACATGAATATAATTAAACTTATCATTTTTATAGCTAAATTGAGCTTTTTTTAAATAATAATCTTGGTTTAATTGTTAATCCATAGAAATCATCTTGATTTAGGATTCCCCTAGGTCAAGGCTCATATTCGTGGTATATGAATTTGACAGAAATGGACAGTAGTCTGAAAAATGTAGATAAATTTGCCCTGACTAGCCGGCTCCCGTTACACCGTGCTAATAAGGGCTGATTCTCCGTTGATTGAAGGTGTGGCCTGTACTCCACGTAGAACCACCACTCGGTTTTTTTAATGTTCTTCTTTGAAGTTTTTCAATATCTCTCTCATACGCATACTATAGCTGTACCATTTTTGCAATCTTCGTGGCAGTTAATTGTGTCATCTCCAATAGTTCGTGTGTCGATGGACTCGAGTGACCTCATTTCAGGGAATGTACCATGGCACTGAAACCACTCGCTGCCTCGCTGGACATGTTTTTGGTCTAATTTACTATCTTGGGTCACTAGCGAAGTCAATTCCACCTTATGGATAATCTACCACTGATCATTAAAGACCCTCACATCCTTTATAGTTTTGTACGGTTGCCCGCCCTTTTGTCCGCATGTTCGTCTCTGTTCGCTATAACTCTTACTTAAGATCCCCAGATAAAGTATTTAAAGAGTGTATAGCATTTAATTTTTGTCCGTCCGTGGGTTCGTCTGTCAGTCCGTGTGCGCTATACCTCGTCTTAAAGGTCGCCGATCGTGCTGAAATTTGGTGTGCGAGTACTTTGGACAGCGTTGGCGACGAAACACTAAGGTGCACAGTAGTGAGAGGATGCCCCCAAGGTGGGGTGTTATCACCACTTCTGTGGAACTTGACTGTAAACAGGCTCCTCTGTCGCCTTAATGACAGTGGCTACTATACGCTGGGGTATGCGGATGATATATCCATACTTATAACCGGCAAATTTGAGGCTACTTTACGCAGACTGATGCAATCAGCTCTTACAGTAACCGAAGAATGGTGTAGGGAACACTCCTTGTCCATCAACCCGACAAAAACGGAGATAGTTCTCTTCACAAGAAAAAGAAAGGTAGAGGGTATTCGAGCTCCCCTGCTATTCTAAAAACACCTCCAATTTTCAGAGTCAGTGAAATATCTAGGAATCACACTCGACAAAAAACTGAATTGGAGCAAACATATCCAGCTTAAAGCCGAAAAAGCAAATAGGGCTTTCTGGCAAAGTCGCCGCGCTATTGGCAAACTTTGGGGACCATCCCCGAAGGCTGTCCTGTGGCTGTACACTGCCGTGATTAGACCTATGTTCTGTTATGGAGCAATTGTCTGGTGGCCTAGAACCAGACTCTCCACAACTGTAGCACTCCTTAATCATGTGCAAAGACTAGCGTGCCTTGCCTGCACAGGCGCGATGCGAACGACCCCCACAGCCGTCATGGAGGCCCTCTTGGATCTGCCTCCACTAGATCTCCACGTGAGAGAGCAGGCCATTCTGGCATTCCTGCGTCTGAAAAATAAGGGGTTGTTGAATAGCAGAGGCATTGAGGGGGGGCCACTCCCGAATTCTGGGCGAGGCGATCAAGCGACTGCCTATCCTAGAGGGGAGATCGGACTCACTCACTCCTCAATTCATATTAGGGAAAAACTATCACATCTTCTTTGATGAGAATATGGCATCCCAACCAGATATATTCATCTTCACGGATGGATCTAAGACAATGGAAGGTACAGGCACTGGTATTTACTCCAAAGAACTGAACTTCCATATCACCCAACCACTAGGTAAACTTCCTACTGTATTCCAGTCAGAGTTGGTAGGATTAACGCTTAGTTCAAGAACAGTTCTTATGCATAACATAAAGAACAAAACCATCATAATCTCAAGTGACAGCAGGGCTGCCTTGCAGTCACTTGGTCACTGTAAAATTACCTCTAGGATGGTTTCCGAATGTCACCACGTACTAGAGCAAGTAGCAAGCAGCAACACCCTTGAGCTCGTATGGGTCAAAGGGCATGCTAATGAGAAAGCCGACAAATTAGCCCGACTGGCCTCAAAACAGGCGTTTTATGGTCCAGAGCCGGCTCTTCCACTTACAGTTACAACCTAATAACTCAAGACACCCAAACCCAGCACAGGGCTAGGTGGAACTTGATGTTAGATTGTCGCCATGCGAGAGAAGCCTTCAGAGGACCATCTCGTAGCTTGGCGCGTTTTTGTACAGGGCTATCAAGGAAGAACCTGAGGTTACTCGTGGGCATACTTTCTGGGCACTGTAAACTAAACAAGCACATGCACTGCATGGGTTTGGTGGAATCACCATCTTGTAGAGGATGTTACACAGACGACGAGACGGCATACCACATACTCTGTGAATGTCCCGCTCTAGTCCAACTGAGACGATCCATGTTGGGGGAATCCTGGCCGGACATGGCTACGATTAGAGCCGCCTCCCCTTCCAGCGTCCTAAGGTTCATCTCACGTGTGGGATGGCTTGAGTGATGTTGAGGGGTCGGGCGACCCTAGTTAGGGAGGTAGTACAAAGGGCCCGAATTTGAGGCCTAAGTACGCGTGGACACTGTTCACCCTCCTATCGTAATCCAGAATCCAGAACTTTGGACATTAACGTAGGACGCTATTGAAAGGCATTATTTCGATGTCAAAGACATGAATTTGATATGGATCCAAGTTGCAAGGTTAAAATAAATGGTCGTTAAAAAAGTGGTGAGGATCCTTCGATATTCCATTGTATTGATTTATTAGAAAAAAGCAAAGGCAACCGACTCTAATTTTCAGTACCTACATAAACTGCAGCTACAAACAAGAGACGTATCAATACCTAAAGGTAATGAATTCATAATTGATTAAGCAAACCCTTCTTTAAAATGCTGCGAAATAAACGCAAATAATCGTGGCATTGAATAAAAGCACTACCTATAGTGTTTTTCTTCAATGATCGTGGCCAATTCCGAATTCTAAATGTCTTCGGACTCCTATAACTTCATATTATTCAGGTTGCCCAGGTAACGGCTAGAAATTAACGTCCGATAATTTCTTTCCGACTAAATTACTGCCGAATTTAAAAAAATCATCGCCTATTAAAGAAATTTGCCGACAGGTTGAAGGTTGGCTAAAAAAAAGGTATAGTCTCGGATGTAACAGCCAGACGTCCTGTCTGATCCGTAAACGCTGTTAAAAGGTTGCTAACCAGGAAACAATAAGTAAAAAAGTACTATTTCGTTATTATAAATACATTATTTATATTGTGGGCATCCGAGACGTTGAAGTTCAGTGAAGTATACGAAGACACGTGTGGATGGCACATGTGGTCGCCCTCCCGAATCACACATGCATATCGTAGTTTTCTGCCACCGGCAGCTTGAAACTATAACTACTTTACGCCGCTACTCATGCGGTAATGTGTTTAAATGCAATTGCACTTCCCATTTGACCAATTGAAACAATAGATGTAGGTCAATCACTCATTACTCCTTATAGCTGTGCCCTGCTGCTGTGCTTTCATATCCGTAAAAAGTATGAGCAATTTGTTTTGTATGATTCTGTTTTTTTAGCATTTGCTAGTTCATACTTGGAATGGGGTTAATTGGACGAAGGTTCACCGTCACCTGCCATTTTACATCTGATTGCTAAAATTATATCATGCATTTCCCCAGTATTGTCACATAAAAGGGCTTAATGATGATTTCAACTTCGTGGTTCATTTATATTGCACAGGGCTTTTATATTTCAAACGGAACCCCCTTATATAATTCGCATTTCATTAGGAAAGAAGAAAAATACAACAAGTTAAAAAGTAATCGTAAACGATTTACATAAAGCGCATTTCCACTTGCATTCATTTCCCATTTGTAAGATGCAACTTCTGTTAAAATCGTAAAAATCCAGCCACAAATATGAAAGATAGCGTTGCACATGGGCAATCCATTTTTGACGTGCT
Organism: Photinus pyralis; assembly: GCF_008802855.1. Classification (NCBI taxonomy): domain Eukaryota; kingdom Metazoa; phylum Arthropoda; class Insecta; order Coleoptera; family Lampyridae; genus Photinus; species Photinus pyralis. Next base: position 13,068,970 of record NW_022170596.1, read on the forward strand.
ACTTCAATTTCAGTTTATGAGAAGAATTTCATTTCAATGCTTTTCTAAATAGGAAAGTTGGAACTGCGCATGCGCAAACCTAAATTTTGAAACTAATGTTAGATTTTCCTTTGTTCCAAGCGCCTAAGTATCAAATTTCACTTAAATGCTTCCATAGATAAAAAAGTTGGCACTGCGCATGCGCAAAATAAAATTTTGAAACTGGCGCTAGATTTTCCTTTATTCCAAGTGCCTATGTATCAAATTTCGTTTAAATTCTTCCATAAATAAAAAAGTTGGCACTGCGCATGCGCAAAACCAAATTTTGAAATTGGCGTTTGATTTTCCTTTATCCCAAGTGCCTATGTATCAAATTTCGTTTAAATTCTTCCATAAATAAAAAAGTTGGCACTGCGCATGCGCAAAACCAAATTTTGAAATTGGCGTTTGATTTTCCTTTATTCGAAGTGCCTATGTATCAAATTTCGTTTAAATTCTTCCATAAATAAAAAAGTTGGCACTGCGCATGCGCAAAACCAAATTTTGAAATTGGCGTTTGATTTTCCTTTATTCGAAGTGCTTATGTATCAAATTTCATTCAAATACTTTTATAAGTAAAAAAGTTTGCAATTCGGTTTATAAATGGTCGAGATGCGAAAAGGGCACTGTGAATTTTGAATTGCGTATGCGTATTCTATGGCTAAAGCTATGCCCATATTGAATTTCATGCAATTCAGTTCATAACTAACGGAGATGTAAAAGCGATCGAGCATTTCTAAACAAAGTTGTCGTTCACACGGACAGATAGATGGACAGACAGACAAAGGAACAGACGGACAGACCAACAGGCAGACGACAGATAGCAATGCAAAGTTATAAACGATCTCTAGGATCGTTAATAAACGGCAAAAGTGTAAAATTATGGAACATGTAAAAAACGGTTTTTTGTTTTTTTTACAATAACTTTTTTTGTAAGCGGTACAGAAAAAATTCCTTCCTTGGTACAAGACTCGACACCATAACAAACCAAATAGCGAAAAAAGTAGAACAATAGCTCTTAAGATAAAGAACTAGTAGCGTCGCAAAGTTAGCGGACGGACGGACGGACGGACAAAGTGGCCACAATAGCGCATTTTTTTTTTTTTTGTGGAAATGCGCTAAAAACAGAGCGACTAAGATAGCTAGGGATTTTTGATGACATCAGGTACTTGTCGTAGATAATATTTACCTACTCGCATATTTTCAGGCATAGTCGCGTAACAATATTATCATATCCCCTTTGATGATACATAATTTTAATAGTCAAATAGAACTGTTCTTATAAAAATGTCTTGAAAATCAAATTCGAAATATGTATATGAGCTGATGTAGAAATAATTTAAGAAATTTAAGAAAAGTTAAGTTGGCCCTGACCGTGGTGCAGCCTAATGTCGTTGGAAAATCTAATTTTGTCTACGAATCAGCGTGAATCCATATTGTCATCCATTTCAAGAGAGTCTATAACTTCCTCTTTTGGAACATCCCCTTAGTAATCGATTTTGTGATTTGTGTAGAGATTGAGTGCCGGTACGATACAGCATATCACTTTTTTTGAATGTCATTGAACAGAACTCAACTAATGAAAACAGACAGTTGTAAGTATATTCTCTTCTATTCGTAAGGGGAGCCCCACCAGGCAGCACTTATTTATTTATTTATTATCCCTCTCTTGTTCTGGGCCTTTAACAGACTTGCGCCCAATTACAGAGTGACCCGCATAATGCTTTTTAGAGGTGCCTCTGCAGAAGGTCTTAAGTTGCTCCATACTACTTCGGTATTTCCCTTACGAATTAGGAAAACTGCAGGAAAACCTAATTCGGACTAGCGAAACCGGTCTAAGGTCATTCCTATCTCTGCCACAGATGAAAAATTCACCTCAACCCAGGTTCGAACACCCGACCTCCGGATTTATAGCCCAAGGCTCCACCTGCTTACACTCTTTTTTTCGTAACTTCAGAGCCCGTGTCACCCAGCCTTTAATCCTGGCACTGACAACGGAGAGCCAAATTCCTAGGGTAGGCTCGGCCCCACGACTACCTTCGCGTGCCAGCCCGTACGTTGGAAAAATCCAGTTTATGCGATTGAAAATTAAGTCGAAACCATCAGGGTCAAAACCAAAAGTAATTGTGGATTTTGGATTGTGTATCTTGTAAGTCATCATTTGAAAGTAAATACTCTAATGTTTGGCTGTTTCTATCCAAGTGATTATACCGTCATTTACCTTACAAATTGTGTTTTGCATGTTTTCTTTTTTTGTTTGCGCACATTTTGAATTTTACACCTATTCACGTTGATGTAAATTTGTTCGACAAAAAGCTTTTCCCTAACTTCAGATTCTGCTTCCAGAACCCAATGTACAATCTCTTTTTTTAAAAATCAATTTTATTTTCTCTTTATTAATAATGTCATTAATTGTATCACCATCTTCCTTCAAATGTTGTGTAATTGTGTCCCAACATCATACAATATCAATTTCGGCCCGTTCTGTTTCGAATTTTCTCAAAAACTGCTAGTCTGACAAGTAGTATATTATACCTATTACCTATAAGGAATTAAAGTGATACTTTTTATGGCGAGAGACTGATGAGCCATAAGAAGTCCCTTTGAGCTCTGCATAATCTTTATATATAAAACAAAGTCGTGTATGTAACACCATTTACAACTCAAGACCGGTGAACCGATTTTCATGATCTTTGATTTGTTGGATTGGTCTTCGACCCGAATAGCAGAATAACCATTAAAACCACGAAAAAACCACGAAAAAAATATGAAATTTTTTTTACAAAAGTAAATAAGAGATGGTCAACAACCGTCTAATCAATGTTTTCAGTTTTACCAACTATCAAATTAAAAATGATAGGTACCTATTTAAGTTATTGCTGTAAATGACGTAGTGTGTAATACTGCCCAATAAACGGTTGCCGCTTAAAAATACGCAATACTTCAAAAGATTGAAAGAGTGCACGTTGCAATTTTGCAACAAATCTTCACCATACTCTGAAATGACATCTCTTAAGACACAAGTCTTCGAGGGATTTAAAATGTGCACAGTGTGATTATACGACGAACGTCGAACATACTGTACTCGACGCGTAAGAAGATCACACACCCCCACTATCAATATTCTATTAATTGCCCCTATTAGTGTGCCACGAAGCCAGTTGTGTTCTCCTGGAGACTCTAAGTTGCGCATAGCCCGCTGTAGACTTCTTATGAGCCGATACCAGAAAGTTAAGTAGGCATAGGTGTTAATTCACAATACTCTCAAATAGTAAAAATATGCACAGTGTGGTTTTGAAACACATCACCATGTCCTGAAACGGCGCGGCATCTCTTAACTCATGAAACCTCAAAGGATTTAAAATGAGCACACTGTAATGGGATTTTATGGAAATGTTAGACAATGTCAATGTACCCATATATACAGGGTTCTCGTTTTTCGATTTCGAACATGGAGATCTCGGTTATTTAAAGAGATGCAATGTATTTTAAATTGGGGGTAAATTTGCCTATTTTGGTGCCCAATAATATGCTGTTACGAAAATACGGATTTCGGATTTAAACTAAAACATTATTAAAGCGCTTTTTATGAAGAATCCAAATATGTTACCGAACAATTATAGGAACTCTCGACTTGGGAGTTACAGTAGATAACTTTTTTATTTGTTATGGCAGCCAAATTTGATTTTAGCATTTCTGAATAAAGCTCGTTTTTCTGATTATATTGTTGTATCATATGGATATGTTTCAACTTTAAGATTCCGTCAAATTATGGAAAAACGGTTTTTGCGAAGAGTGCTTTGGAAAGAACATGCATTCTTTTGTTTAACAAATACACATCGTTGATAGTTCAGTAGTTGATGCTTTTTCTGGATTATTTATTACAAGTTTCTCAATAAGATGACGTTGTCAAATGAAGAAAAACGAGATATGTTAGAACTTAGAAATCTGTTACGGTTCGCACCGAAATTTCCATATAACTGCACAAACATATACTTAGAGCGGTATCCTGAAAGGCAACAACCTGCTCAAAATTATTTTTTATCCTTACATAGAAATTTGGGAGAGTCTGCTGTACCATACCGTAAAAAACCATTTCGTAAAAAAATTCCTGAGCTTTTGGGCAAACTGAGTACCTACCTTAAATATTGACCAAATGGGTGGCAATTTCACACCAATGATTCAGCAACCAGTATGCAAAACACTTGGATTCAATCGTAAGTTGTCCAACCCGTACATTGTAGGACTGTAAATGGATTTCATTTGGATATAAGCAAGAATCTTTTTGTAAATTAGAAAAACTTAATTTGTTTGATAACTTTGCAAGGAGACTGTAACCAAATGTGTTTTGTATATATTCATTTCAATCGCAAAGAAATTTGTTTGCCATAATTTTTATAGAGAACTTGAGAACATCACGATTGCTTCGTAAATATTTGCATTTTTGTGATTAGATATAATGTGAATCAGATGTCTTCTTTCCTACTCCATCGTCATAATTGCCTCTTCTCGCCACCCGTAAGACTATATGTACGATTAAAAAACGTTTACCTCTTCCCGACGCGATTAGAAAACATAAAATAGAAATTATCTATCTGCAGTACCAATTATTTCTACTTCTGCAAGCATTAGGTGGTACACAAAGCACAAATAAAACAAATCAATTGCGCCAACAAAAGTCTTTGCCTTTTTAAGTAGCTATGTCGAAGAAACAAAATAACTAGGCGGAAAATTAATAACAAGCACGGCGTCTTTCGTTACACCCCGAAGGATGCTACAATTTTCTAAACTGACCTAACCATTCCAAATGATAAAAAGAGACCACAACTTGGCGACAGCTCCTTGGCCTTACGTAAATCTATGACAAACTACCAATCATTAACACATCTGTCTAGGCGAGCTTTTTTCTTAAAAAAAAAGCTCTCGTCATTTATCCCGACAAATGTTAATGTGTCTAATCCGTTATCCCCTAGCCTAGTGACGTACTGACCTATTACCTTTTCCTCCCCGACGTGTAACGGATCTTCAGAGATCCGTATAATTAAATTGTGTTGTAAACAATTGCGATACTAAATAACAATGCGCCGTGGGTCTTCCGAACTCATTCTGCGTAAAATTGGCGACTTGTGCCATCTGGTTGGCGTGTGCTGGCATAAAGAAGGGTGTTACGCATCGTGCTTTTACTGAGGCATATTACCTACCCCTTAAAATTGCAATCTAATCAATTGTAAAATTAATATTAATTATTTTGTTTTGTTAAAAATGAATTTCAAGTGTTTCAGGGATAACCTATTTCTTTGTGACGTAACTATAACGGTAGCATATAGCTTGTTTCTTAACTAGTTAAAAAAGTGCCACAATTTTGAAAGTGATTATTGCAAATGTCCTTATAGGTACACATGTCCATTTTTTATTTTGAATGAAAATGCGCTTCTCAATTAGTAAACATCGGATATTTTCATAAACAGCTACGTGTATAAAATATAAGGCAATCAAGTTTCATTTCTTTATAACATATTTTAATGAAACGTCAAGACTGCTACAACCAGTAGCTGAAGAAGTTAAATTGATTCTTCACTTCTTGATCGGCAAAAAATCGATTGGCTGTCGAAGAACTGTTAGACTAAGTAGGTACATTAACACTTAGTAATATACTTGTTTGGTGCCCCAATTCCAAATTTATTGCTCCTTTATTTTTGAAGTACGTGCGATAGCAAGTTATGCTAGCTACATATAAGTATTCACCTTTAACGAGACTTCCAAGTACTAACACTCTAGAAACATTAACTTATCAATGGAGATTCTTCGGTTCCCACAACTATCTTAAACCTTTTAAATCTGTAACGAACGTATGTACAGAAAATTGATAGTGTAAAAAATGCATAATCTAAATACACAGCTATAGATTGTGTGTGTATGTTAGCATTGAAAGTAAATTAATTATTTCATTTATTAACGAGCTCCTAGGAATTCATAATTTTGCGATATCTGTCCGTTAGCACGATATCTCGAAAACGAATGCACCGATTACGATGACATTTTGCAGGTGAATTCTTTTATTAAATTTTTATATCGGAGTTTGTGAACTGGCAATGTAGGCCAAAAATAAGGAAGGCTCTTTTGACATCTCATCTCCGTTAGTTATGAACTAAATTGCATGAGAATCAAAATGAGCATAGCTTTAGCCATAACCTATGTTCATTTCAAAAGTATCAACCCTTAGAGAGTTTTAGGTTTCATCCCTCCCACATCAGGTCAAGATTAAGGGTGGATATTTTGGAAGTGAACACACAGTATAATACGCAATGACAAGCCATTGCCGATATGGCTTGTTTGCCATATTTTTTTACACATTTATTTATAACCCAAGTTGATTTAACCGTAAGAAAGCTAAGAGGGAATTAGCAATATTAAGCAACAAGCGCGGTTAGAAATGCAATTTTAATTCAGACGTTAATAAAGTAAGATAAATTTATGCTGCAGCACCTGTGTATACTCAGGATCACTGAGTCATTGTAATGAAAATAAGCAAGTAGAGCGAGTCAAACCACGCCTATGGTAACCAAACGTTAAATGACACAAAGCTTGTGATTGTGCGGAGTACTTACACCATTCATCTTTGTAAGATAAAGCGTTTATTGCCTGGTTTATTGTGACAGATTTGACTAGCGTGATACCTATAAATATGAGTGTAAATAGTGAGAAAGCGGCATTTTCGTTAGGCGATTGTACGCGGTGTCGAACCCCTGTGCTAGTTGTGTTTGCAAAATGCGTTTTTGAATTTTTCAAGTTAATCGATCCATTATGCGGATCTCGAGGAAAGAAATTTAGCCAAGAGAGAGTCATCGTCTATACATCAAGTTATCTTCGCGCTGCGGACGAAGATTTTTGCAGTGTTTCCAAGAAAGAAATAAACTTGAAAATTTCTTCAGCGGAGCTCCTCAACAGCAGCCACGCCCCGGAGGTCTGTAGCCAGTCCGTGTATTACGGATCATATCCAAGTCCACGGGGTGGAACCGAACCCATTCTACATGGAAGCAGCAAAAAAAGCATCTAGAACTCTTGGTGCACAAATCACTAAAATGTTTCAGTTTAATCGCGTCATAGCATTGCCATTTTTCGTAGTTTAAGCGATATTTTCGGGCCTTCTGTAGCTTAGGACTTCGTTACATTATACGATTTACAGCCAACTATTATGTTTAACTTTACCGTACAATTACTTATGCAACCCTCCTTCCTTAGTCTTTTATTTCAATGACCAAACCAAACATTTTGCCAAATAAACATACAATTCCAAATATTTACTTTAGGAGCTACGACAGCCCCAAAATTTGCGTTTTTTCTTGAATTGTTGGTCATAATGCATAATAGGATAGAACTAACAGCTTTGGCTTGGTTGTTGCTTATTTCCTTTTTGATTTCCGAATGTTCCCAAAAATTCTAACCCTAATATAGCGCTCCTCAAGAGGGCGGGGAAAGCTCTGATCTTGCCGAAATGTATATCTGGGTGTCTTTGAACATGAAACAACGAAATCCGGCAGTTTGTGAAAAACTAAAAAAGTTTCTGCAGTACTATGTAGACTGTAGAGCAACGATAAAATTGCGCAGAGCCCATACCATCAGAAAATACTTTAATATTCACTCTAAGCTGTCAGACACGTATTTAATTATAGTCATACTAAAAAGATACCGTGACTCGTGAGTCTACTTTTTATTTGCACATGCGCGTCTACTTCTAAGCGAGGCGAGGCATCGTGGGTTAGTTCTTTGATGTGCACCCTTTCAACATCTTATCCTTCATTATACATTTCCTTGTTTCCCTTGCCTCGTGTCCCCATTATCCCATTTTCGTTTCCTCTTTTTTTACCTTTACCTCCATTCTCCGACTTCTCTCGTTTCTTCTTCTCGTACGTTCCCCCTCTAAACCTTGCTCCTTTCTCTCCTGTTATTCTCTGTTCTATCTAATTCTTTTTCTTCAGTACCTCATGTATAATTTTCCACCATTAATTTCCTACATCTCCATCTTACTATAATTTATCCTCTCTTCTTTCTTCCTCTATAATTCTTTCTTCTTCTTTCGCTGAAATCCAATTCGATATGTATGTACATATATCTTGCTCTTCTTTAAGTTTATACACCCCTTATAATTTCTTTTCCCATGTTATTTCCGCGACTATTATTCTGTTTATGGATACTGCAATTGTTCGTGCCTATTCCCCTTTTTTTCCCACCTCCTTAAGTTGATATACTGTTCCATTCCGTTTCCTTCGTCTAGTTTTGAGATCCTTTCTATTAATTTTTCGTTTCGGTTTTCCCATTGATCTACCATTCCCTTCATTTCGTCGCATATTTCTCTTAGTTCCTCCATAATATTTTGTTTTATCTTCTCTACGATAGAGAAATTTTTTGACACTCGACTCACATTCGGAAATACGATTTTTTAATTTGGCTAATTTGGCACTGATCGTTGAATTCGTAGAAATCGATTGGCGAACGTTTGACATGACTGTCTCTTTTGGTTCTCGAGGTAGACGAGGAACAGATGGATGGACAAACGACAAACCCATCACATTAATTTCGAAAATTCCACTATAAAAATAAATAAATTCACATTACAGTATTAATTACTTTAAAATAGTCTCAATTTTGCAATGTTTTCGGCCGACATGGTGAAACCCGCTTCTATCCTTACTGCAAAACATATAATGAATCATGTTTAGATATGGTTAGGCTAATTGGTGCATTAGGATTACAGATTTCGATCTATGCTTTTAATTTATTCCAGGATACACATGTTCATGGGATTTTCGGATATTTCATTCCATTTATTTAAAAGAGAAAGCAAAATTGCGGTTATATATCCCATTCAAAGCGTGTTATTTACACCTTTCTTATTTATAAATTACAATCGAAAAAGGGGTTTCAAAGGAAAAGCTTTATTTATGTTACTTAATAACTGTTTTTAGTAAATAGGACAAAATCGAAAGCGTGAGATTTTGACATTTTTTTTATGCCTTCTTATGTGAAAAATTGAATAATGGTATTGTAATATCCGAATTATCAGCGCTTAACAAGATTGGTTTCATGAAAACCTGTTATCTTAGTGGAAATTAAATTGACCGCTGGTATTATGTAAATTTAATACCTTAATCTTCTTCGGTTGTTCTGTGGAATCAACAGCTGACTTATTCTTGAATCTTAATATGAATTTCAGTACGTAGCACCGTCGTGATTCTAAACGCCATTATTCTGAACACTTTCTCGACGTTACCCGCCAAAACTTTTAGTTTCGACCAAATCGAAGCCCCCGCAAGTACAACTAGCATGTAATCAACATATGCCAGTGTTACAAACTACTAATTACATAATTAAGCAAATATTTTTGAAAACACCTTCGAAATTTTCATAAAAGAAACATAATAGTAAAATTTTAAAAGTACATTGTTACTATGCCAATGGGGTAGAGTCTAGGAATGAAGCAATAGTTTAAGGCACGTGCCTTGCCATAATTACCTATGACTTTTTTTTGTTAACATCTGGCTAAATCCGAAGATGCTTAAGATTTCATTAGTGATGCATGTGCCCCTTTTTCCTAAATCAGTGACTATCAACCTAAAACTGTCCAAACACAACATTAAAAGCTCTCATTTCTCCGTGCACTCGATTAATATATACCTCAATAATAGAAGAATCTTACTAATTGCCTTTATTTATGAAGTATAAAACACAGCTGCCAGTTTAACATTTTCATTATATTTCTATAAATATCATCTTTTTCCTATTTTACGTCTAATTAATAACATAGTTGTTGAAAAAAGCGGCATCTGTGCCGAAAAACGTGTTTTATATTATGTACCCATAATAAATTAAATTATCGGTCAATGTTCAAATTATAATAAATTAAATATTAATATTAAGGGGTACCTCAAATCGTAAATGTGATAGTTATTAGTAGGAGACCAAATTTACACTAAATTTAAATTGAGCATTAATAATTATTTAAGAGGTATAAATTAGTAAATTTAAACTTTCACCTGAATTGGTTGACGAATAATTATGTAAACCCATTGCAAAGCGCTCAATTAATGGCTACAGAAGCACGATGCTTGGAGAAATTAACTTGATGTTGGTTTCAGATAATTTATTGAACTAGATGGTGCTAAAAATTAAAAAATTGCCGAATTGGTACATACTGCTTGCAGTTGAAGTTTCTGGTGGGCCGAAACCAGCGTTTTTGGGAACGTCATTTTTTTTAAAAACAGCAATGTGCGCTTCGTAACTTTGTTGGTATGCTCTAAAGTGTGTTTCCACATATCAGGTGTAACTGAATCAAAGGCTTGTCGCCACGTATCTACGCAATTTTCTCCGTCATAAGCTTTCTCGGCAACATGTCGGTTAGGTATAATGTTGTTCGCAAATTCCCCACATATTTTCCATGGGATTGAAGACCAAATGGTAAGGAGGCAACCGCATCACCACATGTTCATTTTCTCATGCCCTTTCATCAGCAGCATACCTATCGTTTTGAAGGCATGCTTCTGAAATAAGGAACTTTTAGTCTCAAAACTAAAAGTATTACTACGAATAAACCATGCTGAGCATGGAATTAAGGAAACAAACCTTGCACCAATCTCCAACAATTCCACTTTTAATGCATCATTTGGAAACGTAACATTTGTATGCTGCATCCCTGCCTGTAGTTGCGCTTTAGTCCAGGAAGAATTTGGTGGGTTTTCCAGTAAGTTACTGTGATAAAACAAGCATTGTCCATAATAATAAATCACCGATGGTTCTTCTAAACTCGCTAGCAAATGGTCCACGAACTACTTAAGAAAACCTTCCCCATGTAATCTGGATCATTTGTTTTTGAAGCAAAAATGCTCCAGTATAATTAACCCATTCATGTTTACGGCATGTAAAACAATATTTCTTAAATAGTTATAAGATGGTATTGTTCATATTAATACCAGCAGTTACCTGCGTCCCTCAGGGTTAATTTTTCTTACACTGTCGTCTTGCCGATGACTTACATATTGTTCTATTTTCAAATACTCTCGTTTCATCCAAAAAGACACCCACCTCTCATACTGCTTACCACCACAGTAGGTAATTCTTTCTCGTTCAAAATAACGAATAACATTAGAACTAAGTTGCTTACTTTTTCTTGGTAAACCCGATGACATTTTTGGGTTATACAACTTTTGGCGCTGAATATCGCAGTGAAACTTACGGAACTGTAACTGTTCGTTATGAAACTAACGAATTTTTTATCCGCTAATGTAGTAAAACGCGATAAAATAATGAAAACGGTAGCACCCAGTTGTCAAATTTGACGTGTAGCAATGTTAACGTAAGGCGCTTTCTTTCGGTGATCCAAACGCGTTTGGAATGTCAAATCACGTTCTTTCGAAGTGTGATCTTATGATCATGATTTCTAAAATCGTGAACAAACTACATAATAGTATATTAAGTATGGAGAACGGTAAGGGATTTTTACCGTTCGAAGACAATTGTTTGGAGGAGGAGCGAAGCGACGACTCCAATTATTGTCTGAGAACGGTAACCCTTAACGTTCGACGTGCTTATAAAATTTTTTGCGCGATCGAAATTAAAATTATCCAACCAATATAAATATGCACTAAGAAATTAACGAGCAGAATAAATCGAAATGATCGAAGTGGTATGGTGTACATCACTAGGCAACCAGTTTATTTGTCAAAATTGAAATTAATAATTTCATAAAAATGTGCATGTGTCTGATGTAGTTTACTAGCTTTGCACTTCCTTTATGACTTTATGAGCGTCTTGCTATAGGAAACAACAGCACAAATTTTACGTTTAATGTACCTAATAATAATTAAAGATTAAATGTAATGTAAGACTGTTGATTTTTAAAAAGGCGTCGGTAAGTATTTTTGCTGTTCTGTTTTTAGATCGGTAAGTAACTTTGGCGTCGTCGTAATCATAGCAACTGGTAAATTCTATGTACTGTCATGGAAACACCCATGGTAAATAGTCAGAAATGACCGATCGCGCAAAAAAGTTTTATGCGAGGTTTTATGATTTGTTTACCGATCACGAATTCCTAACCTATAAATGCAAGGATATTTTTTTTCAATTGTTAGGGTAGTAGTTTATACCTGAAGAGGAGCATAATCGTGCAAGTACTTCTACTTGTATTCAAATTATTTTCATAATCCAAACAAAAAATACGTAATTCGAATGCAAATGTGTACTCCCATACTTTGATTTAAATTCGCGCGTTCTTTCGTAAAACGTGATCCTAAGAAGCACGATCTTAAAATCATGATTGCGAAGTAGCCGAAAGAAAGCGCCTGTAAACTACCACAATTTCGATTGACCTTGACATTTTGTGAAAATATTAATCAGTCTAACATGAACACGTAATTCCAACGTTTATTGTGGTTTAATGTGATTTGTTTTATTTTGTTAATACGTTGGCGTTCTTTGATCAACTAATTGGTTGTACAGGGAGACGCGCACGTAGACTACTTCAGCGCATATTAGGAGATAATGAACACAGGGTGATTTCTAATAATTGACAGTTGTAAATGTGGTCAATTGGTGATACTAGTTTTTTTTTATATGGAGCTCCGATCATAAAAGAGTTAGCAATAATGTCCTAACTTTATCTTAAGCACCCTGTATAACCTCTAAAAATAGTCGAACATCAACGTGATATCATATACAATAAACAGCAGAAATAACGCAGTACGAAATGGGACTAAATTATACTAAAAAAAAAGTTGACAAAGAGTGTGAGACTGCAATGTCAATTTTCATTGAATTAAGGATAACTCTTATCATAAACCTATGTAAAGAAGTAGTAAGAAGAACTTGTTACTCTCTACATTGTAGTTAAAGGAGAATTTGTACATACAAAAATTCATATGGTATTTTTATCATGCGATTACATTAGGTCAAAGGACGCAAAATTGTGAAGGTATCAAGTGAAGTTTGCGTATGTGACCAGAGATACGACATACGGTCGTGTAACTACAGTGCGAGAAGAATAGCGAGTTGAGCGCCTGCTGCGTGGACGTTACACACATTCGCTGGTAGCCAGGTAGAATTTTTCCAACAAGTGGGTCCTTTCTGTTAAAGGCCCGATTTAGAAGTCGAAATTATTGAATAACGTGATGCAGTAGGTACTAATTTAACCGTGGTTGTAAACAATTGAAGTTATAGTAGCAGTGCGGGTTCTAAAAATATCAAAGTGTAAATTGTAAACTAGTGCGATGAAGTAAAATGAAGTCGCGCATCGTAGATAAATAAAGAAACCGAAGTGCTAAACTAAATGCATCGATAATTAAGAACAGAATTTCATAAATCGGAAATTATTTATTCGTTAATGGCTCTCCAAAGAAGCAACCCTTTGTTTTAAAAAGTACGGCGTGCTGTTTTTCTGTTGCTTGCGGTTTGTTTCAAATGCTCAGGTTTATGAATAACCCCCGGATTGTTTAGATGAAAATCGAGACGCTTGGGTGCTTCAGAGATATATTTCCTAACATGACTACGTAAAATCTATTTAAAAGAGGTGAACAGTGCGGGGCACAAAATAGATCTGCAGGCGTCGTTAACTGAAGCCAGATTCGAGGCGATTGTGCAAGCTGCGATATTCAAGCACGATAAAGTACCAAATTATACATTATTATTTCCGAATTATCAATGATTTGATGATTTAAATTTTACTTGTTTAAGAATACTTGTGATATTTTTTACTAAAATTAATTAATTATCTGGCCGGTAGGAATACACGTTGACTCGCATCTAAGGGGAGTACGCTAACATTGAAGTTACGTATTATACTTTTATGACACTTTTCCCGATACTTTTTATACTTGTGTATTAAAAAAATTAAAACCTGTCTTCATCTACTCAACCTTTTGTAATAATAGCAAAAAATAATGTTAATTCCACGTAAAATTCAAGTACCGAAGTTAATTAAAGTGGCCACTTTCTCCGTCCGTCCGTCCGAGACCCTGAACTACTCCTACAGGTTTCAAGATACGAGTACATATTTAGTATTATATAGTATTTTAACCAAAGATTTTCCTAGTAAAGCAAAGCATATCGCATATTGTAAAAATCAAATGTGCCTATTTATTGAGACTTTTCTTTTAAATTTATAAAAGATTCTTCTAGTCTACCATATCTTAATTTTAAACCTCACGTATGCACATGCGTAGACTGCGCAATGCTAAGTTTCTTATTTATGAGAATATTTATGCCATAAGTTATTTTCCTTTGTACACGTAAATAGTCCGTTACATGACCTTTCGGGAAATACTGACCACCAATTCATGGAAAATGCGCTAAAGTGACTCGCCTTAACCTTTTTATCATTTTTTAAACGTTTCCTTAACCAGTAATACAAAGGGTTACTATCTCTTTTACTAACAATTCATCTTTGAAATAAAATGAACCAAAATTCAAATAACCAAACTGTGCACTGGATGGGTCCACACATTTTCGTTTTGATTTTTTAAACCGGTTAGTAGACCGGTAAAGTAAATGACCGAATCTTAGAGTTCTTCCTTATTATTTGATAAAATCTAAATTTGCGACACTCTTAAAGTAACTTAAAGTCATCTCAATTATACAGCAATATTAATGGCCCTTGGTCGTTTAAACTCTGAGTGTAGTGGTCTAATAGGTTGATCCAAATGATCGAAAAAAACAGTCGAAGTAAAATCCTAGGTCTAGTGTAATGAATGACACCTTTGGAGGTTCCATTCAAATTTTACACAATCGGCCGTTTCAGACGTGCGAAGAACATGCAATTATCCTAGTTTTAAGGACAAAAATAAATGCTTGCTTGTTATCGCAACAAGTTGCCTATTTTAAGACACAGGAGTATAAATGATTATTAATGATATTTACCGAATTTTGAATGACGCACTTTACAATTTTTTCCAGAATTTCTTTGCCGAAACCATATTCTTTGAATCGATTTGCGAGACGTTTTGTCACTGTACCACGCCCACCATTGTTCGTATTTACCGTAATAGTTTTTAATTCTCGAGTTATCTCTTGAATTTGAGGGTAACCAAACTTAAATTCACGATTAACTCATTTGTCCGTATTTGTGAATTATCCCTTAATTTCATTCACACGTGATTTTAATTTTACAGGTTAACGTATCAGCGCGAGTTTTCTCCCAAAAAAAAAGATTAAAACTCTAATCTTCGGGTGTCACCCGGATTGGCCGCCCTGCTCGCTTTGCCAGGTGCTTAACTCAACTTTGCTCATTGGTCAACACATGCTCTAACACAAAATGAGATTCACCTTGCACGATAATTTTCAGGAAGTTGGGCCAACGCGAATTATCTGACGGTTTTCTCGGGACGGATAACTTCCCATTGTATACTCTTAGGGATCTCAGACAGATCTCATATAAAACTATAAGTTCGGTATAAAAAAGATGATAGGTAAGCAGTATAATCGTGTAACTATCCTTCAAATTTAATTAGTAGTAGATATAATTCTGACAGCCTCAATTAGAATGATTAACGACGAAGCAATTTTTTGTATTCCAATTTACAACAAATTAATTGGTGTTGTATTGAAACATACTTACATATACCAATTATTCAAGCAGATTAACAGACCGAAATATCCAGGTGTTGATATGATCTAAAGCAATTTGATAAAGTGCTTAATTTACTTTAGCGTTAATGAAACGCTCGATTGTGTTTATATGGAAAGACGCATTCTCACGGTTAAACAAATCGTTAAGAGTATTACTACCCTTATGTATCGCGTTTATCGATATTAATTAGGCGAATGGAAGCTTTGCAGAGGTTCCAAATCAAGGCGGTCGATGTATGTGAACAAGTGCAAGGTTAGAGTAAAAGTTTTGCATACACTGATGTAAAAACGGAATAATAATGTAACGGAAACAAGACGAATGCGGGGCCTTCTGCATTTGTAGGTAAGGTAAATGACAAAAAGATGTCCTCTAGAGACAATTGCTTTTATGTGGGAACTATGTACGTTACACCTGACTAAAGGTTTCATACAGTTTATACGTACATAAATCAGCATTTTATATTAGGCACTTAAAAGATTTACATTAGACATGTAGGACCAACGGAAAGGTAGGAATTTTTCCCCATAACTTCGAAACAGCAATCCACTATGTTTTCACCAAGCAGGTGGAAATGTTTTAATTCCTTACTTACATATATGACATATCCTAAGGAATATTAATATGAATACGAAACATTAATGAAGAAGTAAAGAGAATAACTTAGTGTGCGGACCTTGGATCATAAACAGAAACACCTTGTATATATAGGGAAAATACCAACAAATATATAGGCTGGCGCATACGGTGCTTATAGCACGAAGCCATGTCCATCCACATTAATAACACTTTAAAGAAGAATGAAAAAAAAATGAAAAATCATTTTGGTGTATCGAGCGAGTTGTGTGGCTCGTGCGAGTTATACGATTACACCCTCGCAGCATGGCCAGGTGAGGTCATTGATTTGCACACATGGCGCTATTAATTATAGGTTGCATCCAAGGGTTCCGTCAATTGGATTCACCAATCGACTAATCCTCTTATCTACTGCATTGAGAATTGTTTTGAATTTGTATTCTCACGCGAATGATCCTATACTCCCCTTTTAAGTTTCGACAGTTATCAAAATAAACAAGCAGCAGGCTTTGGAATATGCGTGCACGTAAAAGATGGGAGCATAATGATTTATATTTCCGGCATTTCCCTATTACTTATTCTCGAAGAGAAATTATTGAGAGAGATTTGGTTCCTAAAGTATTTACAAAAAAATAACCTGTTTATTAGTGCATATATCGGTCTGTCTGTCTTTGTGAGCACATTTTGAACATGCACTATGAAATTGAATTAGTGATGATAACGCTAACCAAAGTACGCATGCACGAATCCTATCTTCTTCAACTTTTCTATACCACAGTATTGGCACAAAAAGGTAAATGTTAACAACATTTACGTTTGTAATGACGAGTACTTGGTTTGCTGGTTGTTCAAAAAAAACGCAGAGGGACCTGTAGGTTCTTGAAAGAGTAAAAAGTCCAAATCGATTGATCAATGAGGTGGTCGTGGAATTTACACCGATAATTTAATTCATTAATGGCTTTATTGTTCTGTTTTTCTTTTCTGGAATTTTTCTGCAAATGTCTCTTCAGTAATTCGTCAATAAATTTATACAATTTTTTTAGAATGTTTTAAAATGTTTTAATAGTATGGTGACTGGTAATCAATATAGAGATTAGCATACTATAGTTTTATTGTCTGTATGCCCGCCCGTCCTTCGCCGCCCGGTAACTAAAGGGAATTTTCCGTTTTCGGTTAAGGAATAGCGAGCTCCCACGAGTTCGTTAATTAGCTAAATCAGTTATCGTTTGGGGGGGGGGGGGGTAAACGGCACAGAGTACGTACTTATGGGGGTTTATTTTAATTTAAATTAAACATTTTAAGTATTTCAAATGAAAAAAGAAATTTGATCCCCTTCACTCATTAAACGATTCAAATACTTTGTAACGTTATTTTCTTACTAATTGATATTCCTGATTGAAATTCTGCTGAAGTAACTATTTGATTACTGCTCATATTTAAATTCTTACTTAATGTATATTTATTTAATATTCTTATCTATTATTACGGTTGTAGTATACGATTGCCTCAGTGTCAGACGTTAGCATTGCTTACGCAATATATTTTGTGCCGCGCTATTCACTACCCGTATTGTTTGTTTGTGTGTGTTGTTGTCTGTTACAGATTCGCTGATCGGTCCCTTTTGAGCTCACAAGGTTGCAACCCGAAGTTCAAAGGTAAATTATTTTCGTCAACTCCTTGATATAACGTTCGATTACATACTGGTTTTCCATACAATCGAATTGTAATTACTACCTTTGTTTGAGATCCATTTAACGGTTATAGCTCCGTTGTTTTCTGCGGAAGCCCGTTATTGTTTATGATCTATCCAAATCAAATATTTTATTTCTTTAGTTTGTCAAGCCAGAACTAAGATCTCTTAGTATGGCCTTGTTTCCCCTTTTTGGCATTTGTTGTCCGTTATTTGAAAAGTTAGTACGTTATTAGTCTACCAAGCAATTTGTTGCATAGTGATATAAGGTTCTCTGTACATCAAAAATTATAAGTGTTCTACCGTCCGGAAAGCCACTAAATTTTGTAATCAAATTTAACAAGCCAGTGTTATAAAAAAGAAGTGATGTTGTGTGTGTGTCCGTTTTACTGAGCCCTGAATATCGCAAATTTGTTACGACCAGATTGATTGGACTATTTAATAACTGTAAGTAATTAAAATTTCTTTATTTAATTGTCTGTCGAACGTCTGTGCACGGGGTTCGTGTAAAAAAGGTTCTAAGAGCCTTTCTTTCTTTCAGCGTCCTGGTTAAGTTTGTTTTTCGTCTTTTGCGGAATAAATTTTTATCTTTGTCACTTAAACTGTGTTTAAGCGAACCCAAAGTGCGGCCCAGATAGAGTTTTCCTGTCAGATTTTTTATTCGTGCACATGAATTATGTCAGGTGTATATAAATTGAGCGTTTAACTTAACATAAAATTCGTGTATGCCATTACGTGGGAAATTCCAAGTCGGCCGTCGTATCTACATCCAAAAATTACAACTTCTTTAATTAATTACCCCCTTCTCAGGTGTCTTAAAAATGCGGGACCGGGGTCAAAACTCAAGTTTCTTAAGGTTGCACCTAACGGATGCAATCTCGACTTTGACTTAATCGGAGACTGTTACTGTAACCAGGACAGGTGCCAGGTAGTCGGTGCAACCCATATTTCGATGAAATTATAAGCAATCCGCTTAAATAATATTGTATTAGAAGACAAAGATCTGTAAGACCATCTAGCATCGGTAGCAGAAGCAGGGCGACCATTACATTTACATTTACCAAATTTTTTTAATAAACACCGTAGCCAGTAGCCCCGAAGGAAACAGTCCAACAGCACACTCAACAGTCAAGGAGTATTTAAAACATAGTATTGTTTTATTATTGAATATATTGCGGCGTGCAATGGCGTGCGGTTAACTACACCACTAACAAAACACCTGTCCAGCCAGCTCAAATAAATCAAAAATTGAAACTTAGAGTTTTTATGATCTCTCCGAAAATTTCAAAGAAATCAATTACACAATGTTTGTTGAACACATGAAATAAATCAGAGGCACAATAGAACAAAAATTTGAACATGAGAACTCTATCTGGATCGAACAATAGATTCAAATAAGCACACAATTAATTGATTGACAGTGACGATAAAAAAAATGCACTCCTAAACACATTCGCAGAGAATCATAAAAAGAAAACCTGAAATATTTTTACCTCGCACGCAGGTGTTCGATTACATATAAATAAGGAAAAACTTAAAATTACTTACAGTTTTTTTAAATAATCCATATTTTGGTCGTAATAATGGTTTTGTTTCTACTACACTGAACTCATTCACTTGAGCCGATTTGTTGAATTAAAAGACAACATTTATTTCTTATGGCTCTTCAGACGGCAAATACTTTAAACAACGCAACTTCGCACGAACTTTAACTGCACAGATTATTCTGATTGTGACGAAATGCGCCTTCAAATAACCAAAAGGCTAATTACTTGAGAAATTTTAGCGTACAAAGACGTACACGCTTTTTTCCCGTGGCGAGGTGAGCAGCATACGGCGAGACAGCCTCCTTAGGCGAACAAGCAACTTTTTCTTTCCTATTTAAAAGAACACTTAAATGTACTCGACATGATGTTCCTTAAATTTAAACAACGCAATTCACATCTTACAATTTAAATAAACAAATTTGCACGAATGATAAAATTTAATCAAGAATGCAATTACAAATTACAAATGTATTTGAGAATTACTTGAGTCGACGTGTACTATACAAATTGACGAAGGATTAACACTAAATGTGTTGGTGGAGGGATTTATATTTGAATATTTTAAATTTTTTAATAATAATAATAATAATAATTTTAGTTTTAGATGATTCTAGGTTAGATTATTCCTGGCTACCTTTGACCTGGGTATTACTACTATGTATTTAATAAATTGGTCTGTTGTTGATTTGTGACAATAAAACATCTCTCTTTTACATTCAAAGGCATCTATTTTGCTACAATATAATTAGATCTAACAGTAAAAAGTAATTAATCCTTTAATATTGTATGGCATCGATGCTTTTGCGCCATTAATTTTTGTGTAAACTTTCTTTGTTGGCCAATTTTAGGGTAGTAGCATTTATATACAAGTGTGATACACATATTTTTCAAAATGACGAGCACTTTCAAGACCTAGATCAAAAATCCAGGTTCGTATTTAAAAAAGTAAAGTTGGGGAGAAAAAGTTGCAATGAGAAAGTGTCATTCGTTTTAAAAAATCTTTTAAAATAAAGTCACAAAAAGACACAGGAGAAATTAACGAATTTACGCCTCCATTTCAATAAAGAGGGTGATTGAAAAAAATCACCACCTTCTAAAAAGAAGACAAGTAGAAACTTCGCTCAAAAAAATTATATGATTAAAAATTTCACTATCATTCCGGAACTTTCAGTGCAAGTGGCACTGATCCTTTCAGTTTCGTTTCCAATCAGTTGGTTACCCAAATCCAAAATTACAGCCCGCTGTCACTAGAAAGTGTAAGGTGCACGAGATTGTAAAGCGATGGTCTAACACAATCACATTTTGTGCAAGTGTTTTTGTAAAATGAATTAAATGTTTAAAATTTCCATTAACCTTCTTTAATATCTCGAATGGCTTAGAAAAAACTGTTTCATCCTTGTAACTAGTTGGAATTTACGATTCATCAGGATTTTCCGTCGCTAGAGAGGAATGGGCAGATGTTAAAGTTGTGATTACTTACTTATAAATAAAAAAAATCGCAGAAAATCTTAACAAGGTCGCATTACCATGATCTCATTTACAAAAATCATTTAATACATTCCTGAAACATCTTTAACACATTCAAGCGGCGGCGTTAGTTCGCAATCATTTACATTTTATTAGCTTTTTTTGTGAAAGACAAGCTGTTGTAGCCCATTAAAAGAATAACGCATAATTTAGGACTATTTGATCATGAGATCAATCGCCTATTTAAATTAAGTATACGATAATAATAGTAATAATATGTAATTATTAATCTTTAGTTGTAGGTACAAAAACACTGCTAGAGCGCAAGATAGCTAATTTAAATATTTTTTGAGTAATCTTTTCTTAGTTTTTTATAAAATTTTTAAACTATTACATAAACTTCACCTGCGTGATTATTAGAAACTTGTTCTATCACGATGTAATTTTTTTCTAAATAGGAATCTATGAATTAAAGTGGTGAGTTTGGCCAATTAGAAATAATTCAGATTCCGAAATGGGTTAGTAGGCTCGTTAGGGAAATATATTCGCTTCGTCGTGTAAAATCGAAACTGTGCAATTTTCGATTTGGTTATTATTTGCCAGTGCGAGACCAGCTGCCGATCGTCAATCGTGTTGTCATTTCTTCGGACGGATCGCAAAAAATTCTTACTTTGTTGAATAATTTCCTAAATAAATAGCTTAACTAAAGGCGAAAAATGACAATACGCTTTTTAGGTGTTCAATTATATATCACGTAATAAGAAGGACCGAATACCGAAATGAAAGAAGCCGCGATGCAGGCGTTAAGAAAGTGTAACTCTACATAAAGTGCAGGTGTAGCTGGAGCACCTGCCGTCCAGGTGCCCCACCCTCATGTAACCGTTGCCGTTGCCACACGCGCGCGAACCATCAGAATGCTGGTTAGTAAAGCCAGATTTACATTTCTTCCTGTAAGCCTGAAAGGATGGGATGTACGACATAATTTTAAGGTTGAAGAACTGAAAGCACGCGAGGACCATGAAACAAGTGCGGGCATGTCCAACTAAATTTGTTGGTATGCTGCTGCGTCTTTTGTAATCAAAACAAAAATCCGGAAATTTATTTATTTTCATTTAGTTTTTATTTTGTTTACTTCTTTCACATTCGGTATATTTTTGTTTCCTGATGTTCGTAACGGTTAAAGAATCACTTTTTGGAGATTCCAATCCATTATTTCAATAATTGCACCTGCATTTGGATTAAATCTGGTTCCTCTAAGTTGCATCGTTCCAATGAAGAGTCGATTGAATCATAGAATAATATATAAGTTTTTCTATGATTGAACGTATCTATATTTTTCAATGTTTGAAAATTGAAAACATTATCCAGAACTTGTGATAATTGATTTAGTCAACAACATTCTGTATGCATTGTGTACTAGATGCAATCCGTGTCTATACGCACCTGTACAAATGTTCCATGGTTACCATTACCTGAGCAAATACGGCTATTCGTTTCCTCAAATTACGATTCATTTTTTCACATTATATTTGATTTTGTTAATAATTACGTATTGTAGGTTTAATGTGTTTGTTGTATATCAGATTAATAGCTTTTAGTTTTACGTTTTAAAATTGTTATTTTATTTAATGTTCACTATGAATGCAACGGATAAGTGTGGACGCGAAATGGTGCTCGTCGTGTAGAAAATTTGAAATTAAAAAAATTATCGTCGAGGGCACTTCAGCGCATTTTTGTGTGGCAGATCAGTGTTTTATTAGCTAGTGTTGACTCCACCATCAATAAGATCTTGTCCACGGCTACCACATTCACTTTGTCGGTACCCATTTCTGACGTCCCGTCCACCTGCAATTCGTGTGTGAAGTTTTGACTCCACCATCAGTAAGATCCTGTCAAAAACAACCATATTCCCGCAATTCGCGTTTTAAGTGTTGACTTCACCATCAGTAAGAGCTTGTCGGGGGCTACCATATTCCCTTTGTCGGTACCCATTTCCGACTTCTCATTCACCCGCATTTCGCGTAGAAGTCTTGACTCCACCATCAGTACATAGTTCCGACGTCCCGCTCACTCGCAATTCGCATTTTGGTGGATTTCACTAG
Source organism: Photinus pyralis (assembly GCF_008802855.1). Lineage (NCBI taxonomy): Eukaryota > Metazoa > Arthropoda > Insecta > Coleoptera > Lampyridae > Photinus > Photinus pyralis. Next base: position 13,091,980 of record NW_022170596.1, read on the forward strand.
AAACCCGGCACAAAATGGTACTCAATTTTTGGGTCATACCTCGAGCTTCTATTGGCGACACGAGAAAGAGAGACCGCGATTTGAGTTCTAAGAAACTTTTGGGCGCCCAAAGTCGTCTACCCCTCGAAGCGCGCCTTGCAAAAGGTGGTTCATTTCTCCCCTAGGAAAAAAACAAAATTCCGCCACACAGGAGTTGTGCGCGTTGACAAGATGTGTCTGACGACACCAATTTGAAAACAATCGGAGAAAAACTGTAGAAGAAGATAGAAAAAAACTGAAAAATCTCCAGGTTAGTCAGGTTAGTATAGCACGCTCGGGGATGACGCCCAGATGTCGCCGTCTCCATATCTTGTAACTCTGTCCCTAAAATTGTTAATTACGGGCTCGCATTTACTGCCAGCCAGGCAACCAGCCGGCCAGTCAGTCAGGCAAAGTGAAATTAAAAGCTACCTTTTTACAAATTTATTTGTAAAAATGCGCTAAAAAGCCAAAGGAGTACAAGAAAAAATGAAGAAAAGAAGGATAATAGATAATAGTGACTGTGAAAAGTTAGTATTGTTAAAAAAATACCTTATTTTATAAAACAAAGAAATTTCAAAAATGAAAAATACGTAGGTACGAATTAAATATTCCTTCTAATTCTGTTGATTCGGTAACAGTTTCTAAAATTTAACTGCATTTACACAACAAATTTCTTAGTTTCTTCTCGTCAAGTTTCAATATTTTCGAAAACCCATGAAAACAAACTTTGACTCCACATCCAAATATTTTAAATGTTTTTGTTTGGAGGTTTGTGGATACATTTACTGTCTATGTGAATATCGACACAGCTCAGCTATACTTGCATATTAACGGTTTTCCTTTCGACCAATAGGTCTCTTTGCATCACCAAGAGAAAATTCCAGAGGTTCAAATGTTGATGGCAATTAGAGGCGCCAAGGCTATTTAAAGAATTGTAATGAGGTCTCGCTGTACAGGCATTTAAAATCATGAGTAACCCGAATTGGGATGTTATTTAACCGTAGCTAAAAGGGAATTAGCAATATACTATACAGTAAGAGCGCGGTTAGGAATGCAATGGTATTTTGCATGTAAATAGAATACAATCATAAATACTGCTTTACGTATGAGGTAATTTAAATTTCACTTTATTAAAATAACCCCAAAGAGAAGTCCATAAATATGTCTGTTCATATTGAAGTCGAATTGACAAAAGCTGATAAAAGGGGCGCGCCGAGCTTATAAACGATTCGTCGACGCGAGATGCCGGAACTTAATTACAGTAGATACTGAGAGAAGGGGTAGCAATATAAGTGAATTCGTGTTCGGAGGTGAGTGATTCCAGGGGCAATCTTAAACGCTGAATCTGCGCTAATTGTCTTACGGATATGATCCGATGTGTTGCTAAGGGAATCGTTTTCATGGCAATACTTAGAAGAACGAAGTTACGCCGAGAGCCAGATGTTGTAGTCCGATTAAAATAGACATAAAATTGTGATCAAATAACAAAAACTCCGGAAAAGATGAATGTTGGCAGAGACCTTGGATACACCAGTAGAAATAAAAGTCCCCATAGACTCCATGTGCTAAAGAAGTGATTCAAGGTCAAAGGTCATAATTTCCGGTATTTTGGATTTTTCTCAAAACGGTAAGTTTTATAAAACATATAGTTCAAACAAAAATTGTGGGCCTGAAGGATTTACATTCTACACGATATGCACACGAATGCCACGTATATATTAGTAAAAATGCCTATTTGTGTCTCTCATAGGTAAGTATAAAATACACAATTCAGAGAATATATTTTTAAATAAAAAATGCCATACGTGAATTCATTCTTTCTGGATATTAGTAGTCATTATTTTTGAATTTTATTCGTATTCCCATCCCTGTAGTAGTAGGTAGTACCCTCTATAGCATTTACATCTAGCGTGTTATGAAAATGCCGATAACAGAATCAGATTATCTGGAAATAGTGCCCATAGAAGGGAATTTCCGGTGGTTTAAGCTCGGGAAAACGAAATTTGACATTTTTAGTTTTCAGTGGTATGTTACCTCTCTTTACCTCCATTAATATCCTACACTGTACTGTGTCACTGTTACGGAGATTCCAATAATTGTGAGCCACAAATCTGTACCAATACCACTAGGGAATGCAATCCCGCCGCAAAATCTCAACCCCGGTATTTGCGGGATTGTTAGATGTTAATCCTGCGGGATCTCGGTATTTACGGGATCTTTCAAAACTTTAAATAAATTGGTATGCGGTTAACTTCTGCATTAAAATAAATCGCTAATTATCACAATATTTAACAAAAAAGTACCATCAGCCTAACTTAAAACTCAAAAAAACCTCACCTATAAAGCACAAAAAGGTGAACTTCTAAAGTGCCTCAAAAATCATAGTACATTTTTAACAAAAAAAGTTTAACAATTATTAAAAAAATAACTTCTCCGTTATGCGTTTGTTTATTAGATAGTAGAAATAATTTGTCCAAAACCGCCGTGAAATCATCGCGTACTTTATGAATTTCTTTAACCCTCACCTTAAATTGCGCTAAACTTTGAGGTAATTGTTTTGTTAATGCAAAGCAGTCTTGCAATTTGCGCCACAAACGCTCCTTGTAACCCTTATATTTCATAAATAGAGCCTTATCTTCTTCGCTAGGCGAAGCCATTTGCCTTATACTTAGTATAAATGAAATATGTAAAATTATCGATAACTGCAAATTATTCGTTCTGGATCGTGAATACCTGCGGCCACACCTGAACTATCATAGCTAGATAACATAACGTTTCTGTCAAGGGAGTTGTGAATATAAACGAAATTCTAAAAGATTGTACACAATAATAATCTAGAATTCAAGATTGGGATAATGAACTAACAACCTCAATTCTTTCGTTGCAATTTCTACAATCAATTAAATCAAATCAATCGTTATTCATATATCGTAATAATTATTGTTTTCCCCAAATCCGTTTCAAGTAGAAGAAACACAAGCTCTGCTACATTTATGTTTGTATCCAAATTTTCCGCGCTTCGTTCGTTCATATGGTAACAGTGGGACAGCGTCACTCTAATCGTAATTTTAGTTGTTTCATTCTCGGGCGGTACCTTGTTTCGGTATCTCTTCCCGTGACGCTTTTGAGAAGGAGGGAAACGGAATTGACGAACTTAATTTATAACCTATTTCCAACAGCGTTTTCATTAACAAAGTAAACAGAGTCGTCTCTAGGTCGACAAATTCCTCAGTTCCGCATAAATCGCGCGGATCCCGCTCATTTATGTGCGGGAATTGATCCGTAAAACTGCTGCCCGGCTCCCGGTATTTCGGGATCCCGCGATCCGTATTGCATTCCCTAAGTACCAATCCTGTAAAAGTTCCTTAATCAATTAATATGTTAGTATATAAATGATAATTCTAACGTATGTTACTTGAAATCATTCAAATTTTATGAATTTGGCTTTCTCAAGCTCAAACGTCAATTTTTTTACCGGAGTGGAGTAACTCGAAGTTTCTTGTTTTTTCTGTGTTTTAGTCCAACATTGCTGGAGAGCGTTGAACAGAACTTTTTCTACGTCAGCTATTAATTATTACAGGTAAGATTTTTTCTTATTATTTATGTTCATACGGCCATAACGACAGAGGTTTTTTGGCCTGACTTGATTGTTTACAAGTTATAGATAATAGGTAGGTATATGTTATACTTATAAGAGTTTTAATAGTCCTGTTTCGGTGAGAAATCCTATCAGATCTTCTACTTGGTGCTCGAATATATCCTTTAGGTTATCCTTTAGATGATATTTATTTCTCTGTCTTGTATATTCTGAACACATCAGGAGTATATGTTCCACAGTCAGGTGTTCGTTGCATTTCTCGCATGTTGGTTTTGGCTCTCTTCTCAATAAGTACGAGTGTGTGATTTTCGTATGGCCCAACCTTATACGAGTTAGTGTTGTTCTCATTCTCCGGCTGATTTTCATAGGTGATTGCCATTTGGTAGGTTTTTCTTTTATGGTTCGTAGTTTGTTGTTTGTTATGTCATTCCACTCTTTTGTCCATATTTTGCCCACTTGTACGTTGGCGAAGTTCTGGTAAGATTTTGGTTTTATTTTATTGGGATTCTTTCATTATTGGTACGATTTTATTCCATTATCAGTTTACATTTTAGCGAAGATTATTGCCACGTAATCTATCATAAATTAAATTAGTCAAGTTTAATTTTGTAACAAGTTTGTTTATTTGGTAATAATTGACGAATTCTTGATTATTGTATTAACGGTAAATAAAACATGGGATTATTTTGTTTCGGGCAATTGGCTTCATTGTATTTGATCGCACTTTCATTTAACAGTTTCCAGTTTCATAACAGAAAGGTTCATTATTTAAAGAAAGCGGGTGGCGCCCAACTTTATAGTAAGTTACGAAGATTTTTAAACCGTATTAACTATAATAATCGAATAATAATTGTAAGTATCTCATGCCTTATTACTGTCACATCGTCGAGCTAGGCCGTTTATGCGGCGAGTTTTGAGAAAAATTAGTGCTCTCGTCACGTCAGATACAAACAGTATAATGGAGAAGTAAAATATCAAACGATGACCAATGCACCGATTTCAATGGGAAAACGTTGGATAAATATATGCACTAATGTCTAATTAATTAACGAAAACTTTAGCTTGAGTGAATTTATGAGACGTATCCATCGATAGGGCCATAATTCAGATATCTAGAAAACGGAGTTTCGGAAGAGGTGCTCCCAAAGGGTTACTGGAAGGTTTGGATGAAACGTATTGTCGGTGTTCTACGTATTACTTCAATAATCCTTAAAGTTGTGGGAAAGATCTATAACCTACTTCGGGGGAGAGTGCATGTCCATGTCGAAATTACCGAAACGAATTTTCCTGTAATCGTTAAAATACAGCTTAGCATTTCTTGCACTATTTAATAAACAATTAATCATTTCCAGTGGTAAGTGCACGACGAACGTACGTAAATCAAGTAGCACATGAGGTTTTGTGCCTTTATGGGATGCCCAGCTACTTAGTTGCCATGTCCATGACGGCGAGTTACAAGATGTAAATAATTGCAATTAATTTTGTATCAATTTTCTTTTTTATTGGTGAACTACATACAGTTTATTTTATTTAATAAGGTTGCATCCGACTGGCAATTTAAAAAAACCGAATATATTTTTAAAAATGTTGCTTCTTCGTTCAGATTAAATATTGTAACGGTATGTTGCACCGATTTTCATAATGTAGTATATAAATACCAACTAACCAAATGTAGAAATTTAAAATGTTAAATATTTAGTTTTAGTTTACAAATGACTGGATCAAGATGAGATACCATCACAATAATTTGAAGTGATAGATTGTAGAATGTTCCTTTTCTAATTCGATAATTTCTTAATTACGTTTTGGCACACTTCCTGGGCATCCGCCCACATTTTTGCTACTAAAGGCGTCTTTCATTTCGCGCAAATATTATATACCACGCTCGATTAACAGCTGCCGCAAAAGCTGTGCGGTGCGGTGTTCACGGTATCTGCTTAATTATGGTTTAAATTAAAGATTGTAATAATTTATAAGCATTTGTAATTTAAATATTAAACCAGGTATTTGCTTAAGCAAACTGAATCGATAATAATTGGCTATTTCGTTCCCTTTGAAATATTATAATGTACCCATTAATTTGTCGGTGTTATTTTTGCTTTTATGTTTCAGCACATCATTTTCCACATTTAATTGGCTGTTATGAAATTAAGAACGAGGTCCCCGACGTCTTTGTCTTTAAATTCTTTAATTGAGTATAAATTAGCTTTTACAACGAGTGAATCCAATCTTTGGGTATCGACTCCTTTATACCTAATTATTGCCTTCCAAATTAGGAACTTACTTTTACTGCTTTCCTTTTTGTTTTTATACACTGAGTGCATTGTATAAGCATTTTGCACCATATCTAGGTTTTTGGGTATGTCCCTTGGTGTTTAACTCTGAGCCCCCTACTCCCCAGACCCCAAAGCGAAAAAATTTGGATCTCGAAATTGTCCCACAGTTCTAAAAAAAGATTTTTCGGTAGGGGTTCAGGCAACGGTAGTTGCTTTCTACCTTTGGGAATAGGGGTTTCCTAATCGGCGAATATATTCCCAATTAATAAACTATATCCATCTCCGCATTGAAATGTGAATTTTACAAAATAAAAAGAAAAAAATGAGTTTCTTCAAAACTGAACTTTTCCGCACGAAAGCATTTTGTTGCGACCCACCACCTTCCCATGTTGTCTTTACTTTTCATCTTGTTACATCTGCGCATATTGAAGTCTGTGCATTTAATTTTTACTATGTGCGATGTGTTTGTCTTTACTAATGGTTAAAATTACAACAAAATATAATAACAAATATGAAAGTTGATTGCGCAGGCTGTGCATGCGCAGTTTAATCGTCAAGATTTTCCTTAGCTCAGGTGCCGTTAATACAAACACTTTCGGTTACATGACCCTAATAAGCCCCCCAGGTGCGATCATGTAATTAATAAAAATGCATGGAGGGCACTAAGGTTAAGCATGTTCAACAATAAAATTTGCGGAAGAAGCCCTACATTTTTGACAATCTTAATCAAAAGTTCACTTCATTTCGTCGAAAGTGAGGTTATATTACTCCAACTTACATGGTTGTTTTTAAGTTGGTTATAGTGTTCTTTGTTCGTCCTGTGTAAATTTAGTAGCTCATAAATTCCCAATTTCGTTAGAGAAATTGCAAAATGCACAGGAGCTAAATTTTGTGCCCTTCCTGTCCTTTCACTGTTAGGGACTTTGGTAGTGCAACATAATGATGGAATTACAACCAACAAGAAATCAATTCTGTACTCTTCCTGTTTTGCCCACTTTGGGTCAATTTGGTAGTGCAATTTATTTAATAAATTTAGTCCGGAGACGGTAGAACACAATTGTGTTACATAAATGATTATCCTGATTTTGTCAGTTTTTGATCAGTGAGTGGTGAAAATCTTCATTTATTTGGCACGGAAATGGTAAAACATTGCTTAGTCTACCACAGGAATTTTACCACTTTCATAGAAAATATTAAAATACATTCTCTTAATCCCGGTGATATGCAGAAACTAAAAATGTAAAATTTTTCCGTCCTCTTGGTGTAGTCCATCTTTATTTCTATCACCACTTCGTCGGATAAATGACAAAACGCATTGTTGCGGCGCATGACATAAACTAAGTGGAGTACTCTTCCTGACTTGATGCACCTAATGACCGAGTTAGATGATGCTGGTTAAACACCGCCTATTAAACATAATTGCATATAACATCTAAAATAGAAAATTTCAATTTCCATTTCTTGCATGCACTGCACCACCGCAACCAATTTTAATGTTATACCTGTTTTGTCACCTGTTGATCATCCAAATGCCCATTTATGCACCAATTTCATTAGGGAAACTGAATACATGCTCTAGATGCGTGACAGGAAATTAATTTTGGGCTTTTCTTATTCAGGTCAGTTTTTTAATAAGGTGGTAACTGGTAATACAAAATCTTTATTTATTCACCAAATTTGTGGGATAAGCGGTAGAATTCCTTGCATGGTAACTTTTTTGGTCAGATTGGTAGTGCAATATCTACAGTTATACACCAATTTCCTTCAGAAATCGCAAAAGAGCTTTCTTGGTGGTCCTGAAAAAAAGAGCTGACAGACAACAAATTTCGCAGAAAACTATACGAAGGCGTAAAAGGGCCGTATGTTTTTATTTTATAATTCAGACTTTAAACTCGAATTTCGAGAAAGGGGTGGAGCCGAGAGTCAAATTGGCCCCTGCGTTTCAATTTTCCAGATCAGAACAAATTAATATTGGATCAGCACAATTTAGCACAACTTGGAGTGTATCGATTCTACACCCTATATATTAAGAAAATGTAAAGAATTTGGCAAATATATAAATCACTTTTCCAAACGGCAAACGCAGGGGCAAACGTAAGGAGAAATGAGACATTCTATACTACATACTGTAACTAGATGACGTATTCTACGGGTTTCTGGTCGGTAACTATTGGTTACGGCCTACATGGTCTGAAATCTTTATTGCATTTTGAATCTACAGTGCAAAATTTTATCTAAATCAATCCCCATGGTAATCTCTTGTGCTAAGTACGTGATTGTAGTGGGCATTAAAATCCTCTCACCTAAATATCAGTGGACGATAGTGCAATATTAGAAGATTATTACCTGCACCAGACGTAGGCACCCCCAAACGTCGCCAAAAGCTGTAAAATGACTAAAACTTATTCGTGGGAAAATTAAAGTTACTTACAAATTGAACTAAATTTAAAATCGGAGGTAGCCTTCACACAAGAGATTTGAACACTTCCGGTTGTAATGTTGTATGGGTAGATAGAATCATAAAAATAATACCGGCACTTAGCAGGTGTAAATGGATCGGGGTTAATATTCCCAACCATGCAATGAATTCTACCCACATTTGCTTCTAAGATTCTCAGGTAAAACGTTACATTACGATTATAAACACAACATTTAATTAGCTAACGTCATTCTGTTCTATAGGCTCACGTATTAAAAATCTGACCCCTGAAAAAGGGGCGAATGTAAATCACTTTACGAAATTGATTCAGGGAAGTGTTTTAGGGTTTGTAAATTACCACGACATATGCCGAATATTTTGGAGACAATAAAAAGGCTATCACTTTCGATTTTATTGACGTTGATGTGAAATCCGGATGGGCTCTCCTTGTATCCCTAAATGCAATGAATTTGATTTCAAAAAGTGACACTAACGAACAATTGGGTACTTTCTCTAGGCAGGTAGTCCGGTTGTCCATTAAGCGAAGTGAAATATTTAAAGTTTGAAACGTACACAACCGGAAGCCCACATGCTACATTGGTTGTTAACCTTTTCTTCCCCGTTTTCCGATACAATTTGCGTGTTGGTGTAACGTAATAATTCCGAATCTAACGTATTTATCATTCCTATTCACACAGTACTTAAGCTTCTTTGCAGCTTTAATAATAGGAACTATAAATTAGTTCTATATGTATAGGTTGTAAACGTAGGCACGCGTCAAAATTAATTTTAGCACCGTCCAACTTTTGGATTATCATTTTCGTCAAATCTCATTGTAAAGAAAAATGATGTTATCTACTAGGAAACTTGTCACATAATGATGGCGAACAACAAATTTATGTTATAACCGTCATTAAATTTATAATTGAGGTGAATTTTATATATTGTTACTCATATTTTAGTTTTAGTGTGTGCTAACCAGTTCCTCACTACCTAATGAAAATGAATGATTTTGTTTATTGCTATATCATTATTCAGTCATATTTCTATACAGGGTGTTACGTGATCGCATGTAAAAAAAATCGGGTGATAGAGGGGATCAAGACAAGCACTTTTTCCAAATAACGCGAGGGTCCAACGTGTTTCGTTTGGCAGCCACCCCCAAAGAAGTGGTGAAATTTGGATTCCTTCTTTAATGTTTTTCTCGACAACCATAACAGTTACAAAGATGGGTGGCTCGTTTTTTAATAGATTTTTGTATATGCCCTATCCGATTTTGAAAATTTTTTTCAAAAATTCCTACCACGAAAGGGCGCACCCCTAGGCGCACTCCTACTTGGGGGTGCGAAAAAAAATTCTGATTCCGACGAAATTTGGTATCTGGGGGTTTTTGAACATGACGAATGACGAATCTGAAATTAGTTTTTGAAAATTCGAAAAAAAAGTGCCACTGCAATTCTTGGCCGGACAACGAAAATGGAGAGAATTGCACGAAATTTGTTGTGTACATACTTGATGAGTTAAGGAACAAAACTGTCGAACAGTTTTTTAAAATAACTTTTCAAACAAAAATTATACTTATCTAAAGATTGGGCCTTCGGGTTACAAAGTGTCTCCGGCCTACTAGTGAGTGATCTAATTTCGCATGTAGTTAATTGAAAATGTCGCAAATAGTCAAACGTCAAAAATCAAAATTATAATTTAAAAAGCCGTTTATATTATGAAATGCCTATATCTTAGGTGCTTCTTTAAACGTTTACTAAATGAATTTGTTCAGTCTAATTCTTTTACGTGTAAGGGCAGAGCGTTCTACCACCTAATATAATAACAATATCATTTACACCAGTCCTTGTTTTATTTAATAATGCTAAGGAAAAATCCGGTCGTACTTTTATAATTTTTCGATAGTTCTAAATACGAATTCGCACGTAGGTACACTTATTTTACGAAGACTGGATTTTTTTAAGATAATCTCTTCTGAATTAGGTCACAGGACGTCCGGATTTATTTATTTTACGAACTTTAATTCCATCCGCAACACTTTCGTACTAAAAATGTGCGCGGTTCTTCGATTTCGGTTATCTTTCGCCCTTCGAATTTCGACTGGCGGACGATTTGGCGCAAATTCGAATTACGGTTTTTTTAATTGAGCTCAAAACGCGAATTACCCCGAGATGAGCTCTATAACTGCCCAAAACGAATTAATTAATTTTCTCTATCTTAGAAGGTAGAACCAACGACCCCCCCTCCTCCTCCATTCATAAGCAAAATAGGCAGTTTTTCCCAACGACGGGATCTGGTACAGCTGTACCTTATTTCTCACAAAATTTATCTTATCTCGCGGCTCCTGAAGCTTCTATACTTCTATAGAACTGCATATGGTAACATTAGCCTACAAGTAATCGAAAAAATTGAACGAAATTAAATAATTCCCATCAAAGGGTTCCCGTTACAATCCATATTCATAAGGTCTTCAGAAAATCGTCGGGTACTTTATTAATCATATTTATATACTTTGCACTTTGCACTAATTACAAATTTATTACGTACCTATCCACTGTGATTTGTTTTTGACCTCTATCGATATGATTGGTATGAAAGAAAATTGTTGGAAGTATCTTGAAACTGTTGCAGGTAGGTAGTGTGCATTCCGCCCGTTCTTGTTAATCGTGTAGGGACGGGAAAAAATCACCCTACTGCATACGCCACTGCGTGTCGTAGGAGGTGACCAAACAACAGTAATCCTAGCGCTGCAAGTTGGAGTGTGAAGTAATAGCCAATTTAATCATTATTTAGCGGAAATTGTTAACTAGTGATACCCAGGGTGATACCTTACCTCAACGGAAAATCTTCTTGACACGTAAAATATAAAAAAAAACGGTGGTTTTTGAATGAAATAGGTTTATTACTTCTATTTTTCAGGTTGTGACTTAATCCTCGACTGTTAGGATTTTAGACGATAGTGTAAAACACCCTACAGACGGTACAATTTGTCGAACGACTGATCGTCTGAACGATAATTGTACTGTACTGAAAAAGTCAAAAATTGACAGTTTTCTGTTATTTTCCGAATTACATTGATGTATCGCAATGTATAGGTACATGGCGCCAGCGCGGTCTTAGTTGCCATAGATATAATAAACAAAAAAATTTCCAAGAATCCATGGTCTACTATTTCAAAACCGTAAAAAAATAAGGTATTTATGTCTGGCTCATGGCTAATATTTAAAAATAAGGTTGTGTTGTGATACATCACATTGCTCAAAAAAGAATATATAAAAATTTACCCTAAGATATACGGAACTTTGGGTCAAATCTTAGAAACGGTGGTTCAACATTTTTTTGACTACGCCACTTAATTCCATGTAAAAATATCTAAAATAGGAACAATTTACCTTTTTTTCTATCTTATAAGGGCAGTAAGATATGAGAACGTAAAAAAGTCATCAAACGTTAGCTAGATTGATTCTGTTTGTGGAATAAAAGGTTTCACAAACAAGGGCACAGGGTGGCGAAAACCAAGTCTCTATCTTTAAAAACAGTTGAGATACACTGCAGCCTCAACCAAAATAGGAATCACGGTACTTTCAGAAGGATTTTTTTTTAGGTTTTTTTAGAAAACTAAGATCTTTTCCAATGGTTTGCGACATTCATTTCTAGAATCCAAGTCGTTGGTGGTATCCTGGTTCAGTTCTTTTAAAACGTTGTTGACTTTTTGAGTTTGATTGATTGAAGCACGAAATAATAAACCAAGATAAAGGCAATAAAAAATAAAGATTTTAGAGAGGTGACATTAAACGCAACTTTCCTGGCCATCTCATTAAAAAATGTTTCTTTACATGAAATTTTGGGTCCTTAAATTGATGTGTTACTTGATTGAGTATGCTTATTAACGAACTCCTAGCGAGATCATGATTTTGGACTTTCTGTTCGTCCGTCCGTCTGTCGACAAGATAATTCCCGAACGGTTTCGAATTTTCCAATTCTATTTTCAGTATTTACTTATCATCACCCAAGGAGGAACTGATTAAATGTTCAGTGACCCAGGAGCTCGCTTGCTATATTTGTTACAAGTTTATTGTAATTTTTAAACTGTGAGTGTTTAGGGGTGCGGGAAAAAAAACGTACAACAAAGATATGTTATCTAACGTAGGTACCTACGCCTCGTTGCTAACACAGACGTGTATCTGCATGTGTTTATCACATTATTATGGATTTATATAAGTATGTAACTCGTTTTGCAATTAAAGTACTATACCTATATCAATTTAAATATTGATTAATTAAATATGTTGATTAGTGCAATTTTTCGCTCCTCAATTTTTTTCATTTTTTTTCATTTCATTTCATTTTTATTTTTGTAAAAAACAATGCACAATTGTATTACAACGTCAGACTAACAAACATTTAATGGACAATAACATCTAAGTCTAATACAGCGGTATATTTATTATTATATTAATTAACGTAACTTTAATACAATATGAAAATGCGTTAAAATTAAATTTGTCTGTAATGGGATTTGGATCCTTACAAAATTGACTTTAAATATTTTTTAATTGAAATGGATAAGAAAGTAGATGGGCTAAGCTCCGAATGCATATAAAAAAGATAATCATTTACTAGAGAAACTAAAAGGGCCGCTTGAAAACCGCCCCGCTCTTTTACCGTTAATTAAAGGTCGCGCACACGTCTTAACGGTTTAGACGTTAATTTCTAAATACTAACGCCACCAAAATTTAACTCAAAAAACTGTCTCCGACTTTTTATATTAAATAGTGGCACGAGGACACGGATCAGGAATCGCAGCGGCGGTTGAAAAAAGATAATCCGCACGTGTCCGTTTACCAGATGACGCGTGTTGAACGCCCCTATTCTGTCTTCATTGTTACCCCTATCTACGCGGTGGATCAGTTTAACCATCCTGTGCGCTAAATCACTCTGCCTCCCGTTATTCGGGTTTGTTACGATTTCTTTCTGGGATTAATACTGAAATAAGATATTTTTATCGACCACTCGTTTTTCAATCTTTCGCCGCAGAACGGCGTTTTGGATTCTAGCAGGTTGGTTGCTGCCGCGGCGTGGCCTTTAGTGTTGAGTTCATTTTGTAATCGACATAAATTATAGTCGGTTAGTGACTTTTATTGATCATAACAATTTGTTAAATGAAATAGTAATCATAGCAGCTTTTTATTACCTAACGTACAAACTACCTGCAATGCTCTCTGATTGAATACTAATTGGTACTAGATAATCGAGAACACTGAAAACGTATTTCAGAAATACGTAAGAAGGATCAATATGGTCATTAATTAGTCTCCTTGATTTGCTTTCGCGTTTATGGTTTAATGTATCTGTAGATAAACAAAGTATGAATATTATACTGCAAGAGCGTTACCAAGTTCTGCTGATAAAGTTTACTACTCCCCCCTCCCCCTACTATTCTATTGCAGCTTATCCTCTCGAACGCACTTTTCCTTGCATGTGCATTTCCTTCGATGGAAAGCCATTATCAATTCTACCAAGTACTCCGTAATGGCCTCGACACTCCCACCATCTGGTTTTGCAGAGATGAAGAGTGCTGCATATTAACGACATAGATTCCCTACAAAACTTAGTTAACGATATCTTTTATTGTGACTACTGGGTTTCCCTTTCAAAACAACCAGTTTGCAGGAGGAGCAGTGGAACTAAAATGCATTTTTATTTGTGCTGAATGTATGGACTTCATATATGTATATATTACCTTAATAGTGTGTAACAGTTTATTTTCGTAGGTATGTAGTTGTTATTTTTGGTTTGCGGTCACTGTAATTGGTTGTTTGAGATTCTCTGGCATATCTAAACTTTGCTTTTTCAATTCCGCATTCTACTTCAAACACGCCTTAGTTCGATACGTTAAGGAGCGTAGGGTGAAAACCAGGTGACTCTATTTATAATTTCCAATTGTAATTATTTGGGCGATTGAATTTATATTTTGTAGATCTCGATTTAGTTGGAGGACGGGTTTCTGAATTTTTCTCCGAGTTTTCCGGAGGCTATATTTTCGTTTTCACTAATTACGACCATTTTGTCTTCCACCAGGTTAATTTATTCATTCTTTGAGGTTTTGCTGTGGAAGTTGAACAGATTACTTTAAATGGTAGGCTTATGCTACGTTTAAAAGGGGTTAGTATATGTGGTTACAGGGTTTAAGTTCACGTAGAAGTTTAAGTTAGGTTCTAGTCTTCATTTACCCTTATATCAACCCTAATTACGCCTAGGTTCTTATCAAGACGTCTTTCTCACCCAGGTAACGGTCATTTTGTTAGTAAGTTACACGAAAACAATGTCCATCTCTAAACCACCTGCAGTTACCGCGCTTGGGATCTATATAAAAAATGCGATCAATGGGGTGAGCATGTTAAAGTCAATTAAATAGTAATTATGACGGGGATATTCTTCTTAAGGGAAATTGTAACGACAACTTTTGCAACGAATTTATTCCCGAATCGATGTATGATCGATTTTGATCACGATATTTCGTTGGTGTACACTGCTTTTCTTCAGAAGATGTGGTCATAGTTAATGTAGACGATTTTGAAGTTGATTACAAGTAGACAAAGACCCTTCAGGCATAATCCCTTCATTAATTACCGTGGCATGTGACTTTTCTTGTGACGTTAGCTATGGTAAAGGTAAGATTTTATCAGTTTTTGTATCGCTACTTGCACCGCCAATTCCAATTTATTTAAGTGAGTTTGATTGTGGTTGGAGAACAAAATATAAATATTTCCCTATTGGAACCCCGTACGATTTATTAAAACATTATTGTAGTTTATTTGTATTTTTGTTTGGCTCTCTGTAAAAATCGGAAAATTTTAAAACAAATGCTCCTATGACCTTTTCCATCTTGTAAATCAATGGACTTTTTTTACCGTTTTTAGCGCATTTCCACAAAAATAAAAAAGAATGGGCTATTGTGGCCACTTTGTCCGTCCGTCCGTCCGTCCGCCCGTTTTGCGACGATACTGGTTCTTTATCTTAAGAGCTATT
This sequence comes from Photinus pyralis, assembly GCF_008802855.1. NCBI lineage: Eukaryota > Metazoa > Arthropoda > Insecta > Coleoptera > Lampyridae > Photinus > Photinus pyralis. The sequence goes on from NW_022170596.1 coordinate 13,107,329, forward strand.
GTTCTACTTTTTTTGCTATTTGGTTCGTTATGGTGTCGAGGCTTGCACCAAGGAAGGAATGTTTTCTGTACCGCTTACAAAAAAAGTTATTGTAAAGAAAACAAAAAACGGTTTTTTACATGTTCCATAATTTTACACTTTTGCCGTTTGTTAACGATCCTAGAGATCGTTTATAATTTTGTATTGCTGTCTGTCGTCTGTCTGTTGGTCTGTCCGTCTGTTCCTTTGTCTGTCTGTCCCTCTATCTGTCCGTGTGAACGATAATTTGTTTAGAAATGTCCGATCGCTTTTACATCTCCGTTAGTTATTAACTGAATTGCATGAAATTCAATATGGGCATAGCTTTAGCCATATAATACGCAATGCCAAAAGTTGAGTCGAATCGATTCAAAATTCACAGTGCCCTTTTCGCATCTCGACCATTTATAATCCGAATTGCAAACTTTTTTACTTATAAAAGTATTTGAATGAAATTTGATACATAGGCACTTGCAATAAACGAAAACCAAACGCCAGTTTCAAAATTTGGTTTTGCGCATGCGCAGTGCCAACTTTTTTATCTCTGGAAGGATTTAAGTGAAATTTGATACTTAGGCGCTTGGAACAAAGGAAAATCTAACATTAGTTTCAAAATTTAGGTTTGCGCATGCGCAGTTCCAACTTTCTTATTTAGAAAAGCATTGAAATGAAATTCTTCTTATAAACTGAAATTGAAGTAGCACGTCAAAAATGGATTGCCCATGTGCAACGCTATCTGTCATATTTGTGGCCGGATTTTTACGATTTTAACAGAGTTGCATCTTACAAATGGGAAATGAATGCAAGTGGAAATGCGCTTTATGTAAATCGTTTACGATTACTTTTTAACTTGTTTACTTTAATAAACTGAAATTGAAGTAGCACGTCAAAAATGGATTGCCCATGTGCAACTTGCTATCTGTCATATTTGTGTTCGCCGGATTTTTTCGAATTTTCGATTTTAACAGAGTTGTTCAGTCTTACAAATGGGAAATGAATGCAAGTAGGAAATGCGCTTTATGGATAATATCGTTTTCACGATTACTTTTTAACATTGTTTATTACTTTTTAAGAGAATTATTTTATTAGTTTTTTATTTCGTTTAAATTTGTGCGTTTCTTCATGCGCCCTTTATGTTATTATTCTGCATTTGTTTTGTAATCATTCTTTTTCTAAAATGCTCCAACCAAAAGTTTAAGTTGAGGGTTTTTATTATTAATACTGAAATAAGATATTTTTATCGACCACTCGTTTTTCAATCTTTCGCCGCAGAACGGCGTTTTGGATTCTAGCAGGTTGGTTGCTGCCGCGGCGTGGCCTTTAGTGTTGAGTTCATTTTGTAATCGACATAAATTATAGTCGGTTAGTGACTTTTATTGATCATAACAATTTGTTAAATGAAATAGTAATCATAGCAGCTTTTTATTACCTAACGTACAAACTACCTGCAATGCTCTCTGATTGAATACTAATTGGTACTAGATAATCGAGAACACTGAAAACGTATTTCAGAAATACGTAAGAAGGATCAATATGGTCATTAATTAGTCTCCTTGATTTGCTTTCGCGTTTATGGTTTAATGTATCTGTAGATAAACAAAGTATGAATATTATACTGCAAGAGCGTTACCAAGTTCTGCTGATAAAGTTTACTACTCCCCCCTCCCCCTACTATTCTATTGCAGCTTATCCTCTCGAACGCACTTTTCCTTGCATGTGCATTTCCTTCGATGGAAAGCCATTATCAATTCTACCAAGTACTCCGTAATGGCCTCGACACTCCCACCATCTGGTTTTGCAGAGATGAAGAGTGCTGCATATTAACGACATAGATTCCCTACAAAACTTAGTTAACGATATCTTTTATTGTGACTACTGGGTTTCCCTTTCAAAACAACCAGTTTGCAGGAGGAGCAGTGGAACTAAAATGCATTTTTATTTGTGCTGAATGTATGGACTTCATATATGTATATATTACCTTAATAGTGTGTAACAGTTTATTTTCGTAGGTATGTAGTTGTTATTTTTGGTTTGCGGTCACTGTAATTGGTTGTTTGAGATTCTCTGGCATATCTAAACTTTGCTTTTTCAATTCCGCATTCTACTTCAAATTAGTTCGATACGTTAAGGAGCGTAGGGTGAAAACCAGGTGACTCTATTTATAATTTCCAATTGTAATTATTTGGGCGATTGAATTTATATTTTGTAGATCTCGATTTAGTTGGAGGACGGGTTTCTGAATTTTTCTCCGAGTTTTCCGGAGGCTATATTTTCGTTTTCACTAATTACGACATATTAAATTCATTCACCGCCTTAACGCTTTAAGTTCAAGAAGTTTAAGGAATTTATCAATAATTACGCCTCTTATCAAGACGTCTTTCTCACCCAGGTAACGGTCATTTTGTTAGTAAGTTACACGAAAACAATGTCCATCTCTAAACCACCTGCAGTTACCGCGCTTGGGATCTATATAAAAAATGCGATCAATGGGGTGAGCATGTTAAAGTCAATTAAATAGTAATTATGACGGGGATATTCTTCTTAAGGGAAATTGTAACGACAACTTTTGCAACGAATTTATTCCCGAATCGATGTATGATCGATTTTGATCACGATATTTCGTTGGTGTACACTGCTTTTCTTCAGAAGATGTGGTCATAGTTAATGTAGACGATTTTGAAGTTGATTACAAGTAGACAAAGACCCTTCAGGCATAATCCCTTCATTAATTACCGGGCATGTGAGTTTAGCTATGGTAAAGGTAAGATTTTATCAGTTTTTGTATCGCTACTTGCACCGCCAATAATTTATTTAAGTGAGTTTGATTGGGTTGGAGAACCCCTATTGTACGATTTATTAAAACATTATTGTAGTTTATTTGTATTTTTGTTTGGCTCTCTGTAAAAATCGGAAAATTTTAAAACAAATGAACCTTTTCCATCTTGTAAATCAATGGACTTTTTTAGTTTTTAGCGCATTTACAAAAATAAAAAAGAATGGGCTAACTTTGTCCGTGACATACTGATTTAAGAGCTATTGTATTCTTTTTCTTGCTAATGGTGTTTGCAATAACCATCATCCACACTTTTGAACATCTTCGTTTATACTATCTGTTGTGAACGATAATTTTTTTGAAATGTCTTGTCTCATAAATTCAATATATAATAATAACTTGTCTTGTCATACAATTTCAAACTTACTTGTCATACAATTTCCTTAAACCGTTTGTTTCAAATGACTACATGCATAACTTTCTTCAAATTGAAATGAAATTCTTCGAAATTTAGCAATGGGATGAACTATCTGGTGTGAAACAGATTGGAAGAATGTGGAAATTTTTGCGTGTTTCACTTTAATTCCATGAATAAGAACCACTGTTGCCATGTGGAGATTCCGACTAATTCCATTCATTTTGATGGGAATGTTGAAAAATATGAAAATAATCCTCTAATAATGATTTTTTTTCTTCTTTCACCGGTACCCCCAGTACGCCCTACCACATTCAAACATTCCCCCAAAATTCACCGCCAAGGCCTTTGGAAATCAATTTTCTTGGCGTGAAGTATTGGGGGAGCCATGTGCGGATCTATGATGCAAACATTGACAGAATATTGTACGAAACTTGAGAATTTTCCCAGTCGAAGTGGACCAGAGTTACAATGTGGGTAAGAAATGCAACTTCTTGGACGCCAATAATTTTTTTTTTACTTTACACTTGTAAGGTTCCTATATCTATTTTTTTCTACTGCAAATAATTGATTAAGTTAGCTCAAATTTTAAATTATTTTACCAAAATGGTCTACATCTTTTAATTTGAATTCTTTGTGTACATTCAGTATAAATGTTTACAATTTTTAGGATCTTTCTATATTTTGTTATCAGGCGAGGATTCATTTTCAAGAAATAGATTTTCTGTTGCTGCATTATATTGACTGTATTGCTGCTATTCAGTATAGTTTGGAAAAGCGTGCATAATTTCAATTGTCAATTCTCAGCTCATAGTGTGCCCAGTTATAGGTGAAATTATTTTCAAAATTTTCTGTGTGAGTTTCCGAGTTCTTTTTATAATGCCCAGTACCTTTTTATGGAGCAATTTTTACACCAAATCGTGGCTTATATCAATGTCAAACATAATACGTCAAAACTCGGGTACATTGTGCACATGTGAAGAACCAACACTCTTCTCGAAAGGAATTTGCTGAAATGGTCAGTGCTTTTTCCAATATGAGTAGATCTATTGCCTATATCTGAACACATCACAAAATCGGAGATTAAAGTTATCAAAAAATTTCCCGTCCTGAAAATAGTCCCATGCGATTCTTATTGTTTGAATCCTGTCAGACTATACGATTTATCTGGATCTGTTTCCCAATTAGCATCACCGGTCAATAGTCAAAGGTAATTTCGTGAGGCGACTTTCAATTATAGAAATGATTAAATTGTGTATACCGAAATTGAATTCGTGTTTGACTAATGCCGACAATGACTGCTTTAAATATTTAGCACGCAAACATGGCTCCTATTTACTACGAAGACCATTAATTTCTCAAGCTCGAATTCTAGCAGATTCGTTCAAAAAGTACGGAAGACTGAATGTTAAGTTCCGCTTCATACGCGTTTATTTCCATAATTTACTCGAAGTATTTTATTTTGATTACCACCCAAACAATTCAAATAATTGAAAGAGGGGTGAGTTGTTATAGTCATTTAAGTAATAGAATAAGGGCGGGTCGTGGGTCACAGTTACGATTTTGAAGCGTCATATGTTTTCAACGGTCTTCTATTATCAAATTACAATCGTACGCTGATTGGTTCCTTTTTGCTGGTATTTAGTATACAGCGCAACCTTTCAATATCGCTAATGCTATTAAAGAAGACCTGCAGTTGTAGGATTTTTGCATCTTTGTTATAAAATCATTACTATTTTCATACTCCGATAAACTTAATTAAATACTTAAGAAATTACAGACTATACAATATGTGTAACATTTGGCCAAACCACTTTCTCTCACGCGTGCGGCATAATTTTTGTCCGTTTCGTTTAACGACATATGGCGCGTGTGGTAAGCTATAAGATCATAATTTACATTTCCGAGAGTTAAGGTTTAACTCTTTCGGAACTATCAAGATTTGATTGTAATCAGGAATCATCTGCCTTATAATCGTTATAAATACATTCCATATAACGGTTACTCAAGGTGTTCTTCTAACTTCTTAAAAGGCACGTTTTTTATACGCCCGATGTAAAGTTTTTTTTCCTTCGCGTTTTCGAAACATTTAGCTCACCGCGACAGTATCATTCTAATTCAATCCCATTTTAATATGGAAATTGGGGTCTATTATAGAAACATGAAAAAATTCGGCGATGTCGTTGTAACAACTGCGTAAAAACATCATCGAGATCTATTCGATAAGACATTTCATCAAACCTTCTGCCAAAACTTTCATCATTAAATTATTTATGAATAAGGTCTTCAAGTTTGGTTTCAATTAACTTTCGAAAAGGATTATTTATTAATCTTGAAATCACACATGATTCGTTTCCAAATTAATGTAAATGGATGCGCTGTCAAAACTTATGATTACCTACCTTTATGGGCTTTATGACCAAGTTATAGTTAGGGAACTTATTACACTTCATCATGTACTATATGCAATTATGATATTAAATGGTTAAAACCTGTTTGTGTGGTAAAGTGACTGATTCACAGTTGCTATCAAATAAATTGGTAGCATGGTCACATTCAGCTTTCAATGTTGTACAAATGGCACATCAGTAACAATTATTTGTGTACTGTTTTTTAGTAGCACTAGTTATGGAAACCTTCTTTTTCTTTTGCTAATGGTTTGCATGTCTACTCACGCGAGACTCTACCTCAAAATGATGTCATAACGTTCTCCTTTGATGACCCCTCTTTAACAATCATTTATAACTGATGTTACAACCTTAAACATATTTAAAAATGAATTTTTAAAATAAAATCGTTTAATAAGTATATTAAGATACAAGTGTACAATCAAGTCTTTAAAGCGCGCGCAACGAGTTTAAGGGCACGACGCAAAGCGGAGTGCCTTTAACGTTGCAAGTGCTTTAAAGACCAATTATACACGTGTATCTTATAGTATTTTTATTATACCTGCAGTATAATTTAAAAATAGGAAATACAATGAAATCATATTGACGTTATACTCGAATACATGTCTAATTAAGTGGGCTGGGTGTTCGTAATTTCACGATTGCCATGGAAATGTCACTTGACGTTTGCTTATAAAAATCATCGTCTTTGTGAATTAAACCATTTCCGTTGAAAAAGATAATACACCGTCCATTAAATCGATTGTTGTAAAATCTAAACAAACGTTGGTAGGTGTAAAATCCAAATCCAGTAAAGCCTATTATAAATAATATGAAAAGTTGTTTCCATGGATGGAATAGGAAGTTACTTACGAATAAAGTCTTAAATGCATCGATAATGCTGGCATATATGAAGGAAATGTCAAAGGTATTTAAATCTTCTATATTTTGGTGCATTCATTCAAAACTTTAAAACAATGCTGCGATTAAAAAGTGGAACAGATTTGGAAGCATACCATAAATTACGCGCGTTTGTGAAAGCTTCAACCAAAGGATAGGTACAAAAGCCAAAGAAATGTTCTGCATTTACAGAAAGCGACCTAAGAGGATTTTTTATTTCATCCAGATGACAGTTTCAAAAGTCATACTTGAAGTATCGTTACTTAGCAACTTTAAAGCACGTGTGTTTTAAAGGCCCTTTTTCGCACGCATTTGAGTGTTTAAAACGGAGATTGTGATTCAGGTATAATAAAAAAAAAATTCAAGTCTCCTTGCGTGCTTCTGTATACAAAGAATGTAACAATTAAGGGTAGCAGAGAAGATTTTTTCCAAATAAACGGAGGATACACAATCTTTCGTTATGGGAGATACCAAAAAAGCCTGGTATAACCGCCAGTATCGTCTGTAATGGTTGCTACCCCCTGTATAGCTAGCGTACCGAAAAAATTTTGCCAGCCGTAGCGAAAATGGGGCTCAAAAAATACCCAATGAAACTACAAAATGCTTTCGAAATACTTTCCATAAATTAACTTACAAAGAAGCTAAATCCTTTAAACTAGAAAGCTTCTTATGAATTACCTATGATGAACAAGACTGTATGACCTAATAAAACAGTTTCAAAATTTTTATTTGTGCACCATTTTGATTCTGATTCTTCCGCAAGAAATTTGTGGTTCTAAACGGCCTTCAAATAAAGGCAATTATGATGGACACTATTTTAGAACAACAATTTTTGTTTACGCCGTGAAAATTTTATACGACAAATTAATTAATCGGAAACTAATTTATGACATAATTTTAGTTTTGAAAAATTGAGTAAAAGAGCAAAATTTCCAAGTCTTAGGCCTACTTTGAATTTTTTAATGTTTTTATTTTTTGATAAATAAACTATCGAAGTTGTTCTATCGGTTTCAAATTTGCTACACGGTCATTACCTTCTGTTTTGAATACTTTTTGAAGTAGCATTTCCAGTTAAAAGATATATAAATCTGTAAAGAAATATAGCAAACGAGATCGTGGGTATGGCTATTATAGCATTGCGTATTTATGGCTAAAGCTATGCTAATTTTGAATTTCATGCAATTCGGTTCATAACTAGACGTCAAAAGAGTCTTCCTTATTTTTTGGTCGTGCTAACGAATAGACAGACGGACAGACATAGCAAAATTATGAATTCGCTAGGAGCTCGTTAATAATAACAAAAAAAGCAAAGTAGGCCTAAGGACACACGGGAGACACACTGTATGTTAGTGGGAACACAATCGTGACGCTCATATCTCAAAAATGATTCACGTCATATCACTTCCTCTTTCTTCGCGCCTCATTTTATCATACCGCTGCGCTGCCCCGTATATCTTTTCCATTCCATAAGCACATAAAAGAATTAACTTATACTACGAGTCTTCTCATACCCCTCATCACACTTGTTTCAGATTTCCTTTCTTTACGTCTACTTCAGGCATTCTTCCTTCTCGCTTCCTTCCTGCTCGATATGTTCCTTTCACGCTTACTTTTATAGACGCCCCTCCCAATTTTTTCAGACTCGTTTCTTTCATGTCGTCATCGCTGTAAATCAAATTCAGATCTCCTCTCTTATCGCCATGGTTTTAAGCCTCCTTTTTTGTTTGCTTTTCCTTCACATGATATCGTTTCTTTCGCATTTACCATGCGCTTTTGTGTCTTCTTCACTATACATTATTACGTTTCCTGCACAACTTATCCGTGCTTTTTGCCTTTACACCTCTTTAATTATACTTTCTTTACGCCTGGTTCCCTCACACGTCTTTTGAGTCTTCTACTTTCACACTTATTTCCTTCACTTTTGTTCCTTTACCAACACGCCCTGTTTGCACTTCTGTCACAAATTGTCAACGTCAGGTAAATATTTTTCTCTCGACTACCTTCTTCCTATCTGCACGCATCCTTCACATTTTGTCTGTCTCCGTCCTCCTTCCACCTAGCCTCTTTGCTTTCCTTCCTTCTCCTCGTATGGAACGCGTCTCTCTTGAAAGAAGTAGGAGGCAACGAGCTTGAAATTGAGTTGGAAGATTTTGGTAGTTTGCAATTTTGGGATTTTCATAATACAGACATTATAATTTTGAGAAATCTGATTATTCTGGAACGTACATTTTGGTTTGAGATTTAAAATTTGAAATTTTGTTAAATTGTCGGGATCTGGGATTCGGGGATCCTGGGGATTTTTGTGACTTTACGAGTTTGGGAAATTGAGATTATAGATATTTTACATCTTGGAGCTTTTACATATTGGTTTCGAGATATTTTGGAAATTAAAAATGTTGTGATTTTGAGAGTTTTATATTATAGACTTTTGAGATTTTGGGAGTTCTAAATTTTTAAAATGGAAAATTTTGGGATGTGTAGAGATTAGAAAATTCGAGGTTATGAACATTTTAAATTTTGGGAGAATTTTTTATGAAATTCAAGATTTTGGGATTTTAAAAAATTAGAAATTTGAGACTTGAAATTTTAGGATTTTGGACTTTTTTTTTACTTTTTGTTGAACTTTGGAATTTTGATATTATACACATATACAACTCATTCATCTTATTATAAAATTAAAAACACAAATTTTTCACACGTTCTGAAAAAATGGTACAGGAATCATCATCCAATTTCTAATTAATTCAAAATCCTTCTCTCTTTCTATTAATTGGTTTCTTCAAATTTTCGTAAACTAATTTCACATTCATGATTTTCATGTTAAAAAACCCCCAGATACCAAATTTAGTCAAAATCGGAATTTTTGTTCGCAGATCCATTTATGGCTTTCGTGGCAAGAATTTTGAAAATTTTTTTGCAAAATCCTAAAGAGTATACTCCAAAACTTATTAAAGTACGAACCACCAATCTTTGTAACTCTTATGGTTGCTGAGAGAAAAATTAAAGAAGAAATTCAAATTTCACCACTTTTTTGAGAGCGGTTTCCAAACGAAACACGTTAGGACCCTCGGTTCATTCGCGATTTCGATTAGCTGTAAATCACGTAGTGTGTAATAATGATAAAAGCACCCTAAAATAGGCAATACTTCAAAAGATTTAAAGTGCATATTAAGTAGATTGAAACTAAGACAAGCCTTCAAAGGTTTCAAAATGTGCACAGTGTGATTATACAACGAATAAACGAACTTTTGCACCAGGCGCGTAAGAAGATCACGCACCCCACTATTCGTATTCTATTGCCCCTCTTAGTGCGCCACGAAGCCAGTTGGATTCTCCTGTAGACTCTAAATAGTGTCAATATAACCCGCAATATACTTTCAAATATTTAAAATGTGCACAGTGGAATTTTGCAACATATCGAATCTGTTAACTCACAAAACCTCAAAGTATTTAAAATGTGCACACCAGCCGTAATGGCATTAAACGGAAGTGTTAAAGGCAATGCCAATGTACCATTTATTATCGAGATTGGCCGAGATAGGCGATACAACGTTCATCGGGTCTGCTATATCCATATTAGCAAAAATTAATGTTTGTCTGCCTGTCTGTCTCTTATACCTGTCTAAACCGTTAATCCCATTGCGATGAATCTTTGCGGAATGGTTGGACGTACGCCCACGAAAGTTTCTGAGTTAGTAAAACACTTTCCGAAATTTCCACGGGAACGGGAACAGGAAAGACAGAATTTTATGTTTTACAGTTGAAAATAAACGTGAGATTTAGAACGTATGGATTTCTTTGAGGGGGTACTTCCAAAAAACTTCCCGAAGTTCCCACGGGAACGGTGTACGAGAAAAAAACGGGATTTCCCCAAGGCGGTACCTACCAAGTTCGCCGGGACTGCTAGTATGTAATACAACGATGTATAGGTACCCTCCAATACATTATAGTCCGATGCTAGGTCCGACGCATTGTCATAAACAATTAAACAGTTAAATCGAATTATATCTTGTACATATATTGAATTGACCATAATCATGTACCTATACGGTAGGTAGGTATATTAATCTATAAATTATTAATTTAAACATTATCGAATTACCTAACACGTTAAATCTCTGATTTACATAAAAATATGAGTATAGGTAAACGGTACCTATCTACTAATTTCAAATTGATAGGTAGGTATAAATGAACCACTTGCGTTGGTAGAAAATAATATGTAGATGCTACTGAATGAGATATGGGTATGCCCACTTTTATATACACGATTGGATCAATTAATTATATAAATACCAAACAGAAAAACGACTATATAAACATACTTATACCTAATACCTATGCAAAATAATGCTGGAATTCTACTATTAACAACAGTAGATATTTAAATGAGGTCCATCATGTATATTCGTATATTTCGATTCATAAATATTTTTTATATTATGTACATTGTGCAATTAAAATTCTTATCCCTTAATAAAAAAACACTTAATAATGCTGCAGAAACAATAACTTTTAAATATCTATAGGTAGGTACAATAAATGTTAAAATGAATTGTTTGGTGAATTTTCAGTTAAATTTCTTATATGCACATAATTTTTCTTTAGTAAGTTACCTACATAGGTATATTTTTTTCCTACTAAAGCTAGCTGGGAGTGCTGGGACATGTTGTCACAGTACCTGGGGCAAATTGTCACATCAGTATCACAAAAATAAAGCAGAATTCAAAGGGTTGTACCTACCTATCCAAAAAAAGTTACGAAGAAGTATACCTACTACATATCGTTTTCTGAGTCACAATTGTGGCATAGGTCATAGGTACATAAAACGGATTTCTATCAGTACAGTTTTTATGTTCCCATTGTTTGCAAGTTGTACCTACATCTAATACCTACAGCTTTCAACAAAAACTCTGTAGTTTTCCTCAAATAAGACACATACAGCCTTCCTCGCCTGATAAAATTTCTTTTTTCTTATTGGCTTTGAGTAGAAGACAGATTTGTTAGCGCTTTTAGATTGTTTTATAACTAGTCACAACTTGCCCCGTTTGATTTGTGACAACCTGGTGTCCCACGAATTGTTAAAAGGAAAAATATATATCAAAATATACCTACATATGTAGTCTGCAAGGTTAGCAGTAGCTCATGTTACAACATATTTGGTTTGCCTTGGTTTCCTATATACACCCACAGCACGAGTTGATTACCGATTAACAATTTTACTGGAGAAACGGCAAAATACATTGATCATAAAAGAAATAATTACCGGCCGATGTCAGAATTATTTTGTGTGCGGTATTGGTGATAAGTATGTCCTTTCGACTGTAGATATAGTGGAGCGTGTTGCTTTCTCAAATAAGGTAGAAATCGACATTGTGACAAGTTACCCCTGGGACAACTAGCCCCGGTCTCCCCTAATAGCGGTTGATTTCGTTATTCAATGGTATAATAGTTACCAACGGGCTCTAATGGTAGTATACAGATATTGGCCAATAGGTACCTATATATGTACTTTAGGGTGACATCTAAAATTTCGCTCTCCTACTTACCTATATCATCATTAACTTATGGACGTAGGTATATTGATATATTAAAAAGTAAAGGGTGAAAGAGCGTTAGCGTTGCATACAGTAATCAATTTTAAAATAAAATTTAAATAAAGACATTATAGGTAGGTACCTACACCTTTTAAATATATATCTAAGTTCATGGCTAGTCACACCTAAAAGGTGTCAGAGATGCACATTGCATAAAGTTCACTGGTTTTTTGATATAATATTCCAATAACTAAACTTAATTTGCAAGTCAATTCTGCGAAAATGACAATTTGCAACAATAATGGCGGTTACCCACCTCATATTTTGCATAATCAAAGATCTTCAACTTCAATAGGACATTGGCATTCGAAAAAAAATCGCCAGAAAGTTTTGTAATTTGCACAAGAATTAATATTTCATCTGCGCATATTTACATACAAGCACTTCGATCAGATTAGGAACCGGGAGACCTTGTTATGTATGTTTAATTAATCGAGGCATATCACAAAAAAGCGTTGTGAAAATAACAGCTTGAAAAGCCTTGAAAATCAAGGCACCAATAATTTTTCTAAAGAAATCACCGCGCCAATGGAAAGAGAAAATCCACTCGAGCCAGTCCTTCGCTCAGGTGTCGGCCAATGGAATCGTTAGATAGGTGAGAAGTGGGCGATACACGTGCGCACGTGTCGCGGAATCTTACCTGATTATCTGATATCAGTTAACGTGCAGTTTACCTTAGGGTAGGGACACGTTTAGACGGTAAACCTGAGCCGGTGTCGAATGAGATCAGTCAGGTGCGACTTCGGGCACGCGTGTATAATTTTTATAGGGGTTCGTTAATATTTGTGTGTTCATTATAAGAATTTCGAGGTAGATCTCGTGATGTGACGAACTGTGCGTTTTGTGGTGGAAGAATCTACTTATTTTTTTCTTCGTCGTAATTTTTAATATCTATTGACTGGTGCTGAGCATCAAGGAAGAAGAATCTCTTATGTTCCAATTTGGTTCCCAATTTCTGCGAAAAACAGGTAAAATTTTACGAAATGAAATGATATACCGCACCTCTAGCAGAGATGATCTTTTTTGCATGTTTATACCGTAAATCATTAATTTAAGTGTGAAATTAATTGCTGATGAGAAAATATATTTATTTGCAAGCTGTGGAACAAAAAGTGGGCCACTAGAATCTGTTGACATTAATAATAGAATATAGACATCTACTTATACTATACACCTGTACAGTATAGAATATAGGTATCTGGCAAATATTAACTTTGCAGCAACTTTGCACAACGCTCTATTAACATCTTTCGTATTTTTTCCGTATTGTAAAAATGGCAAGAACTTACCCACCCACTACAGCATAAAAAATGCATTGAAATTTTTTTCAAATTAAGATTTAGTTGTAACTTTAATACGAGTATATAAAACAGTTAGGTCCCATCATTTATTACCTACTCAAGAACGGCTTGACCGCTTGATCAATTTTCATAATCTTTGATTTGGATTTGCCTGCGCCCCAAATAGCAGCATTTTCACATAAGTATTAGGTTTGAGTTCAGTTGAGAGAGAAGAGAGACAGCGAGCAGTAGAATACCTAAATTAGAATTAAGACGAGCATACACATTAGAAGTGCGAGGTGAGGCGACGCAGCCGGCCAAACCGAGTTTATGTCCCACCTAAGAAAAATTTCATTACGTGTAACAAACCAGAAAATCTTTCGATTAAACCCTCTAAGTTAACATGGGGAGCAACGATCTGCATAAAACGTTTTTCCCATGTTAAATTACCTATGTTCGGTTTTATTTATTTTTATTAATATCCCTCTCTTGTTCTGGGCCCTCAACAGACTTGCTCCCAATTACAGAGTGGCCCGCACAATGCTTTTTAGAGGTGCTCTGCAGAAGGTCTTAAGTTGTTCTATATATACTACTCCGGTATTTACCTTACGAATTAGGAAAACTGCAGGAAAACCTTATTCGGAGTAGCCGGCAGAATGCTCGAAACTGGTCTAATCTAAGGTAATTTCCATCTCTGCCACAGATGAGAAATTCACCAAGGTTCGAACACTCGACCTCCGGATTTATAGTCCAAAGCTCTACCATTGAACCATAAAGCCGGGTTTGAAATATTCACGCATTGAACATGTTAATCAAGAGATCAGATTTACACACTGTAAGGGCCAGTTTAACTCTTCTAATCACATCTAAATGTGAAGGTGTTTTTGGGTATTTAGCTCCTTATTGTTTAGGTTTAGTATTAAAATATATATAGTACTTGGCCATCGGGGTCGCAGGAGTTTAGCCATGTGGAGTAGTAAATTTCCCGAGATCTTTAGATTGCACAACATTGCAATTCGTTAGTTAAAGTTATAATCAAATTTTTCAGGTATTAACGGAAGTTTATTTTTCAGTTTTTTTGCCCAAAATATAAAATACAACATATAAAATAAAAGTAGACAGCATTTCCTATATATTTGATATTAATTGTCGAGAAATAAGAGCAACGTGAAGTTTAAGAAAATTTGTCGACCATCCGCAAAACTTCTGCATGCCATTTTCTTGATGGTGTTTTTGTGAACGTGTATGGTTGCTCAACCTTCTAAGATATTTACAGACCAGGTAAAACATTCTAAATGCTTTCGATAGTCTTAATTGTAATCGCCTCCTAGAACATTGAAAGAAATATGAAATACTGCACGGCGTTCTATAGGTGTTTTGCTAAACGTTTTCAGAGTAAGTCCTTTAAAAACCCTATACGAGTTATGGGAGTCACCTCACCATCTCTTTTATTTCGCGGAATACAAAAAAATTGTCAAATATAATTTATCCAGTCTTATATTGAAACTGGCGGTATCACTTCCGGTTTAATCGGAAATTGATGAAGCTACAACAACATAGAATATGCTTGTGGGTAATATGCAAAAAATGGCGTCTTGACAGCACACGGAATGCTAAATTTCATAAGTTTTAAATATTGAGTCACGAATCAACCATTATGCATACAGCATATTTGGGGTGGTCTTACACTAAATTAAAGTGGCCCTCTTATCTCGAACGCACTGTATATTTAAAGATTTTTAGCTCTCCTTGAAAGAGATTATTTGACTTAATCAGATGTTCAGATGTATCTGGTTCTTCCGAGCTTCCTTTCTAGAGCTTTCTCGGTTCTTTCTATAATAAGTTTCTTCGTTCGACCGGTTATAGAAAGATTAAGATCTAAACAGTCTTGAAATTTATCTGGAAGGGTCTAGAAAACAGAACGCAGGATAGAATTTATGGAATGAATCACTGGAAATGGTTAGAACAAGGTTAGAAAGGCCATCTAAATGGTTTTCACAGTTCTATATAAGTGCTTTCCAGAGCCTTCCCAGACAATAAAAATCGTTCTAGAGTATCATCAGAGTTCAGAGTGTCTAATCATTTTCTCCAAACCTTCTAAAACATTATGAAACAGCTAATGCATTTCGGGAACCTTTCAGAAATTTTTGTAAACTTCATTCCCATTTTGTAATGGAAACAAATGTAAAGGTATTAGAATGCCTGGAAATGCGATATAAACCTTTCCAAGGTATCGTATGGATAGTTTCTAGAAAGTATTGGGAAAGATCTGAGATCTAAGCAGTCGGCGTAGGAAATCACTTAAAAGACTTTCATGGGCACTAGAAAACTCTAGAATGAAACCTAAAGCACCCTCTACAGCATTCCGTCACTTAAGCGCAATCCCGAGCCTTCTAGCGTGTTTCTGCATGACAGAGGAAATTCCGAGGGAAATTCAACGCCTCTAGCAATTCCAAACGCTAATGTTAAATAAGGAGTCAAATAACATAAAGGACAAAGTATGTTAATACGATATTCCAGAAATCCCTATAGGCATCGAGGCGCCATGAAAGATTAGTCGTTTTTCCGGGAAATATGGCTTGTTTTGTTCGATATCATTCTAGAATCTAGAATATTCGGGAGCGTTCGGAACCATTCGAGAACTTTCGAGAAAGAGAGGTAGGTTATATAATCAAATCGGATTTCAACGCCGAAGTAGTAAATAGTTCGCGCTGTTGTAAATCATGCATATGTGAGTGATAAAATAATAATACTTTAACTGTTATAAATCAATTCATTTCAAGTTTGTTATAAATTTATTGTTAACTAGTTGTAATCGCGTAATTAAATTTACGTTAAAATATATTTGTAATTTTTTACAGTTTTTGAAACCGCGTATTTATTGAAATAATTAATCTACTCTTCGTATAGTTTAGTTGCCACGGAAGGATGTAAAAATTAAGCATTATTAAAAAAACGATCTTGTCTTTACTGCCAAACCTTGATTTTGATTATTGGTCAGCACCCCTTTACCAGTTTTCTTGGGATAAAACCTACGTCAAAGAGCTGATCTCGGAGCTGATAAAAGTTAATGCTTCACTGTGTAGGACATTTTTTTGAAACAAGATTGTAAGAAATTTGTATTATCTAGTATACCAATTTCATTGGGAAAATCGTTACACTCTTGATGGCCCAATACCAAAAACGAAGGCTTTTATTTATTTATTTATTTAGTCTTACGGTAGAGGCCCCAAAAAATTAAAGTTTTGTGTACAATTCACATTATACAAAAGGTAATTATACTTAAATTACTGGAAAAAAGGAAATTAAACATAAATACAGAGAGCAGTAATAAACTAACTAAATTAACATTGCTAGTATCATTTGTCGACATCATTTAATAACAACTTAAGATTATTTCTAAGTTCATCAGATAAACTAACACCTATTATTTCAATTTGCGGAAAGGAGTTTGCAAAACTCTTATAATCGGGGAGTGTTGTAAATAAGTATAACGTTTTATACAGTTTTATACTAAAAGATTGACTAAACCTAAGAGTTCTTCCAGGAACATTAAATGTTATTAATTCAACCAAATACGACGAGTCAATACAATACAGCCGTTTAGAAGTTTATGAAAAAAGACAAAATCGAGAAACTGACGACGAGCAAGCAAAGTATTAATTTTGAGGGCATTGGTGTTCAAAATCAAACTATAGCTTTATTGGAAGGTGGTTCGATGATGGTAATTGAAAATTGACGCTTTTCTAGGTTTCTTGCCGCCTCATCTCGTGCAATTTTTCTAAATCAAAAACCTTCTTCCCGGACATACGTCCAACCAGATTTTCGAATTTTGATGAACACATTACAATAGAATAGAGACGTACAGAAGATGCATTAAATCAAGAATATTTTGAGGAAGTAGATGCGCGGTAGTTACAGATAAACGGATAAATAGTCCTATGAAAGGAAACGACAGATAAAATACCTTCATCGTGAATAATTAGGCATGCATGACGATTTATACAAATTTCACATAAATATGCAATTTTTAACATAAAACG
This sequence comes from Photinus pyralis, assembly GCF_008802855.1. Lineage (NCBI taxonomy): Eukaryota > Metazoa > Arthropoda > Insecta > Coleoptera > Lampyridae > Photinus > Photinus pyralis. The sequence continues at coordinate 13,124,742 of NW_022170596.1, forward strand.
GCACCACCAGTGTCATTTTTGCAAGGTGTTTATAATACCACTTTCGTTTTTTAAGTGAAAATTAAATTACCTTAACATGCGTTTCCACATATGACAACGGTTAAATGTGCATTAAAAAGTTATCACGTTCTTTTCTACAGCTGTTTGCGGAACTTAGCACGTTAAGATAATTTGCATATCAATCCAATATCTTAACAAAATATCTTTTTTAACAATCAGTGAAAGTGAACGCGTCCGATTGTGTGACGATTTCCGATTTACTTATTCATAATGGTTTCAGTTTTGGTAATCATACGAATAATATTGTTCTTTATCCTTACAGATGGCAAAACTGCGAAAACGCTAATACGTACTAGAATTTACATGAATTAAGGTTGCCTTAAGCCCTTAACAGACACATTATCAACATAAAAATGAGTATAGGTAGTTAGAAACGAAAATGGATATACAGTTAATTACTGATATTGTTAACGATTTCATAAAACAGATAAGAATTTTGTCCTTTGAAATTTGTAATTAAAATTACACTACAACAGAAAAATACAAACAGCTATAAACGAGTAGTTAATTAAAATTATGATAAATTTTATTAATTAGCCACCGATTAATGTGTATTATTCTGTTAATATAATGTTATGTAATAAAAGTTGAGTGAGGGACAGATGCCATCTTATCTAATGCCTAGTAGAAAAAGTTACAGACAGATAATTGCTTAAATTTTGTATACTTATTTCAAGGTTTGTTACAGTGAAGGAAGGTCGTGTTGGCATTTTACCCCTTTAGGAACCTAAAGTTTAAAATGGTTATAAACTATAAAAAACAAGCATGATCTACAAAACAATAAATTTGAATTTTCTGGAGCTTTGTATACCTACTATAAATAATATTAAATTTGAATATATGACTTACTTTTCTTTCTAATATAAACACAGGATGTAATTAAAAGGGGAAAATATAACTACTAACATAGATAAAACAGCTTTTTTCTCCTAATTAGTAGGTAGATTTGTGATTGGTCGCAAACATCCTTAATTTGCATTACCTTTAACCTTATACCAACGGGAACGAAATACGCAATTGCATATTCACAACGTATATTTCCTCCAGATTTAAAGGCCATATCGTCTCCCTATGGACTACTTTTTATTTTTTGGAAGTTGAGATATACGGAATAAACTAAAACAAAATATAATCATGTAAGTGCCCGATCATCACAAGATATCTATTACTGTTAAGCAAGGAGTTGCCTAATTTAGTAATAAGACCCTTTCTTTGCGATATATCCATTCATTTAATTCGAGCAATTTATAAACATTTAGTAGAGACAATTAATAATACGTTATGTAAAATGTTACGGTATCTGTACCTATAATACTGCAAACTGCAATTATAATAGGTATGAAGAATTTTCATTTAATTATTTCTTTCACTAAATACATCGTTGGAGTACTTCTTATTAGATATTCTGACATGATACTTAAGAAACAGCATTTTTTCTACAGGACCATCAGCATGTTCTTTTTTAATAAAACGGACTAAGATGGTTTTTAGGGAAATTCGTCTAAAGAAAAAAAAATTCTCCTTATGTGATGGTTTTGTCCGTCTGTCTGTTTCTCTTCTAACTCGAGGACGAAAAGAGGTAGCGATGTGAAATCTTCGCAAATCGATTTCTACGAGTTCAAGGATCACTGCTATTGAATATGGGCCGGATTAAAAGTCTCGTTTCCGAATACGAGTCGAGTGTAAAAGAATTCCCCTACTGAAAACCGTATGCGATTCTTCGTATCTTGTTATATTTAGAGATATTTTTTTGAAATTTTCGGAAAAGCTGAATCTGTTACCAGAATTTCCGTAACTTATTTACTACTTGATATGTTTATTTTAATTTTAATATACATTACTTAATTTACTTAGTTCTTATGGGCGTCATATTGGATTTTTACGGAATGAGATATAGGACAAAAAAGAAAAATAATGACGTGTCACAGATTTTCAAAATCAAACGTTTTACATTCATTTCTCAACAAATCATACATGGGCCGCTAGATCTTGCTGAATCAACATATGGCTATGATGGCTAGGCATTGAAATGAGTTTCTTTCTTTCCTCTGGCTCATTTTGTAAAAAAACGACGCCCATGAGAAATAAAGAAACTAGTAGTCTGTGGCTTCTACATCTAGCGTATTATGGAAATTTGGATAATAGGTTCAGATTCTCTGCAAAAACTGGCCATAGAAGGTGCTAATCGTCCATTTCTAGAGAAAATGAAAACGACATTTTCGGTGATATCAGTTATTTTCAAAAATTCCAAATGTCTTTTTTTGTTACAAAAAGGGGAATTCTTTCCCCATTCAAGCCCGCTCGCCGTTATAGAGATCCCAATGGTGAGCCACGAACTTGTACCACCCTGTACATATCCAAAATTTGAACAAAATCCGTCGAGCCGTTATCTCAGAAAATTTCCACCGCACATACATACAGACGGGAAACATTTTATTCTTTAAAAGTTGCTTAAATTTGTCTGAAACGTCGACATTTGATAAAATTTTACATGTCCAAAAAACGGTGACCGCAATTCGTATTATCGGAATATTTATTTAAGTAACTTTATCACAAACCGTACCTATTTACGTAAAAAATACAAATTTGGTAAAATACCTTAGAATTGATTTTCAGTTGTAGTTTTTCAATGGAATTTCTACCTTCGATCCCGCACTTTCAGTTTTTGGGAATTAACCGAATAGGATGTGCACTTTAAAAATATCTAATACAAAAATATATATGCCCCTCTTGACTCTGTAGACGTACGCCCCTGACCACAATTTTAATGTATGTTGATTGGTAGCAAACTTTAGATACCCTAAAACGCTTCTTTAAATAGTTTTTTGTAGATATACTTATTCAGTGTTCCATCAGATAACATTTCCGCCCTGTAATGTAATTTTGTATAAGTATAAGGCTGATCTCTCCGCCCGTGAACACGATAACTACCAAACGCTTGGGCCGATTCTGTTCAAACTTTGCACAGTAACACGCCTATTGAAAATGAGTTAAATGCAATGACCCCGTATTCAAACGTCAAAAATAGCAAGCTTATATTCTCCTGTGATTTCCATGAAAACAATACTCTATTGCTCATTTTATTTCGTGCTCCGCGTCCCATTTTTAATAAGAATGACCTATGTTATTGGAATGCAAAATGATCTCTTTCACTTTATCTCTTTGCCCTTAAAACGATCACTTTATCTACGTTTACGGTTAAAAAGACGCCTAGCTTACTAATTCAAACCTATTAAATGTCATCTAGAACTAAATTCGTTCAAATCGATTTAAAGTTGACGTCTCAATTAAGATTACAGTAAATAGTAAAACAGGATGCTACCCTATAAACGGCCAACTAGCTCAGGGTTAAACAAGAAAATACAAACTTGAGATCTGTCACAGAGGTAGTTCGTTCTGGACATTTGATTTTCGTTGCACGTTGAGCGGCATTCAATTTCTCACTCAGTATGAAATTCAGAATATACGAGGGTAGTAAGACAGTAAAAATCAATTTCTGAACCACCAGAAACATTGGATTATTCTGAAAGATCAATATGAAAATAATAATTGTCTGCACAATTGGATAGCGTAACATACAAAATATTCCCCCAAATACACTCAAAATTGTAACTTACGTTACTCACAAATCTTATTAACTTCACTATACAACTGAAATTCCCCAGTTTAACAAAACCCAAAATCAAGAATGATCAACTTTACTAACAAACGAAATACTGAATCATATAACAGTTTTCTACAAATTTCGCACGCAGAAGGCCAAGTTTAAGTAAAAGATATAGGTAAGGCACGCTTACCTTGAAATAAAGCTAGACGTCGACGCCAAGAAGTGAGCTCAATTCTCGCATCCAAAACTTTAAATCAATAAAAAAAAAGTCCCAAGTCGCAGGGCTCGGTTTAGTTTAATAGTGCCTGAAGGGCCTCGCTATACTCGTAATGTGCTTCTATACCAGATGCGGTACGTAATTTGTCCATTCCAACAACAGATGCGGCCAACTATTCAAAAGTTTCAACAAGTAAATATACCGTAAGCAATAGAAAATAAATCGTTACAACCTACAGAAGTTGCGTTTTGTAACATAGGTGAAGTTGATTTTCATTCTTCGCTAACCATTATTTTGGTACCATTTGACAAAATGTTGATTAAATTGTGTACATGAAATGGAATTTACACGAAAGGCAAACAATAATAAACAATAAGACCAAAAACAAACCTGTGGTCTAAACTATATACATAGCTTATGCCCTGCATGTCCATCAGTAGGACTTGAGTGAAAGATGGTGCAATGCAACAGCAGCGTTGTCGATTTTTCCTTCAAGATGTGTAATTGATGCTGCATCATAAACTGCATTATACTCCCTAAAGTGAAACAGAAATCCTTTGCTGAATCAACCCCAGATATTCTTATGTATAGTAATGATCAACTACGTCAGATGTTTTCCACAGGTACTTAAAAAGCATAACAATAAAGTGTAGGTAAATTCTACAACTAAGGAAGTGTCGTTCTGTGAAATATTAACGTATAGGTATGTACGGTTAACGTGAATTCAACTATTGTGGGCACGTAGAAAAGTCATTACCTTTTGCAAATAACAGATACAGAGATTGATGAAGGAAATTGCGTAGGTATAACAGATTGACATTAATAAGTTATGCAAATCTATCATTAAATTTTCATATTGTATGCAATTTATGGCCCTACTTACATCACCACAGGAAGACAAACACTCCAAGACCATGATTAAAGCTATACCGCAATAAAATTTAATTAACTTAGAACGTAAAGCATCGCCTTCTAAGTAGCGGCGTAGCTTTGGATTTACCTTCTTTTTGAAGATAATGCACATGGATGACAAATGAAATTGTTTCCGATGGCCGAACATTGTTAGTAAATCAATGCGGACAAAACGCACCGACTAATGCTGTTTACATCTCTGATCACGCGACGATTTTGTATATTGATCCCTGTGATTGTTCGGTAATAGCTTTAAATATGTCAATAGATGCTAATGGATGCACGAACGTAAAAATCTAGTTTAGTAACTCTATTCCAACTGGCCCTGCACCTGCCATGACAACTAATTAACGATCACAACAAAAATGCTAATAGATTTTTTGATTTAAATATGTGACCTTAGAATCGCTATTAATGCATACCTCATGAAATCATTTTTTTAATTGCTGCCAGGAAATGTACTTAATCAATACATGACATATTAGCGAATGTTAAAACGGTATGGATAATGCCTATAATTTTCAAAAAAAAAAAACTTTATGACTGTTAATGAATACCTATTATGAAACTTCGCTTAGAGAATAACTTTTTATTAACGCTTTTAACAAAAGCTTTAACGACTTTTATGAATGTTTTAAGTGATTCGTCCAAAGAAATGTTGACCCGTTAAATAATTAATGCGGTATATATACACAAAATCATTTTGGTGCCCTCACCTACCTACTTTGTTTCTTTTGACAAATTTTTTTCGAAACGTCTGGACAGAATGATATTTTCAAAAAGCTCTATAGGTACGTATATTTAGGAAATAGGATTTCACGACATTTATTTATTGTAGGTATATCTTGTTCAAAATCAAAGAAGTTTCTTCCGAAACTCTTTCAATAAAATTCCTGTATTGAATGTCGAGCTTTTTAGTTTGATACGATGACCATATGATCGCTAGGGGGGAAATATGCTCGGAAATATGTATGTACTCTAAAACAGAAAAACAAGATTTTCAAACAAATTTCAAGTAAAATGACTTTTTACTACCGTAAAAATCATCATAAGAGTAACACTTTTATTAAAAGCAAAACATTTTTTTTTCAAATGTAAAATATTATATTAAATTTAAAGTCATTGTTATGCCTACATAATATATTATGCACCAACCTTACAGTGTGTTTATATTAATTCTTCAATGTCATACTGAATTATTAAAGCAGAAAGGCTTAGCGTGTCACCAAAAGAGAAAAATAATCGATCCTCAAAAATAATCGTCCCATAAATTTCGTCCACGAAAGTCCGCCTTCGGAATACTCATTGTTACGAAAACTCCCATCCAAGAAAAACTGACAAGCACCAGAATTATTCGGAAAGTTTATGTTCAAGTTCAACAATCATTATCCACCAAGAAACTTGCTCCTGTAATAATTGGCATGAACGTGTTTCTGATTTTCCTTCTCTTTTTGTACAGCGTGGTTTTTAAGGGTCGCTGGAGGATTTTTACACAGTATTCACAGACTTGTACACAGTTCGCTCCACTATACTTTCTAAGTAAAAAAATGTTTCCTTTACAAAAGTCTATAGTAAGTAGGTTCCTACATCCATCTTGAATATTTTCTGAATAACTCCTATTTTATTGATTTGATTCCATCTGTTCAAGATATTTTTAGTAGTAGATCATCACATTATGATAATGGAAATTTAAACAATATGGGTTCATTTAAAAGAACTACCTCCCGGCGGTATTTACCGAAGTACCCACATTCTCAAAGTTTCGAAAGTGACCTCTACGTATAGTCCTTATAAGACTTTATCTTTGTAATTAGAATTCCCCACGCGAATTTTTTCTGGGTGGCGAATTTTCTTTAAGATAAGAGAGGAGCACATTCACCCACGTAGAAGTTCAGTTTTCCATGGACAAATTTTTTGGGAGAAGGGGGGAACTTTCAAAGAGAAATAGTCCATGGGATATTTCCGGGAATATATTGGGGGCGAATTCTCCGTAGGTATTATATTCTCTGGGCAAATTTAGCTGGGGATGCAAATATTCCTTGGCCGACTCTTTAAGGGTGCGGGTATGAAGAAATTTAACCCATAATTAACTTTTGAAATTAATATCAATCTCTTCAAAACTTAAGGTGTTTTCGTTGTGCTTTTATTCTTTGTGCGTGCTTTTCAACATTTATTGACAGTTGACATCGAACCATACGAACTTATCAACGGCCCTACGCTCACGTTAGAAAGAGAAAACCATAGCCAACTATGCATTACCATCGAATTCCCGCTACTCCCGCAGTATTGTTGTTAGTTTACATTTAAGGAAGTATTAAAACACTCGCGTGCAGACCAAAGCAAAGACATTTGTACGTTTTGGAAAAAAAAGATTTGAATTTGTTAAAATCAACAGGGTGGTTCAAATTCATGGCTCACCATGGAGATCTCCGTAACGGTGAGAGATACTGTGTAGGTAAAGTGGTGGTCAAGCTGCCCCTTTTTTGCGACGCATCGGAAATTTTTGGAAAATCTTTGAAAATAACTAAGATATCACCGAAAAACTAAAAAAATTAAATTTCGTTTCCATTTTCACCTTTTATAGGCACTTTTTCCGGAGAATCTGAATCTATTATCAAAATTTCCATAAGGCGCTAGAAATAGAACCTACTTCTTATTTCTTATGGACGCCATATTGAATTTTTACAAAAAAGCTTGTAGCTTCTACATCCAGCATGTTATGTAAATTCTGATAACAAAGTCACATTTTCCGTGCCCTTGCTAACGGAAACCGTCCATTTCCGACCGTTTAATCTAGGGAAAATGAAAACGAAATTTGACATTTTCCGTTTGTCGGTGATAACTCAGTTATTCTCAAAGATTTTTCAAAAATTTCATGCGTTTTTTTAGTCATGAAAAGGGGCAACTTTGCCCACATTTAACCTATACTGTATCTCTCACGGTTACGGAGATTCCAATGGTAAGCCACGAATATGGACCGTCCTGTACACAGGTTCGAAAAATTAAAAAAGCAAAGTATTGACCCTGGTATTGACAGTTTTTACACAAGTCATATGTTTTTTGCCGTCAATTTTTAAACGAACGCAGGTGTTTTTCGCCTTTCGTTGTTTACAAAATCAGATCTATTCTCCATTTACAGTTTGTGAGATATGGGTCATAACGTTGTTTTAAGGCACCATCTGAAACCTACAATTAAACCTAATCTGTGACAACGCGTGCAGGCTATGGAAATCGTTAGTGGATTGACTTCTGAAAATCCAAGCTTACCAAAATATTATGGAATACAGAAAAGCTAAAGTATTTTTCGAATATAGACATTTGACCCTCCCCTTTCCTATTATTTTACATGGTTTGGAAAAACCCTATTTTTCATCCAAACTTCCTGATTTTTTTGTTTCATTTGTCGTTATACTACTACTATCTACTAAATATCTAATAATAAACAAGGGATCCCATTTAAAATTCAAAAGTTGTTTCAGGTCATACCGAAAGTTACAAAAACCATTCTCTACTTAATTTATGCATACCTACTTGCCTCCCATACACAGTTGCCAAATTCACTAAATTCGGACAAATACTGTAGACGTTACAACTTGGGGCGTTTTTTAAATTACACCCTGTATGTAAACAATTTACCCCAAAGAGCATATTACTTCCTGAGATATTGCCGTTTCCCATTTTTATTTGGGCGGCAGACACCGCGATATCAAAATTGAAAGCTGATCGTCAAGCTTTTGGTATGTACAATAGCATTGTCTATTTCAGTGTCAAGTTGCAATATGAAATTATGGGGTGTGTATGGTGGCGTTAGGGTACCTATTCCACACTATCGAAATAGTTTTCGGTTGACGGTGATATTTTTAGTAATCAATTATGACCTATGTCATATAGTTTAAATTTTAAACGTCTATATACAGTGGAAACATACCGGAAACTTAAAATGACTGGAAATAGCTTTGAGGGAAAGTTAAAGATACAAAAACAGCATATGCACGAACTTCGGTATGTAATGTGCTAAAATTTGCTCTAGATTTCCCTTTGAAAAACTTCAAATAAATTGTCTCGCACCCCCACGTATAGGCAAGTAATCGGCGATAATAGACACGATATGAAAAGAACACAACTTCATTTTTTCACCGACAACAAATTATTTTGGTATTCCATTTCAACCCATTTACCCACTTTTGTATGTTATATAGATAAACGGCCGCATTATTTTCTAACAGCGTGTCTGACATTGTAAAGCTTTTATCAATAAATATAAGGCTACCTTAATTGTATAGCAAAAGTACTAAACCTGATTAGTGCGCTATGCGGACGTTTACAACATTGTTTATCGTCAACACGACTGACGCGCCTTTTAATTACTTGCAGAATGCCACGACTCGGTTTATTATCGCAATGTCGAAATACGGGCCACCTACCTCAACTATCACCACCTTCATCGCCACTGAGCAGCCCCATCACAGACTTATCATCGAGAAGTGTCAGCTCATCATCGCCTCACTCGCCACTGTCAAGCTCGCGACACAGCGCCTTCTCATTAGTATGCCCAAGAGACTTTCATCGTACTAAAGACTTTTTGTCACCTAGAGGTAGGTAATAAGGAACATATCAAAGCGAAGGTAATACCATTCTTTCTCTGACAGAGATGGGATCGTTAATGTACGGTAATCCCTTCAGCCCCTTAGTTCCGGCAGCGTACGCACCATACGTTTGGCCACCACTATTTCTACCATATTCTTCATTGCACAGGCCTGAGACGCGCAGTCCTGAACAATCTAACGACCAAAGATACACACCGGAAAAGGCCAAAGTTGGTAAGTTGAGAACTTGTGAAGAAATTTGTTAGGGAGTATCTAATTATGCTTTCAGAGGAAGATACACCGTTAAATTTGTCGCTAAAGGGTAGATCGCGAACGCATAGTATTTGGTCACCGGGTAGCTTGTGCGAGCAAGAGATAAAGTCGAGATTGGAGGTAAAGCCGGATTCGAGCGTAGGGGTTGTAACGAGTATTGAGAATCAGTGGCGAACGTGGGACAATACGGAACGAGAACATCACGTCAAGATCAGTCCGGTAGGGTCCAGCGGAGAAAAAACATTTACGGTAAGTGAACATTACATCTATGACGAATAACTTAAACCGAAGACCCCTTTTTGCTAAAATCGTGAGTTGGAAACCTGGTTGTTGTACCTCACCTAGAAACATTTCCAAAGTTTTAGAGAAAATACTAGTTTGTATAATAATAAATGCATGTGAACATTGAAGTTGACGTTTGAAGGGGTATTACATTGGTGTAGGCTGACTCATCATGACTAATATACCTTCGTTTGAAATATATGTTTTGTGATATGGTTAGTGGTTACAAAGGATTATAATAAATGCAATAACTATCTCATTAAAGTTTGCCCCCACTTTTCATTTCCACTCAAATTTTACCACAAAAAAGGGCGAAACTAACGTTTTTCTTTTTCAATTATGCAAAAAAATCGTTTTAAACGTTTCACATAGTTACCAAAATGATTGGATCGTGTCTTTCAAGAATGTTTCCAAAATCCTACTTGTCAAATTACTTGAAGGACGCAGTCCGTATTGAATACATGTACAATAATTTACCTTTTACCTTATTTATACAGCGTCTAAATCTACCCGTTGAGCAGTTCAACCTTGAAAAACTCGATCCCCTTTTATTTAGGATTCATGGAATCGAATCAAAAATGACCGACATTAAAACCTGGATCGCAGCGAGTAGGTTGTTTTCAAAATCGCAAGAAATGTTGTGCAATCCAAATGACCGAGTTAACTTAAAATTATTATTAATTTATTTCGTGTTAGGCATTTTCACTTTCTATTGCCGCCAAAACCATTCCCTGTTGTGAATCTGAATCTCTTTGAATCCAAATGGTTGGGGATCCACACGCGAACTTTCCCAATGAGTTTGTTTTCTTCGGCTGATCGATTAACTAATTTCATTTAATTTAAATTCACGCGTTTCTCACTGAAGCACGAATTTTACACATTCTCAACGCATATCTTGGCCCACGGGAAATCGTACCGTATTATATTCGCGACCGCCCGTATAATATTTGTCCACGCTTACGAACTCTTTAGCAATCACCAGCGTAAAAATCTCGCCAGTTCAAAAGGGGGGTCCTGCTAATATGCTCTGATAGTCCAAAACGAATTTCTCTCTTATTGCTCGCAATGAGCTGTCTCGCTGCCGCGGCTCAAAACGAATTAATTAATGTCCTTTCTCTTGGAATCAATTAATCTCCCTACACACCGCAAAGTTGGCAGTACTGTACTTATTTCTCACGACCTTAAACTCATCGAGCGTCCTATTACACAAGTAAACAGTCCCATGACGCATCCTGCCTTCCTAACAAAATAAACATTTAAAGTACCAGATCTGATTTCTATTTCCCGTCATCTTGTAATAAAACTTACATGAAATGAAAGTTGAAAGTGTGCTCTATGCGATAATGAAGATAAATGATCAGGTTTTCAAGATGTATCCATTTGAAAATCGTTCAGTTTAACATGGGCTCCTATGGAGAAACGGCACAAATGACACAAACATCGCGATAATGTATTATATTCCTATCACTTTGGGATGAAACTGCCCTCTAAAGATTCCTTGTTTCATTAGGGGTCCAATGACATAAGGCATTCGGAGGCGACATTGCACGCGCAATGGAACAACACGCAGTTTTTAGACCAATGCGGTGCTCATGTGGATGTCCATTAACGAATGGAAAATTTTCCATTTATGGTGAAAACTCGGTTACTATAGGTGCACTTAGTCCAGCAATTCGTGCAATTGCAATGCTTTAACTTTGTTTTTTCGACGCACACCTTTTTGCAAATTTTTCCAACCGAATTTAAATAACACGCAGGTTCAAATCACTTCCCACGCACTGTATTGATTTCCTTTTATAATAATGTCGTTCACCGTCACTCACCAATAAAGTATTGGTCGTATCTTCACGTAATTCAATACATATTTCTACTGCAGAAATGTGTCCTGATCAAATGGACAGCCTTTTAAGCACATTTCACACGCCTTAGTACAGACTCATGATAAAAATATAATAGTAAAAATATAATATGAAGTATTATCATATGCAAGTTTCCTTGTAAATTATTAATAAAAAGTAATTAAATTTAAAATTAAAAAAAACGTAACGACCGTTACATTCATCACCTCCCATGCTTATTTATTTATTTTTCGAGTCTAGTTTGCTTAATTTGGCAATTTATGGTTTCCACCATGTCTTTATCTTCATTAGGCCTATATACTCCTATGATTACTATTTTATGGTGTCGGATTTCATTTGGAGTGTAAATATTCGTTCACTTATCACTTCCTAGTTTGTTATAAATAGTTAAAAACCCTTCCTGTAGAAAGTAAATTTTGTTCTCTACGGCATCGGCACAGGTAAAAATTTTACTGTAACAGTTAATTTTTTGGAATGAAATAATAAATACAACGGCTAGCTTAGTAATGAATAAATGTTTAGTGACTCTTAACTTGAGGAATTTCAATTTCCAATTATAATCTGAAAAGCAGGTGTCAAATTCTTGACAGAATAGCTTCCTAGCTGAAACCAAAAATTGCCAACATATGTACGCACTTACAGACAGGAAAAATGTATTCTTTAAAAGTTGCTTAAAATGGTCTAAAACGTCGACATTTGATGAAATTTTGAAATGTTCAAAAAACGGCTATCGCAATAGCTACCTAGCACATGCTAGGAAGCTAATAAGACCTGATACTGTGGTTTGACCACTCCTAAATAGTTACTCATATAAATTGAATTGATTGAATATATTATTGCAAATAATCACGTTCCAACTCATTACTTCATGTAATTAATACAAAATAAAGTTAAAATCCTGTCTTGTGATCACGTTGAAATCTAATTAATTACCTAGATTTTTATAATATTCGTATCTAAACACCTCGTACAAAATCCTATTCAAAAAAATTTACTCGTCTTTGGATGTCAAATTAAAAAAAAATTAACCCGCACAAAAGAATGGTAATAATGATCTAAATTCTAAAAGTTCACTTTCACAATGAATGAGAAAAATCTTTGGTTTGGGTTCCTTTATCATTCATAAAAAATACTCAAATTTTTCGCCGCAAATTGAAATCTTCAGGAATGTTAGAATAACTTTAAGTGCGAATTTCTTATACAAAACGGTCGACTCCTATTTTGATACAATATAAAAAATTCCATTAACCTACATTTTTAGGCTATCATCACAAAAACGTTTGTGGTCGCTTTTGCGGCCATAAAGTTTCACTTTATTGTACGCTTCTGTCAAACTTTACTTTATTGTACACATCTGTCAAACTGTACTTATTTGAAACTGATGTGTGAGAACCAGTAATCTGTTTGATAGAAAGCGTCTATCTGGTCTGTCCCCTTCAAGGATTGGTCCATCCACGTGCGTTTTTTTCATTTTCAGACTTGTAGGAATGTTTCACACTATTTTGCGTAATCACAATGTTCACATTTAAAATTATAGTTTGACGTTTCAATCTTTGCTGCTTGCAGAGACCTTTTTGAAGTGTAGAACCAAAACATGAGGAAGGTGTTATTGCTTACATTATTATACGAAAAATCACCAGCAATTAACCGAGAACACAAGCAGCTACCTATACCTACCATCATAGTAGGTAATCAGGTTTCTAACAATTGTACGTTAACTATAAGGTCTTGGAAGCCACAGTTACGAAGGGCCTATTGCATTTGACATTATTAAAATCTTGTGCAACCGAGGAAGTTGCGATTGTACTTTTACTCTCAAACGCCTGCTTTTATATCATATATGACTTAGGGTCGCAAGCGCAACGCTTGCAGCTTCCAAAATTTCATTTGGGGTATCTGAACTGTCGCTATCACCCATTTTGGTACGCACAAAACACACGCAAAGATGCTAATTATAATTACATATGACAGGAATTGCTTTGTTTTTAATTGTCTAAGATAACTATGATTTTCAGAAAAAATATGTTTATAAGCAAATTTTTGAATTCTTTTTTGATGATCGCCTAAAAAATGTTGTGTGCACCTTGGCCAAAAGTGATTTGTTAGGCCTCATCTGAATTGCGGCCTCGGCTACCGCCTCGGCCACAAACAGCAGCTTCGGCCAAAAAAGATCACTTTTACGGCCTTGGTACACAAATAACTATTATCGATGAGTTGAAATATTCCCGCATTGACAACTGATTTTCTCTGGAAAACCTTTGTCTGGTTACTAATTGAAAGTGAAAAGCAAAATTATTGACAAACTTGATATCGACACAAGCGTGTTTTAGGTTTCTCACAATTTATTAGTTCTAATTATTTGGTGTTTTTCTGGAAAAAATTTACCCAGGTTCCGCAATATGGAGATGTCCAAAATTACCTTTATTCTTAGGACTTAGGGTTTTCAGTTATCGAAAGCACAAAATGAATCGATTTTAACCTTTCTACCGGTTGTCTTTTTATTTATAATGTTGTGTGGACCTTGTATACTCAAAGTAGATGCACAACTTTGATTAATAAACAGGTTTTTAACGTAACTAGCCAGTTTAAAAATAACGCAACGCAATGTTATGCACCTTGGACCCCAATGCTTTCGTGGTAACAATGCATTTGCATACGAGCACCACAATCCAAAAATCCACCTAAACGAAAAAGTTCGCTTACGTATTACTACGGTAACGCTTCGCACTGTTCACGGTTGAAAATTATATCAGCCGCCCATTAGTTTTTTCTATCCAACGAAGTCCCCTTGTTGCTTCAAAACCACCTTCTATTAATTGTCTTATTCGAAAGGATAGTTCCCACTAAACACATTCGTCGAAAAATTCTTCGGTTGCGAGGTCAAAGATTCTCCCATGCACTGCGGTTATATGGTTTTCAGTTCGAACTTTTAATTGACAAAGAAATGTTACTCGATCTCCAAAATGGCGTACAAAATTTTCACAATATCCGCCTTGACAGTTTGGCGAAGAATTTATTTATACGCATACAAATCTTCGCGCTCACGATACGTAAATTTGCACCAAAGATACGACAATACTAGATCGAAAAATGTAGCACTCGATCGGCATGGATTTTACTAAGAGTCTCGCTCTCCCAGATTTTTACTTAAATACCTCGCCGAATCCTAAATACCAAACGATTTAATCGCAACTTTTGCGGAAAGACTGCCCCTCCCGCATTTCTCTCAGCTTTTCGCGACTGTTGAGGTCTGTGACATCGTGGCAACACTGTGATGACGCTCGAAAATAAGTTCTGTTCTCTTTCCTTATGAAGCGGTACACGTATAAGATTTCCTATACCAGAAATTTTGGAAATTTAACAAAAAATCTTTAAAGCCTAAAGCGACCACCTGTTACATAATTTTTTCCATATCTCTATAGCTTTACATTTTTTCCGTAACTGATTTTACATTTCATGATCCACATCTCATGCTCAATTGCAAAATGCAGTTGGAAAAAATCTTAGGGAAAGAAAACATGACACTTGACATCTTCTTGTTCCCCCGGATTTCCATTGTGAAGATTCGAAGGTCGAGGACTGTGAAATTCTATAAGAAATGCACGCGATGCTCGAGGAAAATTGGATTAATCTTATCACATATTTACAATGCGAAATGTTGCCAATCTAAATATGTATCCCCAAAATTTCCCCAATTTCCGTTTCAAATGGGGGACTTTTGTAGGTAAGCTCCGAGGTTTAAAACCTATTTGATCAACGTCTACCATTACGTTTGCATCCATTTGCTTGAAAGAAGCTGTGAAAAATGTCATGTAATATATTTCAATATTAATGGGAACTGGGAAGTACCGATAAACACCACCGCCAAACAATTTCGCAACCCCAACATTTCCAAATCGTAACTTCCTGCAAGGGACATGGACACATCGCAGATTTGTTTTATTAGTTTAAAGGTCCTTGTGCATTTGCATTCATTCTGATTTTGTATTACCTCATTACCGACAAACCCAACCCGAAAAACTGCCCTGCTTAACAAAATTATGCTAATAACTTATTTACATAATTGCGATTTGACCAACCTTTTAAAATTCAGAATGAAAGAGTACGATAAAAGTGAAGAAAAAACTGGCACGCCGTTCATTAAAATCGTAGTATAATAACCTGATTTTGCAAAGCGGTGCACCAAACGGCATTTTAAATCAACCCGACATTTAAATTTTCATATTAACGAATTCATAAACGGAATTTAATAACGGGGTATCGCCATATCGACACTTTGTCTTTATTGATTTCTAGTACTTTAATTGCCAAAGCCCTTAATTATTATGAGACTTTTACAGTAACAATCGTCGGCTTTGACAGCGATATTATTATATGCAGCAAATCTAATGATTTTCATACAAGGTGCAGACTATATGAAAACATTCAGCGACGGCATTATAATTACCAGCAAACAATATTAAAAATTCAGTTCATTTCAACAAACCCAGCGGTTGAAATTTTTATTTGTACAACGAACTATACCACGTAGGTACTCCTCATAACAATATTTTTGTTTAAATATTGAGGAGCTATTAAATAAAGTATAGAGGACTGTGTACAAATAAAAAGAAAACGCAAGTAATTACACTTTTATGTTGGGATTTGAGAAATTGTTAGGGAAATAATTTAGAGTGTCTTTAATTGGAATAAAGCACAATTCGTGTGAACTACGGCAGCTTACAACCAAAAATACTAATTTTTTTATACATTTCTAAATAGGCTATTAGTAAATAACAGGCCTTTTTCTCCATTCAGCTACCTACACATTTGGCTTATGTATATTTATTATCACAATTCTAACAGAAACTAAGAAATGAGTATTATCTTCCATTAATTACTTTAGAAATTATTCAGGAGCGTACTGGACTGATATTCTCGATTTAATTGGTTTATAATTGCTAAGTCTTTTATCATATTTTCTTATTTTCAATTCAAAGACTTTTTGTCACGCTACTTTATCGGAAATTTTTTTGATTTATTAAATGATGGCTCCGTGTAATTAGAACTCGCTGGGAATCGATCCCCCTTTATATGGCCGATGTCCATGATTGAGAATAGCTTAAATTAGGCAAGCTAGTTTCTAAGTTAGAACTTCGACAGTGAAATTATTCATGACTGAATAGTTTTAATAGCAGTAATCATAATATAAAGTTTCAAGTATTAAAATATTATAAATCCATGCCGTGCCGTAGTAAAGTTGGAAGTAGTTCAGGTTACTTTTGTAACCATTTTATTATTGAAAGCATTATCTCTGTGCTTTTTATCGACTGATTCCGTAGGCTTAATAATTTAATCATTTTCTTGCTTACAGTGTCAACAGTGTGGGAAATCGTTCAAAAGATCGTCCACACTTTCGACCCATTTGCTCATCCATTCCGATACCAGGCCGTATCCTTGCCAGTTTTGCGGGAAGCGCTTCCACCAAAAATCTGATATGAAAAAACACACCTACATTCACACCGGTAAGTAGATTTCTCATTGAAGCGCTCGTCGATGCAAACGGATGATACAACAATCAGGAAAAATTCGGTACAACACACGTGCCACATGCTTTTGTCCACGCGGTCTACAACACGCAAAGCTCCATTAGTGGAACCCTCTTTCAAATCAATTATTGATTCACTTGCTTTATTCCTGATTACAGGTATTCCGAGATTTATGACTCACTTTATTTCATCGTCGAATACAGTCACTTAACATAATTTCACTACCTGCACATATGTGCGTTCGTTCTAATAAATAAAGTGAATTAAGATTTAATGTGCGGCAATCAATTCTGATCTATTAAGCGATTAGAACAAAATTTATGCCGTTCTATATGGCGCTATTATCTCGAACATTGTAGTTTGCGTGGGCAATTGCTTATTCGTAACTATACATTTTCAAATTACGATGACCAAGCAAAAATTAGTAATTAGGGGATTGCTTCCTGTAATAGCCAGCCAAGTGCGGTACGATCATTAATTAACTGCCACGCATTTTGAGAAAACAAAGTGTAATTATTTAACCAGTCGTTTACAAAATTCAATTTCGGTCTCACAAATCATTCACTTGATGCTTATTAGACACTCAGCTTCCCTATCTTTTATTATCAAGCAAAAGCTTGCCAAGTTAAATTCGCCCCCAAAAACACTCGTCGTGAAATTCAAGAAACATTCGGAGACGAGTTCAGGAACATAGGATTTCAAATGGCTATTCAAAGAGAAATGCCTCAACAAAATTAAAAAGAAATTCGAGGAGAAATTAAAAAATAAGTTCTCAACGACATTCTAGAAGATTTTCGAAAAAGTGCAAATTTGAGGTGTGTTTCGAAATAAGAATTCCATTAAAAAACCTAAAGACTAATTCAAGATTAAATGAAAAACAATTCAAAGAAGGAGAATTTTAAAAAGAAATTTGAAGGGAAAAATTCAAATCTAAAGAGAAATTCGAAGGGGAACTTCAGAGGAAGAAGCAAACAAAAATTCAAAAATAAGTTGAACGAGAAAGACAAGAGAGGGATACAAAGATAAATTCATCGGAAAATCATAGGCGAAAATGAAAAAGGTATTGAAGAACACCTACACGGCAAAGTTTTAAGGGGAATTCAAAGAGCATTACGAAGCACTCAAAGAGAAACTGAAGGCAATATTCAAAGAAAAGTACCCCAATTTTGATAAGAGATTCAAAAAGAAATGTTCGATAACAGAGAAAGAGAATTCCGAACCGATTTTCATAATATTGGGCGAATTGAACGAAAATTTAAAGCCAAATTCAAAGGATAATGCAAGAACAGTTGGAAGAGGAAATAGAAGAAGTTTGAAAAGAAACTTGCAAGGATAAATTAAAAGTCAAATCGCCAAAAATAGTACTCACTTTTTTTAATTTCATAAAAAGTGAGACTTTGTTACCTACCTGTCAACAGAGATAAAATGTGAAATGTTTTTTATGTTTTTCTCATCACAGAAAAAAATTTATTCCTACCTAAACACCTCTAAAATTATCTCGATTATTTCCCATTACATTTACGTAACAAGGGCGGCCTAACTTCATAACTAGTACAGACGTGGTCACTCGCAACCGACAAAAGTACATTTTCTCTGCACAGAGACAGTAATAACTCAGGAAGGAAGTGACTAACCCAAAAAATCTTTTCTTATTCTGGTCTCGGGGCTGTGTTACACCGTATAAGAAGGGAACCACAACAACAAGAAGCTTAAACTTCATTTTTGAAAATGCGCTAAAAACCCTAAAAGAAACTGAAATTAAAAAAAAAACATTCGAAATGTAGAAGAGAAACTCAAAGAGAAATTCAAAAAACGATTACAAAAGGTATTCAAAGAACAGAAAATTCAACGAGTAATCCAAAAAGACATTGTCACAGAAAATTTTAAGAAAGTTTTGAATTTCGAATCAACAAAAAATTCAAAAAGATAAATTCAACAGAAAATTAGAGGGGGATATTTTAAGAGACTTGCATCAAGAAATTAAAGGGATTTTAAACGAAAATTGAAGAAGCGTTGAAGAGCGCTGAAACCTAGGGGGGAGCAACTTTGAATTTTTGGTGTACACCCCTCCGAATTAATTTGAATTAACGTGAATTAATTCGAATTAATTTGAATTAACGTGAATTAATTTGAATTAACCTGAATTAATTTGAATTAACGTGAATTAATGTGAATTAACGTGAATTAATTTGAATTAACGTCAATTAACTTGAATTAACGTGAATTAATTAGAATTAACGAGAATTAAGTTGAATTAAATGGACTTGTTTCCCCCTAGGCTGAAAGAGATATTTGATGAAAAAATTGGATAAGAAATTCGAAGTGTTCATTTATAACAGACGTACTTTCCTGCTGGCGGCCCAATATATTAATTCAGCACAGATTAAGGAAGAATTATTTTCAAGAATAACAAGAAAATGCAAACTAATACGGAAATATGTAGACTACTGCGAAACAAAACACAAGACAATTAAACAAACTAGGCAAGGTCGATGCATCAGCATTTCCTGCATACTTATGAAATTTATCTGCGATAAAAATAGCAAGTAAGCGCTTACAATAAACATTATCAGTTACCAATCGTTGAACTTTCGGTAACTTACCGGGTTTAAGATATACGATAATTCCCGGTCGAAATTACCTTGTATATTTTTGCTTGGGTAAAGCATTAGGCCTTACAATCCTAATGCTTCATTTGGTCGCGTTACCACAAGGGTTCCGGTCCCAGTAAGTGCTACATGCAAAGCCTCTTGTCCATCACGGACTAGTCTGCAATTGAAGAAGTCCATACCCAAGACGCAATTGCAGGAAGATGACCAATGCGAGGAAAGGTATCAAGAAGCAACAACACGGAATATAGACAATGAATTGGAAAAGGGTTACCGCCCGCCTTCTATATATGGAATCCAGGTACATACAAGGATTTCCTGTGAAATTGTGAAGAGCTAAGACATATGGTACCTTGAAATGCAAGGGAGGCATCTGTAAAATACTACATTCCCCACCATGTGGTGTTAAAAGAGGAAAGCTCCACCACAACATTACGGTTGGTGTTTGACGCCTCAACCACTTCCAGTTTAGGCAAAAGCTAGAATGAGATGATGCTGTAACTGGTCCAGAAATACAAGAAGATTTGTGTAGAAATGGGCAAATAAAAACCTCCAGGTTAACGTCAAAATTTACGGTTGCCCCGATGAAGTTGAAGAAAACTCTATCTGGGGTGGAGCTCAGTGGACCAGTACTGGCATCCAAGCTGTTAACAGGAACCAAACAAAACCCTCAACCTCAAGCAAACCGGTCCCTTAACAGCACCGTTAATTTACCATACATACGGGTAAATATAGCGGGAGCGGACTACGCAGAACCTAGGGATTTCTGGAAATATTGGTCAAACAAGCCACCACCAAAGGAAATGGGAGTCGAGCTGGAAACCGAAACATCGAGACCCGTATCACGGCTGCTGGCGGCCCAAGAGGTTTATGATGTTCAAAATACAATGTGGCTACAATGAAGTTGAAGAAAGTCCTGTCCTGGATGAAAGGGGACTACTAAGAGTAGGAGGCAGATTAAGGAATGCAGCCTCCATGTCCACACAAGAAAACCATCTCTAATAATTCCACCAAAAAGGTGTTTGGCCTAGGATGCCCATGCCAGATACTACCTGGCGTGAGTCGTGACCCAGCTCACATTCCCATTGGTACTACGAAAATACTGGATACTGCGAGCAACAAATCTGGTCCGTCGGGAAGGCCCCCCAATTAATTGAAGCAAGTTTCGAAGAGGAACACCAAGGAGAAAATCAAACAAAAACTCAAAGATAAGTTGAAAATGCAGGAGAAGTACAAAGAGAAATTCAAATTTAAAGAGTTTGAGAAAATGGCTATTAAAAGAAAAGTGGGATAGGACATTAAAAAAAATGTGAAGAACAATTCGATAAGGATTTAGAAGAGAAATTCAAAAAGAAGCTCAACAAAATTTTCGAAGAAAAATTTGGAGATTATTATACAAGAGAATTTTAAAAAGAAAGTAAATGAGACCTTTAAGTAGAAAGTCGAAGGAAAAACGAAAGCCAAATAAGGAAACATTAAAAAAACATAGGGAAATTGAAAAAAAAATTCGGAAAGAGAAATTCTAAAAGGATTCAGTCAGTAATTTTACGAGGTATTTCAAGAGACTAATTTCGAATAAAATAAAGAAAAATCAAGCCACGTTTGGAGAGTTATTGAAAAAAGATTTAAGGAGAAATTTAACAAAATGCAAATTAAAACAGAAACCCGAAGACAACTTAGACGGCCATTCGGAAAGAGGTTCACAATTAAAATAAAAAATGATCCATTAGACGACGTATTCAAATGAAAACAGAAAAAATTAATGAAAAATTCAAATTCAAAAAGAAAATCAATGAAAAATTCCATGTTAAAGAGACATTTGAAGAAAAAACCTCAATAAAATGTCAAACCATCAATTGAACTTTTAAGAAGAATTAAGAGAAGTTGAACTTGGAGAAGCAACACAAAGAAAAGCTGTATGAAATTCAAATTCGTAGAAAAACCCGAATTCGAAGAGAAATCCAAGAAAAATAAAATAAATAATGTACAGAAATTCAATTTAAGTAATTCAAAGAGAAACTCGAGGACAAATTCAAACAGCAACTCCAAGGGATTTTCAAAGATACGTTTAGAGCGAAATTTTTGGATTTCTGGATAACGATAGGAGGGTGGACCAGGTCCGCGCGTGCTTAGGCCTCGTATTCGGGCACTTCGTACTACCTGCCTTACTAAGAGTCATCTGACCCCTCAACGTCACTCAAGCTATTCTACACGTGAGATGAATCTAAGGATGCTAGAACAGAGACTTGGTAGGGAAAGCGGCTAATTGTAGCCATTTCCGGCCAGGATAACTCCATGGATCATCTCAGCTGGACTAGAGCGGGACATTCACAAAGTGTGTGATGTGCCGTCTCGTCGTCTATGTGGGTGCCTGTTTAGTTTACAGTACCCCAGAAAGTATGCACGCAGAAGAAATTGAAAGAGTATATAAAAAAATACTCACCCTCGAAACATTCTCACCCCTGTAATAGTCGTGGGTGCAAAAGAGCGAATATTCTATCGGGGGCAAATTTTCCTTGAAGAGGAATATTACAACGATGATTTTACGTAAGGGAATTATCTGGTGCAACTTTTTTGAGGGTGGCCGTTTCCAGGCGCTACTTGATTGGCAAATATTTCGACAATTATAGGAACAAATCATTTGTAAGCGAATATTCTGGAGGAGAACTTCGGGAGAAGATTCTTTGGGTGAATATACCGAGAGTGAATTTTCGTAGGAAATATTTCGAGATGAATGTACGGTGATTCAGGAGGCGATTAATGGGCGTGCAAGTTTTTCTTCGATTGTTTCCATGCACACAGCTTTCAGAAAATTTCGCAATATTTGCTAAATTTTCTGTTTTGAACTACACAAAGCTGAAAGACCTAAAAACGCGAATGTTGAATACCTACTAATATTCTGCACGCTACATTGTATATGTATGAAATAGTCTAACGAGGTATGAAAAAGGTGCGTGTCGAGGGCGTGAGAGACGCGTGGTGAACCGGAAACTGCTACCCCAAAGCACACAGCGAGTCGCTTTAGTACTTCCTTCCGATATACATACATTTATTACTATATCATTAGAGACATCGGCTGCTCTTCATAACCGCCCCGCAACAATTTTTGTATAATAATTATACATTTCATGCGCGGTTAAAGCAATATGTTTGAACCCACGAAATCGACATGAAAGTTTCGGCTCTTTTTCCTTTAATTTTAAATCGAAAGCGATTCATTTGTAAATATAAGTACTAACAAAATAATTACGGCGTAACTGTATATTGAACAACACTCGTTAATTTAAGTAATTGTTTTATTATAGTTGCTAATATTGTAACTGTACTTAAGGGGAAATCATTTACATATTGGATTGTAATTATTGTTTCTGGGTAACAAAAGGTGGGTACGGCGGCGTACACAACAATGTAGTACAAATGATTTTTAAATCTCTGAAACGTATGAATCAAAATTATACACCTATTGCGACGGTAATTACTATGCCACTGAGGCTAATACTTTGTTTCTCCGTTACATCTGTGTATGGCGTAGCTTATTGCATAAGTACCTACAATATAATAGGTAATAAAATTTACTTGCGTAATTATCCCCATTTAGTGCTGATTTAATCATAGCCACTCGATATCGAACTTAAGATTAGCTTTTGCGTTTTATATTTTGTATAGATACTTTATCTTAAAAAATCTGTTCGGAACCATTTTGATTTTGCATCTCTGTCACATAGTGCATTTACCTACCAAGAATCTAAGAAGACGATGCAATTTGCTTATTTGAAAAAAAATCTAATTAAAACAAAACATTTATGACTATGAGTATGTGAAAGCCGTGTTTCGAGAAGCGATTCAAAATCACACGAATGAACAAACTATGGACGCATTACACAAAGAATTTGTACTGTCGCAAGTTTGAAATAGATCAATTTTTCCTTAAAAGTTATGTCCTCCTCTAATTTTTCTTCGAATTTCTATTTTCATTTAATTTTGAATTGCTCTTTTGGTTTTCCACTGGAGTTTCTCTTTCGTAAGTCACTTGAAATTTGAATTTCTGTTTGAGTTTCTCTCTTTTGGAATTCTTCTAGACCATCTTTCCAAAGGTCTTTTAGATGTAATTTTCTACTTTTCTTCGAATTTCTCCTAGAACTTTTTACTAATTCCAATTTCTCTTTTATTCTTGAATTTCTCTTCAGTGTTTTAACTGTCTTAGAATTTGTCTTTGAATGTCTGCATTTCTTGTGAAATGACCCTTCGAAATTCTCTTCCAATTTCGTGGCGGGTTTGTGTACTAGTTTCCTTTTTTTTGCTATTTTTTGGAATTTCTCCTGGAATTTACTTTGTCTCTCTTTGTCTCTTGGAATGTCTCGTTTAATTGCTGATCAAACTGCTTATTAAAATCCTTGTAGAAATTCTCTTCAATTTTTTATTCCTAGTTCCTATCGAATTTCCATGTATTTTTTCTTTTCTTACAAATTTGACTTCTACTCGTAATTTCTCTCTTTGACTTCTACTCGTAATTTCTCTATATCTTTCTAATATTCCTCTTTCGGTTTGTGTTCAACTGTGCCCGAATTATCCTTTGAATCTGGTTTTAAATTTTCCTCTTAATCCAATTTTTCTTTCAGTATCTCTTCCAGTTTCTCTTTGGGTGCTTCCAGCTTCTGGAACTGCCTTTTGAATTTCCCTTAAAATTTTTCTATTCTAGTTCTTGAGTACCCCGTTCAGTTTCGTCTGTAATGTATCTTGAATTTCTCTTTTAATTTATTTTTGACTTTTTGTTTGGTTCTTTTGGTGAAGATTTTTCTTCGAATTTTCTGTGAGAATTTCTTGGACTTCCCTTTGAATTTTCTTCAAACCTATTTGAGTTCCAGTTTTTCTCTGAATTACAATGCAATAATTATTTTGACTAGTATTCTTTATTCAAGCATGTAATATCTTAAATCGTTAAAAAAGAATACAAAAATTTTTCTTAGTCACGCCCATTAACAAAAACTATATATTCAAATATAATTCAACGCGCAATAAGAATTACCAGTTACCATGAAAGATCTGAGTACTAAGGGAAAAACTTATGAGATAAATACCTACCGCAGTTGGAAAAATGGAAACTGCTAGTCAAAGACAAACGATGCGGCGATACTCCATTTGAAACATTCGTTAAAGAATTTTTTAAGGTAGGTCACCTAAGGTTAGTCATTGTTTCAAACTATAATATTTCAGCTTGATAATGACCTTCGGGTCGAAACTATAGTCGCTGTCACCTAATGCCTTCAATCTAATACCTGAAATAATTAAAAGAAGTATGGGGAAGGTTTAGTGTCTTTATCAATCCACTTAGTCAATATCACCCCGTTTTGAGCCTTTATAAGATGGATAGCTACCAATCAATTCATGCCAACCGAGCGAAACTGATCCATTCATATTTGAAACACGCCTTGAAGTTGAAAAGAACGTCACTGAACATTTGGTTTAACAACACCTGCTTCAAAGAAAACCTGGTTCCTAATTACGTCCAACTAAAAACGAAAAGCCATTCAACGAGCGCTATACAAGCCGTTTACAAAGGTCAACGCACATGGTTAAAATCGGAAATACAACATTGGTACCAAAGGAGGAACGACATCAACCTTGAATTATACGGTATACACCTAGCGTTACACAAAGTTCTTCATAACCTGGAATTGGATCTTCTAATCTCGAATGTTAAAGATGAGGTGGAGTCCTTTGGGGTTACCCTCTTCGAGAAATTGAATAATAAATTACACAAACTTCGTTCCCTAAAGTTGGGGAATAGGAGAGAACCCCCCAAGGGCCCCCCCTTTTCGTTTCATGAACGAGTTCTAAACCTGTCTAATGTACTTTTCAACGATGATGAAGAACACATTCTAAAGAAAGGTCTGAAATTCAACCCAGGTCACTGGGATAAACATACGCTGGATATCTTCAAAATGGATTTGGAATGTGTCATTCATAATCTAGATGATAAGGTTGACCAAAGTCATTTTCGGGCTTTGTGTCATAATAAGTTAAAGAATTTCATTCAACCCCGTGGTAGTTTCAATCCTAAACTCATCAAATCTCTAAAGACTAAAATTAAAAACCATAGCCTTATTGTGACTAAAGCTGACAAAGGTAACGCGGTGGTTATCATGAATAAAAAGGACTATGTAACGGGTGTCGAGAGCTTCCTATCTAAGGACGGTTTCACTCAATCTAAAGTCAATAACGAGGTTTTCCAGAAAAAAGTCAGAAAATTCCTTTTTGAAAACAAATCCCTTCTTTTAGATCAGTTCCACATTTCTCATCTCCGTCTTACAAATATCAACCCTTCCTTTCCTAGATTATACGCTCTCCCTAAAATACACAAACCAGGCTACCCTATGAGACCCATTGTATCATTTACCAACACCCCAGTTTCCAAGATCACCAGCTGGCTTAACACGATTCTTAGAAATAACTTGGAAGTCCATTTTCCCAACTCAGTCAAGAATTCCCTCACCCTCGTTAATGAGCTTAAGAATTTCCCGATCACCGAGTCCGACATCCTTGTTTCGTTCGACATTGTCAACCTCTTCCCTAGCATCCCTTTTAATGATTGTTTAAAGATTATTGACGAACTTCTTTCCCTTTCTCAACTCCCAGACCTTACCTGCACTTTCCTTTCTAGATCCCTCCAATTGTGTTCAGAACAAAACTATTTCTCGTTTAACAATAAACAATATCATCAAACCACTGGTTTACCTATGGATAGCAACTTATCCCCTTTGTTAGCTGAAATTTTTCTGAACCACTTGGAATCCACACTTTTCCAATTTAGTGAAATTAAAACCCATTTCCGTTTCTACAAAAGATATGTTGATGACATTCTTGTGGTCTTTGGGGGTGACAGGTCTGAGCTTAATCAGTGCTTTGAAATATTAAATTCTCTTCACCCCAATATCAAATTTACTCTAGAAATTGAGTCTAATAAGTCTATTAATTTCTTGGACCTGTCATTGACTAGAAGCACTTCGAGGGTGGAAATCGGCATCTATCGAAAACCTACCACCACGGACCATGTTATCCCATATCACTCCAGTCATCCTCTCTCACACAAACTTGCTTCCTTCAGATTCTTCTTTCACAGACTCCTTTCCCTTGACCTTTCCGAACCTCTTTACTTGAAAGAACTAGACATCATTTTTCAAATCGCTAGTGCGAACAATTACCCCTTCCAATTGATCAATAATTTACACCGTAAGATGATGTTGAAAGACTTCCTATCCAGACGTACCACCCTCTCTCAGACCCCTGATTCCCCTTCCAAATATTTCTCCTTACCGTACATTGGTCCCATATCAGAAATAATAGCCCGTCTCTTCCGTCCCCTCAAAGTTTCCATTTCCTTCTCTGTCAAGAACAACTTAAATTCTATCTTAGTCAAAACCAAAGACCCAATACCTCCTTTATCCAAGTCTGGAGTTTATAAATTGGTTTGTTCAGATTGCCCAGCTTGTTACATTGGACAAACTGGTCGTTCCTTTAAAATTCGGTTCTCTGAACACATCACTGCCATTAAGAATAACAACATAAGCTCTGTTCAACCTAATCCCAGTTCTTCCTTCGCTCACCACATCCTTTAGTTCAGGCCACTCGTTTTCTAAAGAGGACTTCAAAATTTTGCATGTTTGTAACAAAAGTCGTCTTAAATTGGACTTTCTTGAAATGAAAGAGATTTACCTCCACTATAGGACGAATCCTCAACACTCCCTTAATGAAATCCTTCACTTAAATAAAAATTTGCTTTTTCTTACCAAGTAGTTTCCGACCCCGATACGCTTGTCAGCCCTTCGTTTTTAGTTTAAGTTTACGTTGCCCTTTTTCTGCCTTCAGCAGATCAGGGTTGTTACTTTTGGGCTTCTATTCAGTCCGTGAGTCCCGACGACTACCTTCAGTAGAGACAGGGTATTTTGGCCCATTAAATTTAAATATTTCCTAAAAACAATAGCCTAATGTAAGCTAAGTTACATTCTTTCACCTTTCTTCTTTTTTCGTCCCATAACCAATCCGGCCCCTTTTTCCTTTTTATTTTTTAAATTTTTCAATTTTCCCGCTTTTGCCCCTTCCCTTCAGTTACTTAACCTGTCGTATTAGTTAGCACATTTCACTTTGCTTGTCAAGATGGCTGCGTCCATCTCGTCTCCTTTAATTTCTTTAATTCAAACAA
Organism: Photinus pyralis; assembly: GCF_008802855.1. Taxonomy (NCBI): domain Eukaryota; kingdom Metazoa; phylum Arthropoda; class Insecta; order Coleoptera; family Lampyridae; genus Photinus; species Photinus pyralis. Next base: position 13,152,875 of record NW_022170596.1, read on the forward strand.
TTGTTTTATAATATGTGAGGACAAAAGTTTTTAAATTTTTAATATTGTTATTGTTCCCATGTTCTAATTAGTAATTTTTCCCGTAAGTATAACTAATTTCTAGACTCGTTTTTAACACATGTTTTACAGCATATTGATAACCAAATGTACCATTTTAATATGTAATTTTCAACCACCTTTATATGTTCCTTTAAACTTAAGGTAGGTCACCTAAGGTTAGTCATTGTTTCAAAGTATAATATTTCAGCTTGATAATGACCTTCGGGTCGAAACTATAGTCGCTGTCACCTAATGCCTTCAATCTAATACCTGAAATAATTAAAAGAAGTATGGGGAAGGTTTAGTGTCTTTATCAATCCACTTAGTTAAAGAATTTCAAAATGAGAAATGAAAGAAAACAAATCGTAGAAAAGTGACTGTAACTTAGGCTGGTTTAATGAACACTTAATTAAGTTTGCGAAACAAATTGCAACTGTTTAATGCAAGGTAACACCGGAATTTTCAGGCGGCCAGCGTACTCGGGTAATAATGTCTAAAAATTAAAGCTTATTTAACTACATACTCGGTCCTCCGTTACCTACCACAAACATCTGGGACCAGTCTTATAATTCGTGTCATTTAAGCGCGCTTCCAACAATACCAAACATGACCCATTTTAAAAATATTTGCTGTAACACAATTAATTAACTACGGTTACTTAAATTTCGGGGCTGAAATTCCGAAGTTCGGTCCCGTTGAATTTTGGGATCAAGCGTCAGGTTACTTTATTAGGTTTATCTACGTGTAAGCAAGCGACCTTGCCGGTTTATATCCTAGTTTTAAATGATTATTGAGCAACTAAGATCGGCCAATCATTAATTAACGGAGCTGAAATCATACAATATTAATTTTCCCTCCTCTTCCAATCAGAGGAAGCTTTCGGATGATGAAAAATATCTCTACGGTAACGGTTACAAACAGCAAATGAGTTACAGTATCTTGATTTCCTTATCGGAGGTTAAAACGATGTCACAAATTAAAAGTCATTGCTTTACCTTCTATTCTCGACTCCTAGAAGATAAGTAAATAAGTCTGGAAGCTACAGTTTTTGGAAATGAAGCGCCCATTCAAGTCCACCCATGTACCAGGTGTTCATTGAAGCTGGTAACTTTCATCCATGTACGGCGTGTTCATTAAAGCTGGAAGAAATCATGTACGAAAACGAGTGCTTCGTTGTATGTCCATGTATTTGCTGTTCGATGGGATATGATCGATATATATCTTGTGGTCAACTCAGATAAATTTAGAAGTCACTCCATATCGTTATCTCGAAGCCTCTTACATCAAGTGCATGAAATACATTGTCCATTAGCCGGACCTACTTCAATCAAGAAAGTATCTAAGGCCCTTGATACGGAAACCCTTAGGCTTAAGTTGTATTTCAAGATGAATGCCGCTAAGTAATTCTATAACTTCACCATAGGAGAAAAGGTTAAAATTTCGTTTAAAGAAACCAGATTCATACACTCAAAAATCGGCCTAAATGAGTTAAACATCAAATAGAAATTAACAAATGGCAAATCGCACGAAATTTACAGTAAAACTAGCAAATATAATGAAAATCAAGGGTTACCTAGCCTTTATCCACAAACAGCTGCAGGCAACATATAATATTCTTTAATGCGAATAATTACAATTAAAACTAAGTACATTACCTTTTGTTACAGTGCAAAACTTGAAATTGAATTTGAAATACAATTGTACTCGCTGAAGGCAAAACCCAAAGTGATGCTGCATTTACAATGAACCTACAAATGTATCCTCAGCAAACAAATGATTCTCCTGAGGGGAAATGTTTCAGAGAAAAGAATTCCTTGAGTAAATTTTCCAAATGCGGATATTCTGAAGGCGAATTTTCATTGCGATTACATATATGTAATCCCAATTCAATATCTTCAGGTAGGTAGGTGAAAGCGAGCCATAAGAGCATATAAGCACTAAAAACTTCGCGTTGCACAATCTCTCCAACTCCCACACAATTTCAAAATGAAAATATTTATTATAAACTCCTTTAACTGTTGGACTAATATGCACGCGAATAAACTTCAGCGGAAGAGGGAGAGGTTTAGGATACCCCGCCGCTTATGCTAAACCAACGCCGCATGTTAAATGATAACATCGATGGGTTTTTCACAAAACATCGTAAGCGACAAACAGCAAATTTTACATGAGACGTTTTTTTTAATGTATGACTTTGTTTAATGAAGAATGTAAGCAATTTAATTTCGATTATATTTTGCCGCTTAAGATGATTTGTTAGTAATATTTTTTTGGATGTTTGTCGTATCCTTTATCTTATACGACAAAAATCCAAAAAAATATTACTGACAAAACTTCTTACGCGGCAAAATTAATTAATCGAAATTAAATTTTTAGGTGAATTTCGGTTCACTAATAGCTGTGTAATTATCGAGTTCGGGCTTTCGCTACATTTTTCCCTATGACGCTTAGATGTGTAACAATTCAATATAACTCTGCTCTGTCGAAAGTTTTAGAGCAAAATGTAGCCAAAATTATACTTTATACATGAATTTAGAGTTTTAAAAGGTTTCAAACGCATTACCTTGATGCCGAAAGAGTACATCACGTGCACATTTGATAACCGCATGTGTGTGATTTAAAGATGTTAAATTATTTTTCTGGGGCCACATGGATTTTGATCAAAATAAGTCAAAATCGTTATTTATGCACCAAGATCATTGAGAAATAGACTAGGGGCATTATCTCAATGCTCAAGACATAAATTTGATGCATTTCTGGCGACCACATGGATTTTGATCAAAACATGTCAAAATCGTTATTTATGCACCAAGATCGTTGGGAAAAAGACCAAGAGCATTATCTCAATGACAAAAACATGAATTTAAACGGAAACTTACCTATGTACCAGCACTTTAAGTACACAAATAATTCGTTTCACTAACTTAACTAATATTAGTAACGCTGTTCATTTGGACACGACATGCAATCTAATAAAATCTTTTAATATAAACGCCTAATAGCAAATTTTTCGACATCAACGGCTCATTATATTATAGTAAGCGACGAAGAATTTAACGTAAGCGACAACAGTTACGATTTTTTGTCAGCATTACGTTGTCGCTTACGATTAAAATGGGCAAAGTTATAACAATGTCGTCTAAGAATGTTGCTTATGATAAAAAGTAAACCGAAATTACACATACTTACAATAAAATAACAGGGAAACATCTATTTGAATAAAGTTCCAATTATCGTAAGCAACGGATTGCACTAAAAATCCGATTTTCGACAAATTTGTCGCTTATACGATGTTTTGTCAAAAACCCATCGACATATTCAAGATTGGAGCTAATCCCACTCACTATATATGTCACATACCAAAAACATCAAAGTGGCATACAATGTTATTACCATAATAGGGGTATGAAAACCATCACTTAGGATCATTTTTGACGGTCTGAACACAGAATTTGAATACTGGAGGATAGTATTCGTGATCCAGATTTGTGACATTCTTTCGAGAAGATCTGATTCGAATCATATCACTAATGTTTCGAATGAATCATTACAAATGATCCAATTTCTTTTGTGAATCATTTTTGCCTGGGGATGTAACTAAGCTCATGGAACGGCTCATTTTATAACATTTAGGGAATAGGTTTACATTAGGAGGGTAAAACACTTTTTAGGGAAGTTCGCATCAAAGCGTGGAGGTGGCAGTCAGTTATTATAGGTAGTAAAGTCCCTAGATTACTAGGACTTTAATAGGAAGACAAGCGATTGACAACCAAACTTGAATGATCTCCTGATTGGATGAAAAGAAGATGCTCAACCATTAGGTACGCCTAGATAGAGTGACATTTGATTCTTTGATCAGTCATCGTTAACTCTAACACTGAGTAAGAGATAAATAAGCACAGAGGTTCCACAGTGTACTTTACACAAGTGAACTGTTAGATATCGATTACTATTAGTTTAAATTGGAATGATATTGCGTGCCTTAGTGAAGACGATAAGTAATTTGCATAGGACAACTGAGGGTATTTAAATATTAATAATAATAATAATAATTTTACATAAGGAAAGACCATGTATATTTTACGTCTGATTATTGAGACGAGTAACGAATTCGGAAAGTTTGACACATTCAGTACCTAAATCTTGATCAACACGAATTTTGCTTAATTTTCTTTTCGCACAGCTAAACATGAATCATTGATAACATGATAACAAGCCTAGTCAAATCCTTTTCAAAGTCTGGGATGGCAGTATTAGTCTGACAGGTAAGAATCACTACTCGTGTAACTAACAGTTTGCTCCTACTAATAAAATATGCAACTCATAAACAAACTTTTCTTACGCATTTTTTGCACTAAAGAGAACAAATATACAAGATGCGTGAAACAATAGAGTTTGATACCAAATTTGATTTGGGATTGGGATGGGACAGTAAATTTTTAAAAATCCATATTCGAATTATTTTTATTATGTGTAGAGTTTGACACAGAATTCGAAAATGGATTAAGAAAAAACTGTTCCATTTGAAAAATCAACTTTGGTATCAAAATGTCCTTTTTGGATGCTCCCTGCATATTTTCTTTTTAGTGTAAAAAATGCATTTTTTTTACACCTGATTTTTAAATGAATTTGTTCCATATTTTAGCCGCTCACTGTATAGTGTACCCCTAAATCTCGTAAAAAAATAAATGTTTTGACAGACATACAAAAACCGGTCGACTTTTATATTGCAGCGAACCTCGAGAAGGAAAAGGGAATTGGCCACGGCTATCCTGGGGAAACGGGGCTTCCACCGACGTTTGACAAAGCTCATATAATTTTTGGGCGCCAGGCGTACATACATAGGTCACGCCAAAATATAAATAAAAATATAACTAACGAGCTGAAGTGACCTCTACTAACTTAAAGTACAATCTTGACTCAAACTCAAACCTCAGCCCCGGTACCCAGTGATAATTGTTTGTTGTAGTACAAATTTTTATTGGGTACTAGAAAAGTAAACACGCTCCTTTAAAAAAATCAATTTAAGCAAAGGATTTAAAACAATATTGTTATTATTTTTTGATCCAACACAAACTTTTTCTTATAATCTCACTGCATGACTGCATAACAGAACACCTGCAATTTATATCAAGCTGTACGACATTTCACCTATATCCTAACGTTTTTCTTCTTAGAAACGAAGAGAAACCAAAATTTTAACGCCCTTGATGCATCTTTGTGATTTTTATTTGGCGTTTTATCAGTATGAAGTAGGCTAAGTAAAGTTTAATATCACCTCTTCCTTCTCGATTATTTTATTTTATTTACAATTACACTTTTACGGAGAATAAGATATTCTTGGAATAACTGCCATAGCAACATGTATGCCATTGGTTGACACAATGGTAACCAACGCAACCGTCGACATTTATTCTAGGTATAGCTTATTCTCGGTCAGAAACTTGTTTGGTATATACCTTCATTGTAGAATCGGCCCTATAGAGGTAACTTGATTTGAGTTGGAATGCTTGACAGAACCTGTGGAGATAAAACGTTCTGTTGCGGTCAACAGTCTATTACCTCTCACATTACACTAATGCCAACATATTTTCTTAACGCATGATATTTTTAAAACTATTTTCAATAGTTTCTCTTAATAAACTTAAAAAAACAATTGACAATCAAAAATAGGATAAGAAATGCAATAAAAATATTTACAATTTTCCACCTTAGCGAACACCTCAATATGTAGTAATGAGTACAAAATACCATTAATCAATAAAAATTTAATCAGTGTACTTTGCAAAATGGATATTTACACGCGAATACTACTCCGCACGATATCACTATTCTGCTACACCTATAATTAACACAACAAATTAGATCGTTATTATAAAACTGTTTATAATAATAACTACTTATTCAAGTATCACACATGATAACAAGTATAAAACGCAGTTTAATAAATATATAATTTTTTTAAACGTTTAGAAACGCACATTAATTTGAATTATTGCTTTTATTACCGTCTATTTATTTATTTTTTACTGTTTTCATAAACGTAACGCCCCTAAGTCCTCATAAAATACAATTATTGTAATTACTTCGGGACGTTTATTTATTTATGTATATTAATATTTTGTTCTTTGTTGCTTTAATCGTTTTGAATTATAAAAACGAGTCATATGTAAACATCTAAAGAATATAAATTATTCATAAACTCAGTCGCAATACACAAAAGCAATTACTAAATTATATATCTGACAACTGATATTTTATGTTAGATAAAACGGTTACTGGATATTACACACTTTTTCACTATCGCTTATGAGACAAGCTTTGCAACGTGGAAAACGAAATGCGCTCGCTGTTGTGTGTACTAATTACATTGATTCGATGTTTCGAAACACCCTTACTCGCTTGGTCATAACCAACCCTAAGTAATTGGACATAAAAGGATAGCACAATTGACTTTCAAATTTTGTTACAGGTGAAAAGCCTCACAAATGCGTGGTGTGTTCAAAAGCTTTCAGTCAGTCCTCCAACTTAATAACGCATATGCGTAAGCACACCGGATACAAGCCCTTCTCCTGCGGCATGTGCGAGAAAGCTTTCCAACGCAAGGTTGATCTTCGGCGACATCGGGAGTCTCAACATCCAACCGCTCCAGAGATGCCCATCACCTCGAGTTATAACTATAAGTGTTTGAAGCAGGAAGACGAAATCAAAGAGGAAGTTACCAGTAGCAGTTAGATTCTTAAGAGAATTTAAGGGGAAACGAAGTATGCCTTTTAAATTAAGTGCCATTTTGTGATTAAGTGCCATGGTGATTTAGAAATGCGATAGAAAAATAAATTAAAAGTGATAATTAACTTAGTAAATGGCCACTATTATTAAAATCCTTTATTATTCTCTTCTGACACGCGACTTATTATTTGAATAAGACACATGTCGCACGATTCTCATCAAGTACTCGTTTCCCAATTAAGTGTTGAAATAAATGAATACGGACTTTGCATGACGTACATTTCCGTCCATTTCTTTTAGTGCCTTGTCGATATAGGACAGACATATAACCGTCCATTTCTAGACTTGTAATTATTTTAAGAAACTTTTTAGTTCTTGGCAAACCAAAGTTTGATTCCTTAAAGGACTGCCTTACATCGATAGGTTACTTTTGTACCTGATGGTGATCATTTTGTTATTGTTAATGTTTATAAAACTAACATTCTAAGGACCAATCAATTCTAAGATAGCATGCTAGCGACCATTTGTAAATATTCTCTCATCATGTATATTTAAGCACACCCTTGTACATTTTTGGGACAGAGGACCAGTCTAGTCTATGGAAAATTTTTATTTTAGGCGTTCTATTTTATAAGTCATGTTAATGTGAAAGAAAGGGCACCGTTGATATACTAACAAAAACACAATTTCCAAAAATGGAATAATCCAAATGTCTATATGAATGTTGTAAAAATTGTAATTATCTGTAAAATAAAAATGAAATTCACACACATAAAGCTTGTTTGCACTAAAAATCTACGCAAGTTTTGTTTAAAAGTTTTCTTATTACCGGACGAGAACTTTTAACAAAACTTTCATACAGCTTATAAACCAAAGATAGTTTAAGTAAGATTCTAATTTTAGTATTAAGTGTAATTCAAAAGCTGGTGCCTTTTTTAACTTGTTAAAAAGTCTTTTAGGTGTAAGTTGTTTCTTAAATTATTATTAATTTTTGTACATAAATAATTCCCAGTCAGTCTTACTGTTTGTACAATATGTACGTACCTATACTATGTGGATGAATAAAACTAAATAATTTTTTTAGTTTTTTTGTTTATTAACACCAATGTGGTAGCTTTTGTAAAATTCTTTTCATAATGAAGAAAAATTGGAAAGGCACAGTCTGTTGGGTTCAATTATGGAAGCAGTGTGTTTTCATAACAAAGTACCTAATGCAAAAGTGACATAGCCGTGAGTTGATTGGAAATATTCTTCTGTGATGCGGAACGTCGTTGATGTTTCGTAGGTATCTCAATAATGTAGCAAGGATCGCAACAAAGAACGTTGAAAGTGATATTTTTCACACTAGGGTTTGATTACTGGGATACGCGAAAAATTACAGCAGAACAATCATAACAACTGTGAAAGATTTCTTCCAAGAGAGTTGTATATTACATTATTTTTTCTAGGACCCTATCACTAAAAGACGAAACCGAATTAATTGTAATGGTTTATTTTCTCCATTACAAAGCGGCCAATATTTGAACCACGCAATTTTAGCGCGGCCGTGATTGTTGGTTGTCGGTCTTTGTCTTCGTATTTCTTTTGTGAGCTGTAACAAAGTGCACTTAGTTTGAACCAACAGCTGAGGCGTTAGTTGAAACCGCATGGAATTTTAATTGCCATCATCTATATTTTATTAATCTTTGGCAATTGGATTCATTAAATTGGGGATTCTGGAATAATTAGCGAACGGAATAGCTTTTAACTCCGTAAGAGGATACAAGTGCGTTTTTCATCTGTATCCTAAGTACCGCCATTTGCATTTTCCGTAATTCAAGTGTACCTTTTCTTTAGGCTGTCATCTATTATACGACAATTTTGTTGAGGATATGTCATTTTGTCTTTTGTCGTGATAATGACAGGTACTTGCTTTACGAAAGATTTGGAAATCTCATTAAATTCCAGAGGCAACAAGTTAAACTTGCCGAAATTAATTATCTAAACGTATTCACGTGAATGATGATGATGTTGGTAACCTTAATCGAGGTAAGCGTATTTTACATGTTGCCGTTGTTTACAATATTTTTCATTGTTATAGGTAAGTTTTGCGACAAACTTTGGGCCCGCGCACAGTCGGCGAGATTTAGAAATTAAATAGCAATTAGTGAAATAATAATATTGGAGTTTTATTTTGAAAACAATATGAAAAAATCAATAAATGATTTTGTAACTAATTAACACAGCGGAAACCAGTTCGATCGGCGGAAGACGGCGAAACGGCGGCAGGAAACGGCTGAACTGACGGACAGACGGACTCGAGCGCCACCAACGCTTGGTCGGCGGTAGCCACGGATTAGTATGTGGGTCTCGGTAGCCTCTGGGTTAAACTCAATCGGAGAACGGTAACTCCAAGAATTCTGCGGGTTCAGCAATGGCGGCGGTCACTTTTGGTGTTTAATCGTGCCCAAATTTACAAATATAAGAATATAAGAGTTCTCATGATAAATTTGATATTCGTCACCAGGGATATGGTAAGTGGTAACTGAAAATGTGTTTCTCCATATTCGACTATCTGCAGTTAACCGACTGACCGGTTAATCCCGATTACCCGAATAAACATGATTTACCGCATGACTGGTTAAGGCTTTTGCGTTTATTAGGCGATGTACAACATAACCTCAAAAAAGGGTTTTTAACGGGTGAACAGCCAGTTCAGTGTCAATGCCAAATTATTTTCTCGACGAATTGCGTAAATTGTACAATCTTTTGAAATCTCCAAGAAAAAAACAATCCCACTTCTTTAAAGATGAACTTACTGATTTTTTCCTCGTTTAACGACGTCTTCGAGATACGCTAGCTAGAAAAACAGCCCGTAATCGAGTCGCACGCCCAATGATTTCACTGCAAAAATACACAATTTCCTTGTATAACTCATTGCCGTGCCTTTAAAGGGTGTTAAAGAATTAATATTTATAGCCGTTTGCACCGACAAATTTAAGCGGAGCTTAGCTTAAGCGTAGCTTAAAATCCACGGCAACCATTGTCTCAATAATCGTTGCCATGGATTTTAAGCTACGCTTAAATTAAGCTCCACTTAAATTTGCCGGTGCAAACGGCCATTAGTTATTTAAATGGTAAGAAAAGAAAAACCCTTAAAGAATTGGCACCTCAAACGAACCGAAAACTTTATACGACGAAAAATACTGTTGCAGGCGGTTCGTCCTGGAACATCAACAAAAGACGTCTGCTTTTCGCGTCTTTCGTATATAAATGAAAAACCCACTTAAATTTCGTAAAAGTTTATCAACCAATGAACACTGCCTAGAAACGACAATAGCCAATACACAACACCTCGATATGACACGTACACCTTACTTCGACGAATTTTTTATCTAATTCGAACAATTTCTACCTAATAATTCAATTTTATTAATGATCAAAATAGTCACGTTATCTCCAAGCAATTACCTTTATTTCTCACAAATACAGGAAAAACTGAATAAATCACCTCGAAACTGTTACATTTGCACTAATGAGCACTTGAAAACAATTAAAAATTAGAGGTACAACAATTTTCTAATCTCACAATTCCAAGAAATACCTTATCGTGTACACAGAAAATAAACAAATATAACCTTAGTCGATTTGGAAAATTGGTTTGTGTTCAAACGTAATCATACCCACGACATTAAACAGAGAAAAGAAAATTTTGATAAAAATTAACCAACAATAAAGGCTCTTGAATTCATCATTCCAAATGTCTTAATTTCAAATACAACGTCCTGACTGGGGGGTTAATTTTAAATTCGTTGGATTATTTATTTTTACCATTATTAGAAGTTCACTGTATGAACCGTTTCCCATTTAAGTGCACAAATGTCTTAGAGCCTTAGAAGTTCAAAATACTTAAGCCAAAATCATTATAAAACGTAGATCAATTTAGTTGTGAAGGCGATCACTTAGAGTTTTGCTATATTTTTATATTTATTGCGCAACCGAGTCCATAGAGTTAATTTTATTTTGAATTTTACATTATCCCAGAAATAATTCATGATTTTGGATTCAATTTTTTCAACCATTCAGTAAGTTTGAGTTACATTATCGACCAGATCAGTTAGTGATTTCCTAGGTTTCCTAGGTCAAAGAGCATTTAAAAATTGGTTTGAACCTATGAGAGTAATAAGGTAAGATCTACTTTGTTCAATTCGCTACAGTTGTATAGTATGTCCATAAAAGTGAATACATTTTGGACAAAACTCGGGAATGATTTGCATGAATTGCCTAATCTAATTATTTTACCTGCCGAAGATGACACCAACCAATAGGTAAATGAAATCCGTTGTCTGGTTTTATGACATCACATGAATTGGAGTCAAATGGATGCCAAGCCATAATATCTCTATAGTCCAGTCAAATAAGAAAAAATAAAAACATTAATTGGTAAAGATCTGAATTTTGGTAAACATGTTCATTAGTGTTCCCCATTGGACATACTAAAAGTCCCCGTCAAAATCTGTTGCGCTCGAGGCACCATCTTGGAAAAAAGGAGCACTTGTTCAGTTTCTTGCCTATATATCGGCAACAATTATTGACACGGAAAAATAGCTCAGATAAAAAATATAGTTTATTAAATTGCCCATAAAAAAGCACATTAACATTTTTTTGTATGTCCAATACTTTAGCTATAATCCGACATCGAATAGGGAATCAAGTATCCTGAGCTCTCGAAACAGGCGCGCAGATATTTTTTTACAACTTTTTACAAATCATTAAATTTATTGAAAATTGTGCCAGTATTTCTTATATATGAGAAGTCGTCGCACTCAAGCTTGGTATGAGACACGTTTAAAGGTTTCTCATAAAACTCTCTCTCTCTCTCTCTCTCTCTCTCAATAGAACTTTCATCTTCAATGTGAGCAGTTAAGCACTGAGTGTGGACTGGAAGCCTTCAGTGACCGAACAGGGTCAAGGAAATCGTGGACTCTCCTTCAACTCCACAGTTCGGGAGATTTTTCATATCCACAAACCTTCTGAACTTGCTGATTAATACGAAACGTGTGTTGCTGCGCCGCTGCAGCCGTAGGGGGTAACAGTGCGGTTAGATTCGGCTGACCCTTGTATGCGTATTTTCTGCAGGTCTGATAACGATGTCGGTTTAAATATCTCTCACTAGCAGGCACGTTGTATGCAGAGAACGGCGTTCTCCAGCTTCAGAAATCATTTCGTGGCCCCAACAATTTTAATCATTTTCGCTTACCTTTTTGAAAAAAAACATGATGTCGTATCATGAAACATTATGTCATTACTAGAATGCTTTATCGCAAGACGATTCTGTTCATTTTTTGGTGCTTTTACAGCTTTCGGTGTAGCCATAAAAAAGACGGCCTCCTTCCTATAACTACGATGCGGGGCCTAAACGCTTTCTGACGCATTCAACGTGAGATTACAGCTAAAGTATGGGAGATACAAAAAAATGTAAATACTCTTTTTTATAGGGAATTTAGTAAACTATATTTTTCATGTAAACTATTTCTTCGTATCAGTAATAGTTGCCGAGACATGGGCAAAAAACTGGAAAAGTGTACCGTTTTTCCAAGATGGCGTCTCGAGCGCAACAGATTTTGACAGGGACTTTTAGTATGTTCAATAGAAAGTCCCAATAAATGTGTATACCAAAATTCAGATCTTTACCGATTAATGTTTTTATTTGTCCAAAATTGCGCTAATTTGACTGGACTACTAGAGATCTAGTCGAAATCTCAACCCAAAAGTGTTTAATTAAGTACATATTTTTAACATTGTTAACTTGTTTTCCACACCACTTAATCATTTTAATAGAAAACATAAGATGTACCTACTCGATTCCCAGAGGAAAAACACCAAAACCCGCATTAAGAAATGAAAGGAATCCATCATTAAGTACAAATTAGCAATACCTAAAAATTACCCTCACCTCAACTGACGCCTGTGACCTGATGCGTTAGGCTGCAAAGAATCAGATGCACCATATTCAAACTGAATTGATCATAGGAAATCGTAAAACTATAGAAATAACGCCTAGTAAAAACCTCAGAAATTCGATTACTGTCAGCATATTAACATTGTAACAGGTTTTCATATTGAACTTGTTGTATTTATGTCAGGGTAGGCATCTGTCATAGGAGATTTTTAAATGTAATATTCATTATAAAATGTGTTCTAAGTATTTCTTGTAATTTTTTGTAACAAAATACAACATGGCGCAGTCGAGGCAGTTAGTTTATTAAACTGAGCAAAGTTTTCAAGAAGTATAGGTTCCGAAACATCAAATAAGTGTATTGTTGAACGGCTGAACCTAATTATAAGAAGAAAAGCCGAAATGGAATTCAAACCTCCAGCTAATTTGTCACTACAGGGAAATTTAAGTGAAAACTGGCGTAAATTTAGACAAAATTTTGAAATTTACCTGAAAGCTTCCGATAAGTCAACAAAGGACGATGAAACAAAAATAGCCATTCAATTAAATATAATTGGTGAAGATGCTGTGGAAGTATACAACACCTTTACATTGTCCGAAACTGACATGGTGTCATTTCCAGCAGTATTAAAAGCTTTCGATGACCATTGTAGTCCCAAGAAAAATATCGTGTTTGAGCGTTTTAAATTTTTTAGTAGAGTGCAGCAAGAAGGAGAAGGGTTTGATCAGTTCTTAACTGATATCAAGAAATTATCCAAGTCCTGCGAATTTGGATTATTAAGTGATGAGATGGTCCGAGACAGAATTGTTTTAGGGATTTATGACAAGGTCATGCAGGAAAGATTGTTACGGGTAGAGGATCTTGATTTGGCAAAGGCTGTGAATTTATGTCGAGCTGCAGAAATTTCAAAATCTCAAGCTAGAAATTTGCAAGGGGCTTCAGTCGAAGTTGAGGTCATTAAGAAAAAGTCAGCAAACCGAAATTATAAGTCTGTTTCCAAAACGAGTAGTGAAAGGTTTGAATGTAGAAGATGTCAGACTGTTCATGGCGTTCGTGAATGTCCTGCCTTTGGGAGAAGCTGCAATAAATGTGGACAGTTAAATCATTTTGCAGTTTCCTGTCAAGTAAAAAATGTGAAGGTGCTACAAGAACAGGATGAGCAATCTGACGAGTTGGAGTTCACCATTAACAGCATTGGGGTAAGAAATCAGAACAAAAAGGTTTTGTCAATTAAGTCATGGTTTCAAAATGTAAACGTTGGTGATCATCATGTGCCTATTAAATTTATTAAACTAGACACTGGTGCAGATGTGAATGTCCTGTCGCGTAAAATGTTAAGTGAAGTAGGTGTTCCAGAGTCTCAGTTACAAAATACAAACATAATTTTGGAGGCATTTGGTGGTACTGTCTTAAAATCTCTTGGCATTGTTCCACTAAAAGTTCAGTGTAACAACGTTGAATTTACTGATAACTTCATAATTGTAGACAAAATTGTTTCTCCGTTATTAGGACTTGAGTCTTGTACTAAGTTAGATCTTATTGCACGCAAAGTAGATGCCTTGGGTAAGTTTATGACTAAGGATGAATTTATTAAGAATAATCTAGAATTATTTCAAGATCTGGGTAAGTTTAAGGATAAATGTGAAATCCAAATAAATAATGAAGCCATACCGGTCATTAACCCTCCTAGGGGTATTTGCTATTCGTGACAAATTAAAGGAAACCTTGATATCCTTAGAAAATAGAAAAATTATTTCAAAAGTTGATAAACCATCTGGTTGGGTTAATAATATCGTAATTGTTGAAAAGAAGGATGGCTCCTTAAGACTTTGTTTGGATCCTCGTGATTTAAATTTAGAAATTAAAAGACCCGCATATGTCCTTATTCCAACTCTTCAAGATATAATTGGAAACCTTAAAGGTAAAAAGTTTTTTACAGTGCTCGATTTAAAGGAAGGTTTTTGGCATGTAGAACTTACTGAAAAGTCTAGTGATCTTTGTACATTTGCTACGCACTTTGGTTGTTACAAATTTAATCGTTTGCCTTTTGGGCTTAATATGGCTCCAGAATATTTTCAAGCCATTAATGAAAGAATCTTTGGAAACTTGAAGGGTGTTCAAGTGTACATTGATGATCTCTTGATAGCTGCCGATTCCTCCGAGGAACATGATCAAATTTTAAATTCCGTGATCATAAGAGCTACTGCAAATGGAGTTAAATTTAATCCTAGCAAGGTTCAATTTAAGCAACCCTCAGTTAATTATTTTGGTCATATCTTTTCGGAGGATGGAATGTCAGTTGATCCAAACAGAATAGCAGCAATTAAAGGATTAAAAGATCCCACAAATGTAAAAGAACTGCAAAGTATTTTAGGAATGATAAATTATTTGCGACAGTTTATACCGAACTTAGCCGATATAACTTCTCCATTGCGTGAATTATTAAAACAAAAAGTTGAATTTAAATGGTTAACTGCACACTCGGTTGTGTAGATAAAATTAAAAACATAATTTCTAATGCTCCAGTGTTAGCTAACTTTGATGCATTTAAAAAAATCACCATACAAGCCGATGCATCCAAAGATGGTCTGGGGTGCTGTCTTCTTCAGGATGACAAACCTATTTCATTTGCTTCTCGTAGTTTGAGTTCTAGTGAGAAAAATTATTCCCAAATAGAGAAGGAGCTTCTCGCTATTGTTTTTGCAGTAAACAAGTTTCATATCTTCATTTATGGTCGCGAAATAAAGGTAAATACTGATCACTAACCTTTGGTAACTCTAATGAATAAAAAAATTGGAGATATCGCCTCATCGCGTTTGCAAAGAATGAGAATAAAATTACTTAAATATAAAATAGTGTTAAATTTCTTGCCAGGAAAATATATGTTTATTGCCGACTTGCTTTCACGATTTTACCTAAATTTTCCAGAGAGCGAAGGTGATGATCAATGGATTTCTGAAACTGTTCATACTTTAAGCAAAAATTTAAATATTTCAGATGCTAAAAGGTTGGAATTTATACAGGCTACTGCCAATGATCCAGTTTTGTCAAAGGTAATGTTCTATATTATAAATGGCTGGCCTAAAAGTAATGAACTAATGGACGGTTCAATTAAATACTTATAAGTTTCAAGCAGAATTATCTGTCGAAGATGGCTTGTTATTTATAAACCACCGGTTAATAGGCCCGGATAAACTAAGATTCTATATTTTACGGCTTCTTCATGAACCTCATTTTGGTACTGTTAAGACCAAACAACGTGCTAGACAAATTGTATTTTGGCCAGGCATGTCAAGCAACATACAGAATATGATATCTAATTGTTATGTTTGTGAACGTTACCAAAATGCTAAACAAAGGGATTTATTGATTCCACATGAGATACCAAATATACCATTTTATAAAATAGCTTGTGATATAATGGATTATGCAGGTAATAGCTATCTTATTGTACAAGATTATTTCTCGAAATGGCTCGAGATCATTCTATTAAAAAACAAAACCTCACAGAAATTATTAAACACCTCAAAATATTGTTCGCGACGTTTGGTATTCCCAACACAGTAATTTGTGACAATATGCCTTTTTCTTCCTTTGAATGCAAGAACTTTTCCAAAGAGTGGAATTTCCAGTTTTGCACAAGTTCTCCTAAATATCCACGCAGTAATGGTCAAGCAGAACGTGCAGTTCAAACTGCTAAACAAATGTTCAAGAAATGTTCTCACGACAATATTGATATCCACCTCGCATTATTGGAGTTTAGAAATACTCCCGTTTCGGGTATTGGTATATCGCCAAGTCAAATGCTCATGAACAGACTAACCAGAACCAAGCTTCCTATTCACACACAATTACTAAAACCCGCAATTCCTAAAGATGCACATAAAAAACTTTTAGCCAAACAGGAATATTTTAAACGAAATCACGATAAAAGTGCAAAAAATTTTAACCAAAATTTGAAAACAGGTGATAATGTTCTTATAAAAGAAGTGCGAGATAAAGTAATTACATCCTCTATTTTTAAAAAAAGCATCAAAATCGAATTGACCTAATTCCGGCGCACGAACAATTTCCAAAATTAATTTAAGCCGCCCAGCATAAAATTAATTTGTAAGGCCAATTTATCAAAGGGAAACATGTTGGTTTGTTAATGTCCACCACGCGGCCCGACAAAAAATTAACAACTAATGTAATAAAATGAATGGCACGCCTTTACACTTTTGAATTCAGCGGAATTGACTTTTAAAGCGCATTCTGCAGATAATTAAAATGTTTTTGTTAAATAAATGATCGAAATATCTTTTTGTGCTTGATTGCTTTTAGGAAAACCGATTGACCAACGTAAGACAGACGGAGGTATTTGCGGATGAGATTTTTTTGAGTAACGTAGACGCGCGGTTAACGTTTTTTTAGCTCAAAGAGATCCGGAATGGTCATTAGGACGGTTGATATGTAATTCTGTATGTAAAAGGGTAACGTTTACAATAAAATTACAAACATTAATAAACAATTTTCATGTATAATAAGGCGCAAGTATTACTATCGAAAAGGTGCTTAACAATAATAATTATAGAAAAAATAATGTATGCAAGCACATGGCGATTATTTATTGAAATATGTACCCGGTAAGTATAAGTTTAAACAACAGGGACAGGACAAACTCGCACCTGACCAGTGATTATAGGATGTTAATAGCCGATCAGGATTAAATGCTTGCAGATTGAGGAACAGGAAGTAAAAGCGATAATTTTATAGCATGAACTTTGATTAATTAACCGTGCGGGTATAACCTTTAACAATCGATTTATTATTAATCGTAATTACAAGGTGTTGTTACGCAAGTGACAATATAGGAGATGTATACCGTGTGATATAGTCTAAAGAAGGCATTAAATTCCGTTTTTCAATTTTTAATTAACAGAAGCTTGCAGGTGACTTTACGTGCGCGTTACAAAAGAAATTGGGTCAACCAACCAGTGCATCTTTTATACCTTAAAGCGTGTCATGTGGTTAAAATATTCAGTACCTAATAAAATATAAGCATTTACATAATTTACCGGGCTTAATGAGCTTTTTTGCTTTTCTGACAGTTAATAAATAAATCTGGTGCAATAAAATGTGAAGGCAGTTATAATGGCCATTGCGGATTAATTACAGAACACGGATTACAAGCGCTTAATTATTTATCAACACATAACTTTCTTGGTTCACTTCTTTTACCTAAATTTATCTCTGCGCAATTGTAATTAATATAATCCAAAAATACCCAATCAAAATGTCAATTTTCTTTCAATTAGAATGAAATGAGGTTACAAAAAGTCTGTCTGATGATCACTCTCGAATGTTGGTTTATTTTTGCTATGTGGTGGTTCAGACGAGACCCATATAAATTGGTGCATGGTAAAGTTGAATGTCCATATTTAGTTGTACAGTAGTCTCTCTCTCTGTTTTTTTCTCTGATTTTACGGAAATTCTTTGTGTAGGTGTTTGTGTGCGCACCACTTAAAAACTATTTACAGAAAATTTACTTGTACAATGTATTAAAAAATTACCAAACAATGAGATCGAATCATTCAGGAATATCGTTATTTTTTAGCGCATTGTTTGAAAAAAAATACTCGTTATGCCTGGCTGTCTAGCTGGCTGTCCAGCTGAGATCTCAGCAATTACAATAGGGAGAGACTTCAAATTTCCACTAAAAGTTTTATGAAATAGTGTAGATGTGCAGCTCTAGTCTATTTTGAGTTGATCTGTATCACCAAAGCTTTCATCTAGCATATGCTGATTTACAATTTGTTTTTCAAAAATGCGCTAAAATACTTATCCTAATTTCCTGGGTCTACTATGGAAGATCTATTCACTGCATCTTTTTCGCGGATGCCCGTTGAACAGCGACTCGTGTTGTCCCTGCTTATTGGTTCAACGAAACAATCTCTCAACTTTTATATCAACAACGCATCTTTACCTAATTTTCTAATTAATTCACGTCCCAAAATAGCGCTTTATTTATGAAATCGGCCATTCTTAATCATTAGTGCATTTTATTCGTTTAAATCCACCAATTACGTTCGAGTTAGGGTCATTGATAATCATCCCACGCTCTTTTATAATCCTGCATTTCCCAAGAAAGGATCACATACCACGCAATTCTAAGTCACAGGTACTGAGGTACACCTGATTTAAGATAATATTCTGGCCAAGAACCTAATTTAACAGCTCACGACGCATATGGAACTCAGGACGAATCAGTTAATAACTCTATTAGCCACCACTATCGTATGTTATTGTAAAGCAAAAACATAAGGTGCATATGGTCTTAGTTATATTTGTAATTTGTTTTAGGACACATCAGCATTTTTTAATGCCAGTTCTGTTAAGTCAAAATCAACTAACAGTGCAAATCATACACCAGCTGCACAAATTTTCGTTCCACTTTAACCACAAACCGTGGATTGCAAATATATCGGTGTATGTAATTTTATGAGCTGAAGAATGGGGGTTTGTAGAACCGCGATATTTGACATGAAGCATGAGCACATTATTGCCAGGCCCAGGGTAAATAATCCATGAAAATGATAAAACCTATTTTATTAATGATATTTATTTTGGGAATGAGTAGGTATATTTGTGACGAACTTTCGCCGGAAGATCCCGCACCCACGATGGCTTTGGTTCTCTTTTACACAACAAAAAATAAACGGTATAACTGCACAAATGAAATTTAATGAACGTAAGAAAATGGAACATCCAGTGGTTAAAAACTATAGACGGTGACGGCTGCGATAGTCGACGGAAGACGGCGCAACGGCGGCAGGAAACAGCGGAACGGGAGTGCTTCAGGCGCCACCAGAAGGTTTCGGTCTCTTTTGCTTCTGCACAAGCTTCTCTACCGCTTAATGAATTTACTAAATAATAAAGTATTCATTTTAATAACATAAATAGAATAACACTTATGTTATGGTTAGGTGATATAATGATGAAAAACAGAAAAATTGACTGAGCTTAAAACGATTAGGAATTCGAAAAAAGTGGTAAGAATAAAAATTATAGAGAATTTAATGAATTTTCGTTTTCCCCTATCATTTATAAAAAATATAAAAATCTGTTCAGGGAATAATCTCCCGTGGGTCGACCTCTTCAGGAATGTTAAATTGACTTTAAGGATACATTTTTTATATAAAATGCCCAAAACGATCAACTCCTATTTTTACACAAGGGAAAAAATGGCTTCATTTTTTTATTTCTGATCTACAAAGTACATTAAAAATAACAAGTTAAAAAGTAATCGTAAACGATTTACATAAAGCGCATTTCCACTTGCATTCATTTCCCATTTGTAAGATGCAACTTCTGTTAAAATCGTAAAAATCCGGCCACAAATATGAAAGATAGCGTTGCACATGGGCAATCCATTGTTGACGTGCTACTTCAATTTCAGTTTATGAGAAGAATTTCATTTCAATGCTTTTCTAAATAAGAAAGTTGGAACTGCGCATGCGCAAACCTAAATTTTAAAACTAATGTTAGATTTTCCTTTGTTCCAAGCGCCTAAGTATCAAATTTCACTTAAATAGTTCCATAGATAAAAAAGTTGGCACGGCGCATGCGCAAAATAAAATTTTGAAACTGGCGCTAGATTTTCCTTTATTCCAAGTGCCTATGTATCACATTTCATTTAAATTCTTCCATAAATAAAAAAAGTTGGCACTGCGCATGCGCAAAACCAAATTTTGAAATTGGCGTTTGATTTTCCTTTATCCCAAGTGCCTATGTATCCAATTTCGTTTAAATTCTTCCATAAATAAAAAAGTTGGCACTGCGCATGCGCAAAACCAAATTTTGAAATTGGCGTTTGATGTTCCTTTATTCGAAGTGCTTCTGTATCAAATTTCGTTTAAATTCTTCCATAAATAAAAAAGTTGGCACTGCGCATGCGCAAAACCAAATTTTAAAATTGGCGTTTGATTTTCCTTTATTCGAAGTGCCTATGTATCAAATTTCGTTTAAATTCTTCCATAAATAAAAAGTTGGCACTGCGCATGCGCAAAACCAAATTTTGAAATTGGCGTTTGATTTTCCTTTATTCCAAGTGCCCATGTATCAAATTTCATTCAAATACTTTTATAAGTAAAAAAGTTTGCAATTCGGTTTATAAATGGTCGAGATGCGAAAAGGGCACTGTGAATTTTGAATTGATTCGATCCAACTTTTGGCATTGCGTATTATATGGTTAAAGCTATGCCCATATTGAATTTCATGCAATTCAGTTCATAACTAACGGAGATGTAAAAGCGATCGAACATTTCTAACAAAGTTACCGTTCACACGGACAGATAGATGAACAGACAGACAAAGGAACAGACGGACAGACCAACCGGCAGGCGACAGATAGCAATGCAAAATTATAAACGATCTCTAGGATCGTTAATAAACGGCAAAAGTGTAAAATTATGGAACATGTAAAAAAACGGTTTTTTGTTTTTTTACAATAACTTTTTTTGTAAGCGGTACAGAAAAAATTCCTTCCTTGGTACAAGACTCGACACCATAACGAACCAAATAGCGAAAAAAGTAGAACAATAGCTCTTAAGATAAAAAAACTAGTAGCGTCGCAAAGTTAGCGGACGGACGGACGGACGGACGGACGGACAAAGTGGCCACAATAGCGCATTTTTTTTTATTTTTGTGGAAATGCGCTAAAAAGACCCGTGTGTTCTCAATTTTTATTTGCGAGTAACAAACCCAAAATAAATTATTGAAAAGCTGTGTTTTTAGTCCGAATTTGCACAACGCTTCAGTGTAAATACGTCATAAACCTACAACCAATTACGTAGAAGTGAACCGGCAACCGTGTGCGAGAGTCTGACGTTTGTCGAATTTGACGTTACAAGAAGCATATGACAAGTGCCTGTGATAGGTGACGCTAGTTACAAATGACATTCTCCTGCAATATTGCCAAGTCGTTATGTCATCTGAATGGTTCTAGGAGCTGATTGGTCGGGCTGATTACGTCACAGAGCCCGCCACAATCATATCGTTTAGAATAAACCCTTAAAACTGCACATGTTCATTATTTTTTTACTAATCAGCTTTTATTTTTAAATAAACTTTTACTGTTATGGTTTCAGGTACACGCTTATTAAATTAGAACTGCGGAATTCAATTATAGTGTAAACTCCCATTCAAATAAGCTACATTTATCGATGAGTTTTGAAAAGTAGCCGCAATTCAGAAACTAGGATGGTGGAACGTCTTGTAGAATACAATCGGACCTATTAATTATATCGCCTGGTAAATTTAACTGCTCGTTGAAAGTAAATTTTGAAACACGATTGACTACTCCAAATCAGGAACAAACTGGGCTTCAGGTTGCTCCAAATTTAATAGTTGACTTTTATTTATTCACTGGAATAATTTACCAATGTTCCGGAGTAGGGAAATATGCTTTTTTTTGTAACATTTCATTTAAACACGATCACGTAACTCCAATAATGCAACGAAACGAAAATATTCGCGTACGTATTAAGAAAGTAACGTATCGCACTGTATTTACGTTTGAATATAAATCAGCCGCTCGGTAACTTTTCCCTTTTTGCAACTCACAATGAGATGATAAGGTTCCCACGACAATAATTTCGCCGAAATGGCGGCACAATTTTCCCTTACAATTCGGTAATTAACTTCAACGTTCACAATAAAATATCAGGTACGTTCACGCGGATGACGATTGTTTCATATACTATACTTGAAAAGTTTTGCGAAGAATCCCTCTCTCCCACTTAATTTTTACTTGTGTACTCGATGAATTAAAAAACAAAAACGGACCCAACAAGAATCAAGCTTCCTGATAGTATATGTTTCTAAAATCAACTCCAGTAAAAAACGTGGTTGCACAAATCTCCATAAAATAAGTACAAAACCTGCTAGTCAAAATGGGTATTGTGGTATAACGTAAGTAGAGAGACTAATTTTGTGACAAACACGTGGCGCATTAATCTCGAGAATGGGCGCACAATTAAGCACCAGATATGAAATTTTCCTCCGAAATGAAAAAGTCACCAAATTTGGAGATTGTAGTATAAATAAACGCAAAATGAGCACAACATTTTCTCGGTTTCGCAGAGAGGTCGCCGATTTAAATGTATACTTCACCATTAAGCAACATTATTAAGTAATAACATGTACTCATAATCTCTTAGTAATTCATTTCCGGTTTATACAAGATGATTTTTTTGCGCCGTTTAGCATGGGGCTCTCGTAAAGAGAACAAAGTCGCTTAATGGGCAAAGAATTGCAGAACTTTATGTAGATTAATTTTTCCATTTTTAAGTTTTCTGTAGCTCTACAAACAAAGAAGTCAAAAAACCGAAAGATCTCATTTTCGAAATTTTTTCTCAGCTTTCCGATGATGCTAAAATAAAAGTTGAAAATTTGGTGTCGATTTACCACCGACTGTCGCTCGGGATATCAAAAAACGAGTGTTTGTAAAATTCTACATACAGATTTGGGAATGACCACGATAGATTCCCAAGGTGCTTTGTCCAAAAACAATACTGTGTAGCCGACAACTTTCCAAAGAGAATTTGACCACTTTATCCCAAGATAAGGACTTTTCTATAAAATTGTAACTATAGGGATGCGACCAGTATACACCACTAAGACCATATTCTACGAAACAAGAGTTCATGTAATGCGTTCATATAAGACTTCTTCTTTTCATAATGGATAACTATATGTAGACAACAACCCCCAATTAAAACAATATAGGTATTTGTGTTCATTCGTACCCAAATGCAATACTTTATTTAAAATTTTACGATCCACTTAAAGCGACCATTACTGAGAAATTAAACATTTCGACAGATCATTATTACCTTTTTTTGTAAAATCGAACTTTTTTCAAGTTTATCAGTTACCTATGATGGGTATAAAAATAATAATATTCAAGGGTTTACTGTTCACCGTTCCGCGAGAGTATTTTGTAGTGTACTGAAAGGTCTTTAAAAACTGCTACCATAGCATTCCTCCACAAATCCTTCGGCATTTTTCAAAAAAGGGCATGACACACGTAAATATGTAAACCAGAATGGAATCCCTAAGACAATAAACACGTAGATCGTTTATTTAAGATCGGCATGGTCAAAGAACGCCTAATCAGGATAGAAATAATTGTTACTCGTACCGAAGGCATCGCCAGCCTCCTCTGTATATATATGGAAACAAGCGCCCATTGCGACAATCTCAGACGTTAATTAAGTTCATTAGTAGCTAAGCAAATGATTTCATAGAACCATTGCAGAAAGTACCAGATCGCCTTAACCAATCACAGTGCGCCTTCTGTATGCCCAGGAATTTTTAATTGCGTTTATTTACCCAGAAAACGACATCGCTGTAGTTGGTCTGGTTTAATCACACACAGAGGTGTAATTAATTATTATTTGCTTCGTTAATTAAAATATATTTTGTAGTTACAATGTAAAAAAGACACGGCAATTTGTTGAACAACAAATAATTACAGATAAACATTGCGCACGTGAAATAAGTTTAATTAGCTTGAATACCCACACATTGTTATTGTTATTATACAAGTGAGTTACGGCAAATTAGCATTTAATCCTCGCATTTCAGTTTTTATCCTATTAATAAATGTAACTGCAGACAGGCGCTTTCTAAATGTTCAAGCCTAACGGAATTGGAATATAATAATGCATATAATTGTTAATACTTATACCTAGTACACAATACATGTATGCACTTCACAAGTCTATTGAGTATGTGCATAATTTATAACCTCGGTGTGACATTTGACATATATAAATGCATGATTGTCGTTTCCTTTTATGTTAGTTAGGCATGTGGATATTTGCATTTGTAAGGATAATCTGCACAATGGCGCATTCCCGGATATAGTAAAAGGGACTTGCACATTTGTAGACTTACCGTACATATTTGCACAAAGCGCACAAGTGACAACGGTACTCACTTTTATACCTTTCTGAGATTCGCGCACACTTCATGTTTCATAAAAATAAAAGTCATGTTTATTACCTATGATGATGATTAATTGTTCAATTGTCTACGTAAAACGGAAGCACACTTTGGATAAACGTTTGTTAACTACACTTGGAGTAATTTATACTTTTTGTCACTTACCTATACCATATTTGGTCTATGCCTATACCTATCCGCATAATAGGGAAAATTCCAAATTAATTCAGAGTTCGTCTTTTCGTAAGTTGTCACGACGCAAGTCCCAATCAAAAACCTATCGATAATAAGCAGATCGAGATCGAAGGATCGAACGTAAATACATTTAGTAAATTAATAATAAACCGCGTGTAAAGGGGATCGAGAAAATCGACGGAGTCATTAAGATTTGACCCATATGGATCAACTGTGCAAAGTTTGAACCACAGGGTTTAAACCGAATTGTCCCAAACGTTTGTGAGTTACTCTTCACAGACAGACAGACACCTGACCCATTTCGATAGGATTGTTACATGTGCCATATAGGTCTACTGTGTGTACAATTGTAGGCGAATAATGGAAAGAAAAAGAAAAAACATTAGAAAGAATTAAACAGTTTGGTGAAAAAGGGAAAAGAAAAACACTTAGTTAGATAGGAGATACAAATAGTATGACTGAGAAAAACAACAATGCTAGGACCGTATATGAAGAAAACTAGCTAAAGAGGGCGGCCGATATGGAGGGTAAGAAGGGGCAAATGCCCCGGGGCCCGGGACATGCTGAGGCTCCGCCGCAACGCGACTTTCAAACAATCATAAGGTCTCGGGAATCAAATATTCGCAGGGCCCGTTGAGCAGTCCCGCACAGAAACAATAAGGAAAGAGGCTTTCAAATTTGTGGCCTTAAACGAGACCACTCCCGTCCGTCCCAAAATTATTTCCAAAACGCGGTTTCGCAACTAGAATTTTTGAAACTGAGTGAGGGGAAAACACAGGTGAATTCAAATAAAATTAAAACTTGACTTACCTTCTTTAAGCGTCGCACCTGCGTTTAACCCCCCCCCCCCCCAACCCAGTTTCTAAAATTATGGTTGCGAAACAGCATTTCTAGAAACAATTTATTACTTTATTACATATTATCATTGAATATTATTATTCAATGATATTATACAGGGTGCATCGGTCTTTCCTAGTTCATATCTGGTAAGAAATATAAAAAAATCTTTTATGGATATGTCACCTATAGATGGTTGCGCGCGCATCTACAGAAATTATTTTTGGATGGACAGGGTGTTCCATTTTTACGGAGTCAATAAATAACTGTTTTTAAAAATAGAACGCCCTGTATATTTTTGCATGTTTCGATGTCATTTGTTAACCTCTACACTGAACACTGTTCACTTTTTTATTTTTTGTCAATGTTGCCATTTTATTAAATTTTTCCATAACCAAGCTCCACTTTGATTAATCGTAGCTGCCTTGATTTTGATTAATTATTTACTGCAAGTATACTCACAATTTCGTAGTAAAATTAGATTATCAATTATCATTTTCGAAATTCACCTTTTTAATTAATCTTATTTTATTACGAAATAGGAAATACACTTGCTACTAATAATTAATTTGTGACACTTGTTTACTTTCTGGCACTCTTTTGTTTTTTTTTATTATTACGGCCTACTCCTGTGTATAAACAGCATTTCTAGAAATAATTGATTATTTTATTATATATTATACAGGGTTCTGCTACAGTGCGTTGGTCTTTCCTAGCTCCTATCTGGTAAAAAATGTAAAAACAACCTTTTGTGAAAATGTCAACTATAGGTGGTTGCGCGTCTATAAAAAATATTTTTGAATGTAGATTGTCCCATTTTTAGAGAGTCAATAAATATCTTATTTTTTTCAAATAAAACACCCTTGTTAACCTCTACATTGAACACTATTCACTTTTTTCTTTTTTGTCAATGTTGCCATCTTATTAATTTTTTCCGAATAATTCTTCATAAGCAGGCCTCACTATGAGCAATCGTAGCTATAGGGTGTTCCATTTAAAGAAATCAGTTATTTATTAACACCATAAAAATGGGACACCCTGTACATTCAAAAATAATTTCTATAGATGCGCAACCATCTATAGTTAACATTTGCACAAAAAGTTTTTTAAATATTTTTTACCATGTACGAGCTAGGAAAGACCGACGCACTGTTCCAGGACCCTGTATATTATATTATGAATAAATCCTGTGATTATTGTAATTTTTAACATTTCCATTTCTCTTTCTTTGAATATATTTAATTAAGAATATAATTAATAATCTTAATTTAATAAATAATTCAGATACTGATGTTTATTGAAAAACATTTGAAAAAGTTAGTAAGAATAGTTGCATATCTTAAGGGGTATTTGACTTGTATATATAAGAAGTGAACACAGGAGATTTGTATGTTTAGAGTTAACATTTACGCATTTACGCATTGTATCTATGTGTATCCATCCACGATCGCATACGCTAACAAGGTGCCGCGACCTCTGACGGAGAAAGCATATCCCAATTCATAACACGTTATCATTTATAAATAGGTTATGAAATTTACTAATAAATGACTTTTGACGTTTAAAGAAAATGAACATTGAGGTAATCCCTTGAAGAGGAATTACCCATTAATTACAAACTTGATGGATTAAAGAATAGATAAGGTAACATAATTGACCCATTGGCCCAATTTCGTTATTTCGCGCAGTTTACTGTAGTGTATCTTAGATCAGATCCTTGAATTCGTGTCTACATTCTCCAAATAAATATATATGCCGAACAGATCTTAGTGCAATTGACAGGTACCAAGGTAAAAGTATTGTAACTTTAATTAAACGTAAATTTGAAATTATAACTTGAAAGTAACACTCTGTAAAGAAAATTACGTGCCAATTCCCTTAAAAACACAGCATTCAATCTACCTCCGATTAATAAGAGGTTTATTTCTAAAATAATAGTACAGCAACGGTTTAGAATTAAATTCGTTCAAACTCTAAAAGTCCTAAAACACACAATTAGCAGGTGGTTAAAGAAAATGGTCGCTACCTACGTTTTCACCAAAATTTAACCAAATCCTCCACAATGAGAGAATAAGTGTTTAGACTCAATACAAAACTTCAAGAATTACACATCATGGAGTTAATCGCCATAATATACCTAATAATACTTTTGCAATTCAACCGACACTGAATTTATTAGCGATGGATATACACCTGAACGTGGCCGCCTACAAACATGCTCGCAATGAATAAGGAAAATAGATGTCCATTCAACTTGCCAGTAAAAATTTGTCAAAAACCTAAAGCGAATACCAATGAAAAATATGGTGAACCTCAAACAAACTAGAATTTAAATGTACAGAGTGGTCCAAATTCGTGACCCACACTTGGGATATCCGTAACGGTGAGAGATACAGTGTACCTTAGATGGGGGAAAATCTGCCCTTTTGTGACTAAAAAACGCATTTAAAATTTTTGAAAATTGGTTGAAAAACACTGAGCTCACCGGATAACTAAAAACGTGAATTTTTGTTTTAATTTTCAACGGTCGGTTCCCGTTAGCCCTTCTAATTTCTATGGGCACTTTTTCGGAGAATCTGAATTTGATTTGAGAAATTCCATAACAAGCGAGATGTATAAGCTAACATGCTACTACTTGCTTGGTTATAGACTACATGTGTAAACCACAATTATTGCGTATTGTTCTAAATGTATATGAAATATTGAGGACTGCGGTAGTAAAACCACTTGGGCAACCAGGCAGCTGATATCAGTTTAGAAAATTTTAATCAATAATTTTGGATAGCAGGCATTATTTTTGTATTAGTGGGGAAACGTCATATAATGTTAAAGTGATTTTACTTGCCATTAAAGGGCAATACCTATGCAAGTATTGATTTGGTTAAGTTTGGTTGTTACCTTCCTTGCATTTTCATTTTTTATGTAGGGACAATTAAGTTTAATAAACTGGGTGGCGCTCAACTAATGGTACGTTGTAAAGAGAATTATATTCTCAAAAAAATGGTTACGATTAATACACATATACTTTAAAACCTAACCGAAATATACTACTCTGTAAAACAAAGCCTCAAGAACGCATTTTAGCAACTATCGTCATATGTTTAATTTAATACAGTTTGGAACGATCGCATTTGTCATCGAACTACCGAATAGATGCCACATTTTTTTAGTAATATCATAAATAACTGTTTCTTTCTTTATTTAAAGGGGCCATGTAAAAACCTAAGTTATTGCAGAAAGTGGAGCCTGTCGATTATTAGCGGTTGCCTACGCATTATGGAATGTGTATGTAAATTTTCGCAGAAAGGGAAAATACTACTTTTTATCACGCAAATGTATTCATACAAAATTATAGGTATATTGGCATCTAAAAAGGACAAAACAAGATCGAAAGTTGGCTAAAAGGTATAGGGAAAGTGCCGGCAAATGAGCAGACGTATAACATGTGGGATCCGTGTGGCCTCAGGTAGGAATCCCGTGCAAGGGTAACAACACTTCTGGTGTATGACACTTAGAAGGAAGCAAAAAACTGCTCTATTGATTTTTTCTGCACAGTGACAAAGCGAGCTCTAATGCAATTAAACATCAAAGTCGAAGTGAAAACAGCAGTGCCAGTTGATATCTATTTCGCCTACAATATACGAAGCGCTAAAATTGTCTTAAAACTGCTGTGCTAACAAAAAAGCCATTGCGAACAGGTAACTTTCGTATAAGCTAATAAGGGCGAAGGTTGCGTATGGAGAATAAAAACGACAAAGCAGACGGGCGCGTGCCCCAAACAACTGCTGTAACACAGAAAGAGAACGGGATTCTCCATCCAAGTATCTTCCAGACAGAGAAAATGCCGTTGCCACTGATTTTATTATCTGACTATCACCTGTCCTATACTTCTGTTCTTCTAAACTATCCGCAACACATAAACATATCTTTCTCTTTCACTTGGTATATCGTTTAATAGCCCCCGATTCCATCAAAACGGCTCGAATTCCGCATTGGCAAATCGTAAAGAATCCCGTTATATCGAAGTTGAACAACCCTTATAACGAAACTGTCATGTGCCACGAAAATTTATTTTCTTTGTCTCTAATTCGTATTTGCAGATGGTTTTCTAAAGGATTGGGATGTTGCGAACACATGCCGTAGATATTCATAATTAACTTTTACTCGAAGAAATCGGTCTTCTTCATTTCGAATCCGCCTTCAACTGTAAAACTTCCGTGCCCGCTCGCACGAGCTCACCAAAAATTCAATTGAACCACCTGTACCTGTATGAATGCAAAGATGGCAGGTGCAAATACTTAAGTCGAACGTTCGATGTGTGTAGATCCCACTTGCATTACCCCTATGGTTGTACTACTAAAGTAACGAGCTTTTGTACACTTCGTTAAGATTTAATTACGAACGACCCGGTTAATTATCTCCTCGCACACCCAAATCCCGTTATTCCTTAATTCGCCTTTTGCACCGTTGGAAGATAATGCAATTTTGCCGCCAAACTTAAAACAATTTCAAATTCACCTGGTGCATCCTTATTTATTAGTAATTATTAAGTACAAGACAAGATTTATGACTTTTTTGATTACCTGCCAACGTTTCTCTGACTTTTTCGTCAATAACATTTGCAATTCAGATTGAGACGAATGAAATGGTGAAATAAGAAATTATGTTATGCGATGACTAATTTTTGTAATTTACATTAATTAATTGCACATTAATTGCCCACGTACCCTTTATACATCTTTGCTTCATGGTGTATGCAAAATCGAAAGTGCACCTTTAGCCTTTAGGAAATGCGTATTCAATGGGCATGTGCGGGTAAATTGTCTTCCTCTGCACATGGAAAAACCATCGGACCATTACAATTTTTAGTTGCTTAATTTAATTGTTAAAAATCTTCTCTTTCGTGTCGATTCTCCTTATCAGAACGATTGATTTACCGCTTTTCCGCGGGAAAAACCTGTTGCATAAGTGAGGATTCTGTCGACTTTTTAGTGCTGGGATCTCCCCATTCCTCGGAGAGACAGACGGACAAAGAAAATAATGCTACCTTTCCCATTTCTCGTGAAACAGTTGTCATTAGAGAATTTGATATTGCTTCTTTTTACACAATTCCAGCTTTGAATATTTCACGACATGTAATGATCACGAATTTACGCATTTTTAACAAAGAAATATTCGGCTGAATAGAGCCTGAAATTATTGTGCTACCATCGAACTTTACCTTGGTCTATTTCCTAAGATCAAAACCAGGGTGTGCTCCTTGGAGTAACATGCCACACGTTTTTCTTCTTCGTTTAAGTTTGAACTCTCTTTTGAGTTTCCGTTCTATTTCTCCTTGATTTCTTGCACTTCTCTTCTTGAATGTCTCATCGGACGTCTTTTAGAATTTGTTAATAATTTTTTTTTTTAATTAATGTTTCTTGGGCCTCTCGTTGAATTATTGCTTGGTGCTTTCCTTGGGACCCCGCTCTCCGAAATTATCTTCCAATGTTGGGCCCGTGAACTTCCCTTTAGAGTATTTCTCTTCAACATCACCTTAAACATATTTTGTATTGCTTTTCGAATTTTTCTTTATGGTTTACTTACAATAGTTCTTTCTAATTTCTGATTTTCCTATTTTTAGTATCACTTTAAATTTCTTTTTGAAAGTCCCTTAGAAATTTTCTTTGGATATCTCTTCTACTTTCTATTCTAATATCCCTTGAAAGTCTCTTCGCGTTTCTTTTAAACTTTTAGCGTTTTATTGAACTTCATGTTGAACTTTTCTTGGAATGTTTCGTTTATGCATGTTCCTTTTTAATATTCTTATGATTTTCTCCTTTTTTATTTTTATTTTGTTCTTTAAATTTCTTTTCAAATTTTTTGGTGTCCCTCTTCTAATTTCTGCTTGAATTTTTTGCGTTCTTCTGCAAACGTCGTTTAGGCTACATTTTTTAAATTTTCTCTTAGACATTTATGTCTCTTGCGATGTCTTGCTTAAGTTCTGGTCTTTTGAAATACTTTTATAGATACTTTTTCTTTGAATGAGTTTCTCTTGAATTATCCTTTGAATTTCTGTTTAAATTTTCCTTTGTCTTGAAAGAATTTCTTTTCTAATGTTTCGTCGAACTCGGAATTTCAAGTTTCCCTATGAATTTTTTTTAAATTTATCTCTTACATCTTTTCAAAGCTTCTTTCAGATTCATGAATCTCTCTTCTTTGTCGCTTCAAATTCCTCTTCGAATGTCATTCGAATTTCTGTTCTAGCTTCTTTTCTAGTATTCATTCGAATATACCTATCCTTAAAAGTTTCACGCATTGTAGTTGTAAAGCATGCCCACATCCTAATGCTGTTGACGACAAATAAGTCACCCTGTATATTCGAATTCAATTTTGTCTTTTGATATATGAATTTTTCTGTAAAACCTATCAGCTTTAATTCCTGGTCTACGACTACAATTATAGCAAACTGTCATATTAACAAAGATCATAAGATCATAGTGCTAAACAATACCGTTTCCAGGGGGTGGTTGAAAATGGGATCGCTGGAGGTCCATTTTTTTTTATAACCTCAGCTTAGACCCATTACATCATGTGCTAAATTTCGTGTTGATTGGTCCAGAGGTATGGACGCTTAAAGCTAACAACAAACAAACATTCCTTTTTATCATCATATTATATACACTATATAGGGCTTTCATTAATGATTGGCCCCATGTGATTGTAGGTGCTTAGGCAACTAAAAATGCACAGGTAGCAACCCTACTACAGTGCATTCCCACAATTATTAGAAGAGTGAATCAAACTTCAAATAATTTATTGTTTTTTCAAATATTGCAAAATGATGACCATTCATTTTCGGGCCCAAATCGTCATGTAAATTTCCATTGACGGTTTTATAAAATAAAGTGGATCCAACTATCATTCAGATGGCATAGCTACGACTACCCGAATCCCACCCTCTGGATATATGGCACGGTGGCACCATCTTATTGTTAAAACAACTTCATCTACTGATTTCTCATTAAATTTTTTACTGTTTATTCCTAGCCTATATGTAACATTTAAAATAAACATTAACGTTTTTGGTGCGATCAACTAGCGCAATTGTTATGTAGGTGCAATCATTGACAAAAGTAATGATCGCCGAATAGGTAAATCCTGCAGCACACGCAACCAATATTTGAATATATATTGTGCAACTTAGAAATGCGATTGTTATTTCCTCTTTGAAGAAATCGACGGAGCCCGATGTGATGTGATGCGATGTTGGTTACTTATGCAGCAGTTTACCGGTTAGGCGATCATTACTTTTGTCAATGACCGTACCTACCTACTTTACGTTGCATACAGTATGTGCCAATGTCAAAGGAATGTATAAAAAAATAAATATTTAAGGAATGATTGTAACGTTTATTTATCTTATTCATAGGAATGTAGTGTTATTCTTATAAGGCGATTTATTAGATTTAAAATTCTTAATATATTTTATACCATAAAGGAAATAGAATCTGAAAAATTCTAACCCGTTACAAATCTACTGATGACAATATTTCCACATGTCTATACAATGATAAATAGTTGCTACAAAAACAGACCACATGCCGAGAAATCAATCAAAATAAATTAATAAACGATAAAACTCGGCGATTGACTGTGATACCATTGAATAGTGATACGGATAAATAATATTGAACCGAATACCGATTCTATAAAAACTAGTTTGCTCACAACATTCGCTTCAATTATTTCATACTGATACTCCAACGGCATACATATTGCAGAAAATTTCGCTGTTATCATAAATCAAATGTGCGATATTTATAAATAATTAAACGTCCGACGACAATTACACAGGAACGTCGTTACATCTTACGAGCGAGGTTCCTTAATTTTCAGTAGCAGTTGTATTGCCTTTTATTTATAAAATATTGTTTCACTTCCGCTGTTGCTAAAGATAAGTATGTCAGATAGCCGATGTAAATGTTTAATACTTGCATTCAGGCAAAAATAATTAAAAATTAGCATGTAAAATGCAAGATATGAAATGCTACTATATTATAAGAGTTGCACGAAATCGCAAATCTAAGTAAGATCTCCAATTATGGAGAAACATATGTCATTACAGATGGCACGATTACACGTTCCGTCGTTTAATGTACATTAAATTACGTTTTGCACATTTTTGCAGCCGATGCATTCAACATCAATCACTCTCACGTTGAGTGGTCGACGTAAAATTAGCCCAATTTTTTCTGCATTGTTTCCAATTTAATTTGAATAGCGTTTTTTTAGGACAAATGCCCTTCCGTAAACATCTTATTTTTTCTTAGTACCTAACCGCAGCAATGCAAATGACTAGTTAGCATATGCTTCCGAAAGGATTCAATTACAAGGGTTGATCATGAAGACATAAAATTAAACGAAGCGTGCAGAATGAGCATGCAAGTAAATTTAATGAATGGTACTTAACATCTATAAGAGGATGCATGGAGGGCCAGAAATTGACCGTCTGATCCGGATAGCATCTGTTACACCCCAAAGGTATGGATCTGAAATTCTTTGTTTTTCATGTAATGCTTTAATTTTGGTTTGTAATGTGTTGTAACTGGTAGGAAAATTGCTTTACTTGGGGTTTTGTACATAATTTGACCGGGTGCACATACGGGGTGCCCGTTATGTATGGAATAATCAGTAGTATATATTTCGGTAAATATGGTCTGTATACAAAATTTTTCTATATAAAAGTTGTTTCCCATAATAAGGCATTATTCAGTTGTTTTTATTTCAGAAAACAAATGAATAACGAAAAAGAATTGAATTTTTTAAAATAGCAATGCACACTTTTATTAGGCTCATTTGATAGAGATTTTTTTCTCTTTTCAATGGCGTGGCACGTTCGCACCCGTGTAGAAAAAATTCATTTTTATTTCAAGCTTTGTGTGATAGGTTATGCCACTGCCTTGCAGTTAATGGTGAACATTTTGAACATTCATTTGCGATGAAAACTATTTTACTGCTAATTTCGTTTTGTCTTCAATGTGTAATAAGAAATGTGCACGTTTATTTGTTTTATTTTGATGTAGGATATCTGGATTAAATAGTGATATTGATCTACTTAATTAAAATAATTTTTTTTGAAAAATAAGGGTGTTAACATGTTATAGGTATCATCGAAAAGAGAAAAAAATCTATCAAATCGGCCTAATGAAAAGGTACACTGCCATTTAAAAAAGTTCAATTGTTTTTCGTTACTCATTTGTTTTCTCAAATAAAATCAACTGAATGTGAACGATATTTACCGAGATATATACTATATTCCATACATAATGGGCATTATTAACTCTTTGTTAAAAAATAACGCTTGGAACATTGAGATGGGCACAAATGCTATTTTAAACCTCAAAAATTCAGTAGGTAATCAGGAAGACAAGTTGGCTTCAAATAAATCATAGCAATGCAATGGCAATGCATTATGTTCCTGTAAGTATCATATTCAGTTATACAGTCACAAAACATTTCATTGATGCCTAATTACATTTTACTTCTTACCACCCCCAAAAAAAGGCAATATTTTTCAATGGCCATTCTGCTCCAGCTATACGTCCTTTTTTAGTTCGATTCCAAACTAGCAGATGTAGGTACCACATAAGAATATGCAATCTAAAGGAAAAATTAGGATTTTAAGGAAAAATCACTGACTTGTCCTCAAATTTATAACATATTGATTTATGACACAGAAGTGACAATCACTAATGACTTCGGCGTCAATGTTGGAACTCAAATTAAGCACGATTCAATTTGCTTATATATCAAACAAAAAGTTCTAGAACATTCTCGAATAAACCTGGAAATCTCTTTATTTTTTTACCTCCGGTAACTAATCTTTTATTGATTTGATGGTGACATGATGGCGCCCCAATGTCACTACGCGCTACAAAATGTTAAGAAAAAAAGATGCATAACAGTCACAACTTTACAACACAGAAAAAAAACTTTTTGTTAGGGAACCCGTTAGAAAGGCGTAGCCGAAAAGTCTCGTTACATACCACTTTTATTGCAGACACTTACAGACGGTCACGCCTGCGGCATCTTGCACGAGTAAAGCCACCCTGACGATACATAATTAAAAGTGCCAAAGCAATTACATTTTAAATGATACTGGCTATCCTCAGTTAGAATTTCGGTTCATAAATGGTCGAGATGCCAAAAGGACACTGTGAATGTTGACTCGATTAGCATAGCTTATATGAGGAATGGATTGTAAAACTGTTGCAGATAAATTCTTATTTTATGTTTACTATCATTTAGGCTCTTTATTATATTTTTCACGCTACGTTAAGGGCCGTATTTTACTTTTTCGAGGAACATGTAGCCGATAGGTGGTACATATAATTGTATACATACCTGCTTACTATACAAATGATGCTTGCAGAATTATTTTACTTAACTTCTAAAATTTGCGGTTCCCCTTTAATTTTTTTGTAGCAACCATGACACACAGGAATATACCTAGACTAGAACCACACTGTAAAATTGTTATGATAGAACTTATGGCGTTACCCATGTTTTTGGGTATGCCTCTTCTGTTTTTGTGAATATATTTCCTAGATATCCTACCCCAAGCTGGAGCACCCTTCAACAAGTGCAAAAAAACTGGTTTTAACAAAATTTGGGAACTGTTGGTACTACTTCAATCCCAAAATTTGTATTTGAAAAAAAAATGTAACTGCAATTCTTGATCAGGCTACAAAAATGGTCATGATTTTATTAAATTCGTTGGGCACGCTCCTTATGTATTAAGAACAAAACTGTCTTTATTTGCGCGACTTTTCAAAGTAAAAGGGCCAAAGGTTATATTTCATTGGTATAATATGTATCTCTAGATCTAGCAGTTAATTAATATTTTTCTTGTGGCATGTGTTAGGCTGAATATAATTTACTTATAGCGGCAAATTGGAAAAAAAATTTCCAAATTATTACAAACTAGGAATTTCGGAAACAATTTTACAAAATAGAAAAAGGCCCACCTAAAGGTAAAACCGGTAAAAGTTCCATCCTTGATAAATGATGGTTCCTGAAAAAAACACAAACTTTGGGACTTTTGGAGGCATACCTCTTAAAGAAACGTTTTGGTTCCAGTTTGATTCTCGTTTATCTATTTAGAAAAATTGTTTTGGTCGCGTAACACAACATTTTTTTATTTAACGGCTGATTAAACCTGCGGATCCATTATTTCATACTTTTGGAGCACCTCACCTTGTTATTTCCATGTGAAGGTGTGTAGTTCTAATACTCAGTAGCTCTAGTGACATATAGTATTCGTTTGAACTACTCTAGCTATCCATTGTAACTACTTTTTTGCGTGTTCGTTGTATTATTTTAGGTTAAAAATTATATTAAAAGATAAAATGAATTTACTTCCAAAAAGTCATCAAGAATTTGGCCAAAAAGACTACTGGGAATCTTTCTTTAAAAAAAGAGGCGGAAAAGCATTTGAATGGTATGTTCTTTCTTTTTTTGTACTCCCTTAGAAAAATAATTTTTAGGTATGGTGAATACCCTGAATTGTGTGGACATTTACATAAGTACATCAAAACTAAGGACAACATTTTAGTTGTGGGCTGTGGTAACTCATCGTTAAGTAGTGATCTATACGATATCGGCTACTTGTAAGTGGATGCATGGCATACGCCAACAGTTAAACTGCTTTCTCCAGAACGATAACGAATATAGACATATCGCAAGTTGTGATCCGTCAAATGAAGAATTTACATGAAAAAACTAGGCCGAGTTTGAATTACATACAAATGGACGTTTTCAGCATGAAATTTGACGATGGATCTTTCACAGTTATTGTAGATAAAGGAACGCTGGATGCTTTGATGCCGGACGACAAACCAATCACAAAAGAAAGGATTTGCAAATATTTTACAGAAATTGAGAGAGTACTAAAATTTGGAGGCCGTTACATTTGCATATCGTTGCTACAGAAACATATTTTAGATATAATCCTAGCGTACTTCCCTTCCCATAACTGGATGTTTAGAGTTGTTCGATGCTACGAAGCCGAGAAAAAAAGTGACAGTGCCGACAGTTCACTGCCAGTATTTATGGTCATATGTACCAAATTTAAAGTTCTACCTCAACTGGTTAGGTGATATTTGTAGTGAGCTTGAAAGGTATTTAAGGACGATCTAGATTTTAGAAGCAAACATGGGAATAGAAGACAAAATGATACGTTTCGAAAGCTCTGAGGGTGTTATGTCGCTTATTGATGGTGTCCAGCAAAGCGCGTTCATTTGCTCGGGGTTACGAAGGAGTAATATAGCTGACCAAGAAGATGTATCGTTTGATCTCCATAATCCGAATGATAATGCCCCCAGGTTTACGTTGCATGTTGTCGACATACCCCATGATCACAAACATTCGTCTTATGCCGCATTTATCGTACCCCAAGGAAGGTTTGTACACTCTCTTTCAGAATTAATGCACTGGAATAGCAAAAGTGCAGCATAGGCAACCAACATAACAGTACCTCTACCAAAGAAAATTTGGCAGGATGATCTGGTATATTACAACACAAAATCAGTCTATGCTACTGTTTTGCTATCCGAATTCTGCAAAACTTTGCATTTGACTTTTTAATTTTCTAACTTGAGGTAAAATTCTTTAGGGAAGTTGAATGGATGTTTTCTACAAGCAAAGGCAGGAAACACCTGACGAAGATGACCAAGTATAACCGTTTGGCTATCATTACAATGCATAGAGGACAAATTTATAATAGTTTAGAAACAGTTCAGAATGAGTTACAGGATGCTGTATGCCAGGTTGCTCCGTCAGGATTTAAAGGAAAGGTAAATCCCTTAATCTTACCGTGTATCAGTCACTAATACGATTAGCAGATTTTATTCTTGTCTCTTGGATCGGATGTTGGAAAACGAACAGTTTTAACAGAGGGGCATTCTGAAATATCAGGCGGATATATAGTTGAAGATGTGGAAATTAGTCCAAAGGATAGGTTTCGAAGATTGATTTATCTGAGTAATCAGTTTGTGGTCCAGTCGGAAGCAAAACTTAAAATGGGTATGTTGCTTTTGTTTTTAAGTCATAAAAAGAATACCACCTCACTCTAGAAAGTTCCAGCTAGGTGAACTTTCACTGATTACGAACTCGACCTCAGACTCCTCTTATACCCATTTAAATAATTTTTTTTTCAGTTAAATGCAGAAATGGCGAAATAAAAGAGTTTAAAGATCATTTATACCTAACATGTAAACATCACATATACATGAGTATTGCCGCTCAAATCGCCATCTTGAAATTCACTTCACCTTCGCTTGCTCTTATTGGACTAGGTGGTGGAGGATTGTGCATGTTTCTCAGAAAATTTCTACCGCTACTTGATATTATAGCAATTGACATCGATAATGCAATGTTAGAGATTGCTAAGAAATGGTTTGGTTTTAAACAAGATAGTAAATTACACGTTAGTATATTGGACGGAGTAGATTTTATACGGCAGTCTGCTGAAAAAGGTACTACGAACTTTTACAATATTAGATGCATATACTTTACATTTCAGGAAAGAAATATAATGCCATTCTGTTTGATGTTGATAGCAAAGATAGTTCAATTGGAATGAGCTGCCCTCCGAAGCAGTTTTTGGATCCCTTATTATTAGAGGATGCCTCGAAATGTTTGTCTGAGAAGGGTAAACTGTCATTGAAGTTAAAGTAGAAACCTAATACTCTTTTTCAGGTCTTCTCATAATAAATGTTGTAATTAGAGATGAATCTTTACGCTCTCCAATAGTAAACGATCTGAAGAATAAATTTGTTTCAATTGTTACTTACAAATTAGAAGAAGATTTGAATGAAATTATTATTTGTTCACGTGAAAAGTATGAGAAGAGTAATTTAAGTTCACTTGCGAAGGTAGCAAGTGAGAAATTTGATGATTTTCTTACGAAGAATAAGGTGGAAAATCGAGATGTGGATGATATTAAACACTTTTTAGATAACTTACAGATTACTTAATAATAAATAATAGTTTGTAAATTTTGTCTTATTGTATCTCTTTGGTGGAGCGCCATAAAGTTGTAATGCTTGGTAATTTTTCTTGGGTAGGAGGGTACAGTTTTCGATTTCGGCTGGATAGTTATGGTAAAATCTGCAAAGGTCCTGTACTAATTACAGTTATAGTATAGTAACATAATTCTTCAGGAGCTTATCTAGTATTTGTAATTGATGAACAAACAAATAACAAAATCACTGCAGTCATCTCTTACTACACCCAGTAGTGGTAGGTTATTCTTTCACACCCCTAAAGGAGTAATTCCGAACAATAAAAACACATCTAAAGGTGGGAATAGACAAAGCAAACATTGTTGTGCAACAGTTGAACAACAGTCGAAAAACACACAAGTTTACGCAGTGAGTACGTGTTGCACAACAGTTGTGCAGCTGTTGCTGAACTGCTGCCCGGTGTTCGCTCACGAGGCGGTACTTCAAAGGAAATGTTGCCGTACAGTGTGCACAGGATCTTCAGTGTAGACGCGTATACGGGTCAACTTACTGAACGAACACTAGACAAACACCGGAGAAAGCAGGCTGGTCGATGTTGACCAACAGTTTGTCGACAATAATAATAATAATAATAAGCTATTTATTTGTACATAAAAAACCAAAATATTTTTCACTTTAAACTTAAAAATTATTATACTACAAATAAATGTATAAAATCTACGGAGTTTCATTCACACAAACATGGGTACATTGGACATTAAAAAGAAAAGAGAAAAAAAAAATATATCAACACTGAATTCATACCTGCAGCACATATCTAAGTTTAAAAAATTGTCAGGTGCAAGGTGAATAACTTGATAATAGAATTTAAAAAAAAAGAAAAAGAAAATTTAAAAAAAAATAAGAATGAAAATAAAAATAAGCTAAAAATAAAAATAAATAAGATAAAGGGAAAGATGATAAGTAACAAAGGACTAATAGTTAAATTAAATTTGAACTAAAAGAATGTTTCGAACCTCTTGTCTACTCATTGAAGCACAAATTTTTTTTACATTTTTCAAAAATGATTTATTCGATAGAATAAAAAACGAGGAGATATTGTACTTTAGTTGAAAATGGTTATAGACCTTGATTACATGAAAAGTGAAGTTTTTTTGTGCAAATTGTTTGTTAACTGTTTTATTGTAAGATAAACTATATGTTTTCTCCCCATGGAAACAAGTTAGCCAACAGTTGCCTACCTGTTATTCAACTGTTGCACAACAATGTTTGCTTGGTCTATTCCCACCTTAACCTAAAGAGAAAAACAAAATTTAATCGTGAACAATTTAGCTAACTATAAAGTAGTAATACACAGAACATAGGTGGGTATACTATTATTTATTCGTATGCTGTTACCGAAATTGGGGAAACTTATCTACTGTAGAGGCTGATTCAAATTCGAGGGTCACCATGGGGATCTCGGGAGCTATAAGAGATAGGTATGTAGTTGAAATATGGCAAAGTTGCGTATTTTGATGCTTAACAAAATGCACTTTTGAAACTGAAACTACTTTCGGAGATTCCAGAAAAAACCGACATTTTGCAAAATCGTTTTTATTTTTTACTGAAGATATTTTGAAATAATTAACACATTATTATGGCCATTTTTTTTCCTATACAAGATGCTAGGTTTAAATTGTAAGTTTGACGTTTCGTCTCCAGTCACTTTGCTGTTAGCGCTATTGCAGCCACTTTCTCTGTCCGTCCGCCTGTTCGAGGCCTTAACTACTACAGTTTTCAAGATATTAATTTGGTTCTTTTTTCCATTTGGTAGCGTATAGCTCTAGCACCTGAGCCAAGGAAAATCTTGACAATTAAACTGCGCATGTGCAGACTGCGCAATGTCAACTACCTTATTTATTAATATACTTTGTTGAAATTTTAACTTCTGGTGAAGGTAAATATTTCGCATATAGTAAAATTCAGATGCGCGCATGCTCAGACTGCGCAATGGCAATCTTCTTATTTATGGAGATGTTTCTTTGAAATTTTAACCAAAGTTGCTTTTAGTGTAAGCAAACGTATCGCATATTGTAAACATCAAATTAATGCGCAGGATGCGCAATATCAACTGTTATTTATCGAAATATCTTTTTGAAAATTTTTATCATAGATGCTTATGTTAAAGGCAAACATAAGTGATATTGCAAAAATTAGATGTGCGCATGCGCAGTCAGTGCCAACTTCTTTATCAAGATATTTCTTTGAAATTTTAACCATAAATGCTTCTAGTAAAGAAAAACATATCACATGTACTAAAAATCGAAAACTACAAATGTCATTAGGAAAAGTAAACATATCGCACATAGTAAAAATCAAATCCACGCATGGGCCAACTTTTTTATTTGAAAATCTCTCTAAAGTTTAACCATAAACGCTTCTATTAAAAACAAACATCGCATATAATACCTAAAGCATAAATTAAATGTGCTCGCTCATGCGCGAACTGCACAACGCCAATTTTTTTGTTTATGGCGATAGGCGGTCCGCTCGCGAGCAGTTTTCGGAGCGGCCGCTTGGTGTTCAGCGATCGAGCGCTTTTTTTTCTGCCCACGAGCGGCTTTTCCGCTCGCAAGCAAGCTCTTTTTCCGCTCTCGAGCGTTTTTTTTCGCTTGTGAGCGCTTTTAACCGCCCTCAAGCGCTGAAGGATTAAGCGCCGCTCGCGAGGGTTTCCGCTCCAGCACTTTTAGGAGTGGTTTCGCTTTGAAAAACAACTCGATGCTCGCAAGCATTTTTGAGACAATTAGAGCGCTCGTCGCTCGAGTGGTTTTTTAGAACGCTTGACCCAGCTCTAGCCTCTAATAAAGAAAATCGCAACGATAGCTATGGCTTTTGGGAAGTACTGATCATTCATGGAAAATGCGCTGAAGTTACTCGTCTTAGGGCGCAAACCTTTTTACTTGTTTCTTATGGAAGTAATTTTTCTTTTTGTGTTATTTGAAGGAGACTTTTTTTTATTACAAAAATGTAAACATCACTATCTTTTAATATGAAATAAGAGTTATTAATTCGTAAAAAGCAAAAAACTACATACATACACTACCAAACACAAAGTTTTTAGGCAAAAAAGAAGATATATTTTAACAATATTACGTTTCATTTCCGGTTGACCATCTACAACTTTGATTTTTCACATGGAAGTAATTTTTACTTTTTGTGTC
The DNA here is from genome assembly GCF_008802855.1 of Photinus pyralis. Lineage (NCBI taxonomy): Eukaryota > Metazoa > Arthropoda > Insecta > Coleoptera > Lampyridae > Photinus > Photinus pyralis. The sequence continues at coordinate 13,195,811 of NW_022170596.1, forward strand.
ATTTGATAGCGAATTTTTTTCAGAATTCAAAAATGTAAACATCACAGTTCTTTTAATATTGTTAAAATATCTTCTTTTTGCCTAGAAAACTTTGTGTTGGGTAGTGTATGTACGTAGATAAGTATAAGATAGGTAGCCACCACCTTTCGACACTAACCGTTATTCATATTTTGATAAGAAGTTACAGAAGAGATCATTGCGCTAATCCCAAAAGCTTGCTTTAGTTTGCAATCTATAGATTAAGAGGTTTTATTAAAAAAATATAAATAAACAATATTTGTAACAATTTATTTCTTTTAGTATATGGCATTCTTTGACTTTATTTAACTTAAGTGTATAAAATTATTTTTCCTAAAACACCATACTTTGCAAACATATATAAAATTTTAATATTAAATAAATTCATCACAGCGCATATACAGGAATTTGTAATAGAACACACAATTTATTAAGAAGTATTCATCGATACCTAAACTTCAAATGTGCATAATTAAAATACGTAGATAATAAATAGAATAAATGCACACATGAAATTATGTACTCCGTCGTTTGCAGCCTTCAACTTAATTGCTCACCTAAGTCATCTTACGGTTAAAAACAAATGTGATATACATCGACTATAATTTTGTGACTACCAAAAAGCTACAAACAGTTACTTAAATGTCAACGACTTAAATAATCGTTTCAAAGCATTCTTCTTTTCCTTTTTCGGCAATTCGATAATTTTCAATTCATCAACATTATTACTTACGCTACTAGAATCTGTAAGCCTTTCATCCGGTGATGAGTTTAGCCTCAAATTTTCATCAAAACTCGCCGACTTCTTATGGCCATCGTACAGTTTTACAATACTGGGATTTTGTAGAGATCGTTTTGCTCTACAGTCAGCAGCCGTGGTAATAAATGTCGCCGATTGAATATTTCCATTTGTCTTCACATGATCGAAGGTATCAATTTTCGGCGGCTCTTTAATGTAAGTTAATTGCTCTAAGCTTGTGTGTTCGCTCTCGTCCAATACGAAAGGTAGTTCTTCGATTTTATTATTTTTTATACTATTGTCGGACCAATCCATCGTAATACTGGGAGGTGCGGAATCCTGTCGCCTCCAGATTTGTGTTGAGTTCGAAATGGGTATAAATTTACAGCCATTCGCATCCTCCACGGCCTTATCCGGCACCTCTTCGTCAAGAGTTGTTATAGAATTGGAACGTTGTAAACTACGCTTTTTTCGTTTTCTACCTTTCAATTTTAACCCACCGTCCAATTCATCAACAACTAAATCGGTGTACGCGCCGTAATGTAGTAAAGCTTCCTCACTGGGTCTTCTCTTCTTTACTGGAGTCTTATTTGTGATAGCATCAACAGACATGCGCCGCCAAACCTGATTGTTTGTCGAACGTGCATCGCCAACGGGTTGATTAAATTCCTGGTTTCTCCGACAAAATAACAAAAATCCTACGATAACGACGCCACTTAAAAATAACCAATACGTCGTGTTCATCCAGGCCTTTTTATCTTCAATTAATAAATCTATCGATTCCCTTAACATGACAATTTGGTCTTCTAAATGCTGTGTTCTCTCCTCCTTCTTCTTGTTTTCTTCATTTAGGGTGTTGATCGTTTTATCTAATAATCGCTGCATTTCTTCCACTTGCTTTTTATATCGCCTGCTTAATTCTTCCAAATACTGACTCGATAATGACATGTTACGTTCCAGTGCCTAGAAAATACAATGCATCAGTACATGCTGCTATCAAATTAACACTCCATGAACCTCATTGTGGTAACGTGAGAATTGCCATTGCAAGAGATCATCAACCTTCAAATGCTAATAGAAGAATGGTTCATTGAGGTTTATCTATGTGCGGGATAAATTGAGTGGAAGAAAGTAAATGTCAAAAAGTGGAACGAGTTATAAAGGCCGCCCAATAAACTTCACAGCAAACACTTAAACCAGTTAGCAGTGGTGAAAGAAAGGAAACGAGATGCAAAAATTTGAAGGCAATATTTTATGTATTCAAGATCAAGATTAATGAGGTCTTTGTAAGTGTGTTCATTTCACTTGCTCTTTCTATTTGAAATGAAATGTTAGGCAGTTAAGAAGGTTATTGACGTTAATTATACAATACTTTAATAAACAATAACTCCAGTAGGCATTGAGACACTGAAATTGGTAAAAAAATATTTTCCTTTAATGCTGTGGGTTACTTATGTACAATGCTGTATCAAATTTTATTGCTATCCATATAGGTATGTTTTATGGCGTTAAATGCACCCACACGGATAATAGCGATAGGCCTAACAGCTACTGATCCCACTTTAGAAAGCAAATTTTTATAATAGTAAACTGCTTTCATTCAAACTTTAAATTAACTTCTTATATGACAACCCTTATTTAAAAACCGCTAAAACGCTAAGACATTAACATCTAGGAGCAACTCCCAGCTAAAGGGAACTGTATCATAAGAAAGAAATGTAAAATTACAAAGGAACTGTAGAGGCTGACTTTAATGTGCTTAGACAATGTTAGGATATGTAATGGCTATTTACATAACACACAAGTAATCTCGCCTTGTTGCCGTAATTAGAATGTCTAAGGTATAATATAGTTATTTACATAAAAGTCAGGAAAATGACATTACTGACGAGGAAATATCGAAGTGCGAGGCCCCTTTGGGGCTGAGTACTTTAATTTCCGACTCAAGTAATGTCATTTTATTGGCAAGTTTTGTATTAAGTTTTACCCAAAATCGTATTTTAATATCAAATTTCCATTTTCATATGGAACATTTGATTTATGCCAATCTGTCAATGACGACAGGAGTCATTAGAGACATTTAGCAATGTGACAAGTGCGGCAGGAAAAGTGACAGGTGCGGGCGGTAAAGTGGGAGGTGCGGCCTTAGACCATATAGTACATGGACTGCTAATTGTAACTACAATATGGTCAAGGACATCGCCTGGGTATGTGAGTTTCAGGGTAAACGAGTCTGTCCGAAGTTGTCCGATGAGACACGATTTGAGACTGTCAACCTATAAATTAACAAACGTCAATTAATTAATCGCCTAGATATCCCAAAAAAACAAACTTATTCTTATTTGTGGACGTATAGCAAATAATGAAGAGCATTTAAAGCTTCCCGTACTACGCGGTTACTATAATGCTGCTCTTTAAGCGATCCTAGTGGTGTTTACACGACTTTAGTTTACCCTGAGATTCACATACCCACGACTACAGTGCCCTCTATCCGTGACCATCCATTTTGTATTGAAAGCATAGGGCGAATAGCAGTCCATGTACTATATGGTCTAAGGGTGCGGCCGGTAATTTGACAGGCGGCAGGAAAAGTAGTCTGGTCTGCTGGCGTCATGGAAACTAACATTTTCCTGGCATAAAGCAGGCAGGAAAATAAAGGTTTCATGACCATTTTGGGTAATAGTTATTTACAGAAAAGTCAAGAAAATGACATTACTGGCGAAGAAATATCGAAGTGCAAGGCCCTTACTTACTTACTTACCATAAGAAATCAGTAATGGGCGGTCTACTGCCATTATAAGAAAAAAGGGCGTATCTTATTTTTTAGTGCAACTCATGAAAGTAAAGCGCATACTTTTCCATCCGTCGTTCCGCACTATTGCTCACTCCCTAGACCTCATATGGTTTTCGCTATATGAAAGCTTACTATCAAAAATTAATTTTTGCATCTATCTCGTTGTTTGCCACAATAGTTATTTATGCATCAATTTTGTTGGGAAAAAGACTAAACTCTATTCCTTGATGCTCAAGAAGTGATCTATATGCATTTTTGGTGCCCAAAATACTTTTAGCCAAAATATGTCAAAATCGTTATTTATAAATCAATTTTTGTTGGGAAAAAGACCAAATGGGATTGCTCCGATACCCAAGAAGTGATCCATCTGTATTTTTAGCCAAAATGTTTTACCCAAAGATGTCAAAATCGTTTCTATGCATCAATTTTCTTGGAAAAAGACCAAACTCGATTCCCAAGAAGTGATCCATGGTGAAACAAATATTTTTACCCAAAAAATGTCAAAATCGTTATTTATGTAAACATACTTTTTGTTTAGCATTTCCATTGATAAAGCGCTTTGTAAAAAAATAGTTGGAAAAACTCTCGGGAAAAACCACAAAAACATTCTTTGATATCTTTTAAATTATCTACAACAGAAATTTAGATCATTAAGGGTCACTGATAAAAGATTCCCAAATTGTAATTGAGCAATTACAAATACATACCCCAGCGAAGACCATAATTTTCGAAATGCCTATGTAATCTTGGACTTAAAAACAAGCGTTTTCACCCTTAAGAACTTTAGAAAATGCTTAAAATTACGATATGAACAAAGACGCTGTGTTAACAACATCTATCATTTAAAATCCTCTTAAAAAGTGTTCTAATAATCAAATAGTCAAAACGCCTAATACAAAATTACAAGACGTCAAGATATTTAGGCTGAAGGGCGTGTGACAGGGCAGTGTGGTTGACTGGAGAGTCAACCGTGACAGGAACTCCCTCTAAGGCATCCCTCACAACTCATTGTATTAAAAGACAGCTCCTTATGCTGGGCTCTACAGAAATGGACTTTCCCTTCCCCGGGTCAAAAAGAAGTAAGGTGGGGAATGGCACCCAAAAAAATCATCTCAAAAGAGACGCCTAAGCGATACCAACCGCAGGTTAAAAAATTATCACAGTCCTCGTGTGAGATCGAAGGGGCTTCAGGGCATTTTTGGGTGGCAGATCAGTTTTGACTCCACCATCATTAAGATCTTGTCCCTCCACAAAATAGACTCAATTGTCGAGGCATTTCTCATAGCTTGAATTTCTACTGGCGACACGAGAAAGAGAGACCGCGATTCGGTTCTAAGAAACTTTTAGGACGCTCAAAGCCGACTACCATTCGAAGACGCGCGCCTTGCAAAAAGTGGTTAATTTCGTCCCTAGAAAAAAAAAACAAAATACCGTCACGCAGGAGTTGTGCGCGTTTACAAAATCTTTTGGACGACACAAATTTTATAACAATCGCACCAAAACTGTAGAAGAAAAAAACTGAAAAATCACCACGTTATAACACGCTCAGGGATGGCGCCCAGATGTCGCCGACCCTAAAGATATTAATTACACGAACCCCGGGTGGGCCTGCATTTGCTGCCTGCCAGCGAGCCAGCCGGCCGGCCAAAGTGAGGTTAGCTACCTTTTTACAAATAAATTTGCAAAAATGCGGTAAGAAGCGACCAGAAAAGTCTGAGCCCATACAGGAAGCAAAGTCAAGTGTTTCAGCAATGCGGCTGCTACAAGCTTCTGGGTGGCGTTATCCATCAAAACTTGGAGGTTATGCTCACCAATGAGGAGGTACTGCGTCCTCAAGGGGATTGATGAACTCAAAGGTAGTGGTTTCATCACGTTTCACTGGCTCCTGGCACAGGGGAGGGGTGTTGCATATCACCTGATTCGACCAGGTTACAGTAGAATTGTTGGGTCGGCTCCTTGGGTTTCGATTTCTCAAAGTTAAAGATCTTTCCAAACCTGTAATGATAATATGGTTTGGGTTTCAGGACCCATAGAAGAATCGGAAAGATAGTCAAGCACCTGGGTAAGCAAAACTTATGTGTTACCGCTGGAGAGTGGAGAGTAGTGAACTGGAAGGATGACACTGTACGGCTACAGTTGTGCTTGTGGACCACACTTTCTAGGAGGAGGCTACCAATGGCGAGAAAATGGAAGTGGTGCAACTAGCAGGCAGGTGAGCTGTGGCCAAGATGGTTCAGATTAACTTGCATCACTTACAGGCTCCCAAAGCAGTGCATACATAATTCAACGTTGGGACTGTCCTTGGAAAGTAAAAAGTCCTATAGAGATCGAAAGTTCAGAGAACAACCTCTGAACAGCCATAAAAAAAGCTTCTGAGTGAGTTGTCCACTGAAAAGACAGAGAACCTCACAGGAAGTGCCATGGTGACATATGGGACTCACTCCCATATTGTTGTAGTTCACCCACAGTGTACAATAAAGCCATAAGGACAGCACGAAGGGGCATTAAAATGAAGCCCGAAGCAGCAAGACTCAAAAAAACCCTTTCAAAGGAGGATAGGACACCTTTGGAAAAGTAATGAAAGTCAAACAAAAACTGAGAAAAACACGCCCCTCGATCTATAACCTTAAAACCTAATAGAAACAGGGACAAATCAAACTTGCTTATTCTACTAAGCCAAGCAGAGGGAACTGGGAACTAGCAACTTCAATCACGAGATAAATCAGGTAAAAATTAAATAGGTGATAAAAAAATTTCCCCCACTTAAAACTATGCACAGTTTTCACTGTTTTCAGGGCTAGTACTGTTCCTGGCGTATGTGCCCCTAGCACGGAGAGACGTAAAAGTGGTACTCATACCAAAGCCACCACATGGTACGTAGGACCAGGCAAAGTCGTTTAGCGAATGCTAATCTGCGATTAATAGGGAACATGAGCCGCTGGAAAATGCGAGAGGTGCCTTCCCTCTCGAATGTACAAGGCGGTAAATGCGCAAAGGCGGTAGATGGGATAAATGCTCCTTCCCCTCTCGAGTGTACAAGGCGGTCGTCGATCCTTCCCAGATGAAAAATGAACACTCTCTATGACGTTCTTTTCTTGGGTATTCAAGTTACGACTGTGTACACTTCCAAAAATGGTTTTATTAAAGTATATTCACATGGAAGTGTTGCCGAGAGTGTCGCTTATTTTATGTTTAAGTCGAAGTAAACCTGAAATTGTATTGGGTAAAAAGTCAAAATAACCTCTTACAAAATTCACCTCTGACTCTTCAGAATTCTCAGTTTTAACAAATTAAAAATAATAAACTATTACGAATGAGGAAATATGAAGTAACATTGCAACAAAATTAATTGAACTTTGAATTGTGGAAAATGTTGGGCTTTTTCAGCAATTTTTTGTTGTTGAAAACGCTTAACCAAAGTACACTCTAACAATTTTTACTAATTTCATGATCGTAATTCAAGGTCCGAATAAAGTCATATACTTACCCTCAGTTGAAATATTAAAGTGCAAGTTTGAAATAATAAATGAATGACTTTTGATTGATGATAGGATATTTGAAAAAAAATTAAAAAGTTTGCTATATCTTCATGCCCACTGGACAATATCATGTAAAATGGGGGTGACAGTACGATACATAAATAGTGGCAAAGATTCGTGACCTACGAGCCATCCAGAATGGCGACCACACCAGGCTGCTGCATGTTGCTTTTCACCTCTTGTTCCAATTAGGCCGACCTTTAGTTATATTTTGAGTTACAGAAACTTAACAGCTCAGCGTATACACTATCCTCTTTGTTCTGTGATACGTTAATGCTAAACTTGATTGAGTGTTTTCACATTTGCACAATTTTCACGTCTCATAACCTTTCTTTCACTGCAATTTAAATCAAAAATTAACAGGGACGTTCAATAATTGTTCTGGTCAGATCGCCTGTGTTTGGCAGTTGTCATAAACGTGACTTTTTTGACAATCGACATCAAACGTTCATGCCACAAAGAGAGCCACAGCGAACTACCACCAGAATAATTATTGAACGGCCATGGCTCATTTAGTTGTACTCACATTGGTTAGGGTGGAATACTAAACGTAAATGAATAAAACGTTAATATAATAAACAAGCATTACCTTAATTCTATTAGAAAGCCTTAGAAAAACAGACTCCTTCTGTCCATGCGGCAAGACAGGAGGGCTCAGCGTGCTCGAGGCAACATTAGAGGACTCTTCATCGGATACTAAACTATCAAGGTGATCTTCTAGATGTTCAGAACTTTCCGTCGACGTCTCGATATCTTGCACAACCTCTGAGCTCACTTCGATATGTTCCATTTGGTGTTTTAGTGAATCATTTGGAGGTATGACGACTGTGTCGTTTTGAACAGGAGCTTGTGAAGACTCGGTCGTCTGCATCTCCTGCTCATTTGATGAACTGTCGACATTAACCGTCGCATCGATTGGAAACGATTCCACCTCAGATGTAAGGGTCCGTGTAGGATTAATCTGTGAGCTGTATTGGGTCTCGGTGGACGCTTTTTCTTGTATCACCGAAGTGTCAATTTTCACCACGGTGTCAGATGTACCAATTACTATCTCTTCAGTAAATGGTAACTGGACGAACTTGGTGTTGGTCACTTTGCTATCATTTGCTTGTGGCGTTATTACGGTAGTGGTGGCGTTCGTGCTTATATTCCGAACAACTTTGCACTCATTAATTGCCACTATGTTGCACATTGCGGCAACTATTTTAGGTGGAAATATCGAGGTTATGTACGACTTAAATAAATTTTGGACCTTACAACTGGGCTTATTACAAATCTCCAAACCAAAACTTGAACAAATATCAGTATGATATAAAACATGTTTCACTTTGGGTTGGGAAACTAACCTCACTAACGACTGTGAATTGCAACTGAGCAGTTCGAATACATTTCCGAACAGTAGATCACTACAGTTATTACAAACTACTATATGACTAGGCGTGGTACACGTACTAATTAATGGGGAATACTTAGCAACTGTCACATTTTTATCACTCGAAGATCCATTCCCTTTATTTCCAAGAACCTCGGCAGCTTTCTTGACTATAGATATTACAGCATCGGTAGCGGTACTAAACAGATTTGTAGGCGGATTACTGGTATCCATAATAATTGACTCATTGTCGTCATCATCGTCGTCGACCGCATTGGCATGCCCTTCGTTTTCGGTTTCGAGAACTTCAAACTCGGATGTGCCAAATACACGAAACAACGAAATTGGACAATAGTGCTCGGAACCGTAATGCGAGTGCATCTCGAATTTGATAAATTTTCCAAATAAATGCGGATGTAAATCAAAACTTTGTATATCTCGCTCGTCCTTCGCAACAAACTGACCAACACTCGACCATTCTCTGGTCGGAAAACGATCACTCACCGAAATACTGAACTCTTTCGGCGAAGAAGAGAATAATTCAAAATTGGCCAGTTCAATTTTAACCGCTTGAATTGCCTCGCACAGTTCGACTATAAACCAAATTCGATTCACGCACGCGTTTAATTTGTACTCGTCTCTGGAGGCCGAAAGCACCGATCCGGCACTATTCGCCTCGGGATTCGCCGCGATGATTTTCGCGCCGCAATCTGTCGACGCGTAATTCTTCCAACGTTTTCGATTACCGGCGTTAGCCTTTCCGTTCGTGTGTTGATTTTGAACGGACGAATTCGCCTCCTCTTTCTTTTTCTCGGCCTCCTCCAGTTGCTTTTGCGTCCATTCTGAGAACGATGGAATGTCTTCGGGAGTCTCATCCTTCTCCTTAGTTACGTTTATCTTTGGTTCGACAGTTGGCACTTCAGTTGCGAGTTTTTCAGTCTGTTGAGTATTATCACTAGCGTTAACGACCTCCCCTCCTTGTCCTATGTTTATATCTACAGAAACGTTTTCTTTACTAACAGTTTTGTTTTCCGCGCTAGCTAGGTTGGATGATTTATTGTTTTCGATAATTTTTTCCAAATGCGGAGTTTCATTGTGATGACTAGTATAATCGGCGGAGTTTTCTGCCTTTTCCTGTAGAGCGCTCGAATCTACCAAGGTTTGTATGATTCCAGGTTTGGGTCCAACAACCCTAGAACAAGACTGTATTTTAGCGTTTAGGAAATGCAATTCTAAACAATAAAAGCCAATGTTTTTCAAATTACACATTTTTTTTCAAATTACGCATTAAATGGCGATGTGGTAGTCAAATCATCGTGGCATATACACTGCGTCCAAGATAAGGATGTGTATCATGGGGATCGCGGAAAACATAAAAGATTCGAAGAGGGGTAAATTAAGTAAAAGTTGGGCAATCAAGAGTTACGAGAGGAGTTATTATCACGCATCACTTCGAAACATATTCCAGAAAAACCGAAATTTGCCGATTTTGTGACTTTATATTTTTATATCCCCGTAAAAAAAGCACATACCGTATTGAGTAGTATCATTGAATAAAAACACTATAAGAAGCCTAACCCCGTGGAAATAAAGCGCGACAGAGATTGAACTGAGAATATAATGGAAACACTGTCAATAGTGTCGATTCTTGAACTGAGAAGAATGAGAATTTGCTTTCCTCCTATTTACCGCAAAGAGAGTTCGGTGATCACAACCAATGCGGGTGCAAGGGGATTTGTCGCGCTTTCTTCCATAAGCGTTAGGCTTCTTATAGTGTTTTTATTCAATGGTAGTATTTTTTATTACGAATACAACGATGTACGGCACAAAAAAACAAAATTTGGCAACTCTGTTGGTTTCAACAGGATGGTGCACCGGCGCACAACATCCTAATCGTATCGGGCTAATTTCCTGGAGAATAGAAAATTTGTCCGATAGGTATTCTCGCGCATTCGGGTGTTATGCGCGGGTGCATAATCCACTTGTAACCAACAGTTGCAATTTTTGTTTTTTTTGTGCAGTAGATCGTTGTATTTGTAATAAAATGCTATTCCATACAGTGATGTACTGTTTTTATAGGCCATATAAAAAAATAAAGTGATGATGATTTCTACGAAACGAAATGTATTGAAAATCTCTCAATGGTGTCTTGTTTAGATAAAAAAGTGGCAATCAGCATCCCCACAGTTATTGTTTTATCTTGGAATGAAGATTTCTGTCTTTTTATCCGTTGTTACCGCCTCTCTACCGAAGTTGCTTGAATGTCCACCTTGCCAGACCGTTACCTGTTTAGCCATGAAACCTTCTGGCAACTACGAATTTGGGAGTACGTAAAGAAGTGGTAGAGGAGCTCAAAACAACCACTTTAAAAAAAACCGAGAGTCCGTGTTTCGTTTGGGAGCCACCCTCAAAAAAATGGTGACATTTGCATTCCTTCTTTAATTTTTTTCTCAGCAACCATAAGGCTGATGGCACGTCTTTGAATAGGTTGGGGGGGGGGGTGCCCTTTTCGATTTTACAAAAAAAATTCCAAAATTTCTACCACGAAAGGCCGAAAAAAAATCCGATTTCGACGAAATTTGGTGTCTAGGAGTTTTTGAACATGAAAATTACGAATCCCAGGTTAGTTTTTGAAAATTCGAAAAAAAAATTCCACTGCAATTCTTAACAGGACAACAAAAGTGGATAGAATTTTATGAAATTTGTTGTGTACATACTTGATGAGTTAAGGAACAAAATTGTTGAACAGTTTTTTAAAATAAAAGTTATGTTCATTTGAAAACTGGTCCTTCAGGCCAGAAAGTGTCCCCCGCCTCCTAGTGAGTCATCTAATTTCGAATGCAGTTAGTTGAAAATTTCTCAAATAACAAAAAAATTAACGATTTAAGTCGAGATGACTTGCTCTACTATGTTTCTACCTTTAGGAATGCAATCATCAGCTTGAATATTGAGTTTCAGTAGGTACATTTTACTTGAATGACATTGTGCAAAGACACAATCGAAGGGTTTGGATATCTTCCAGATAAATATTTGTCCGCATTGCTGTCTATTTAAACGTTCGACCACAATAAATTAGAACAAAAAAGGGTAGCAACGCTGATTTTTTTACGTTCTGTTTTTATGTATGTTCGTTGTTTACGATGGAGCGGAAACATCGACACATATCGCAGATGTAATTTAGATCTACGGATGTACCTATACATTTTTTTTGGCGATAATCTGAGCGTACATATTTGCCAATTAAGCAACACGTAAATTTGTTGATTTGATTAATACTCGGATTAATATTATGCTTGCTCCAATTGGCAAAAATCACATCTTTATATTCTAATGTAAATTTTCCGTTGGGTAGCTTTCTTCAACCCAAACCCCTTCATTTTTATAATAAATAGAATGGAATTGAATACATTGCGTTACTTTAATTGTCCTTGTAGTACTTTTTAATTAACGTAATTAAAATTACATTACGATTGCTTCCTTTAATCTTTGATCATTTCCTTTGACATGCTACCTGTAGGCCAGCCGTTCGACTGTTCACAAGATCTTTTTGATTACTTAGTGACTTAACTTGCTTTTATAATTGTACAAACGCATTTACTTATGTGGAAATGCTTCATAATTAGATAATTACCTAATCTGCACAAAACACTTATCCTCGTACTTATCTGTATCAAAATTAATTATCAAAAGTCCGGTATTAATTGATTACATACCTCTTAATTTACAATGTTATAAATACCTACTTTATATCAAAATTACAATGCATTATTGGGACTCAAATTTCATATTTCACTCTTGCACCTCTACTTATATATTATTCATTCATTTTCCTATTCTACGCAAAAATTCTATACTGGCTGATTCAAATTCGAGCATTTGCAATTTGGCAAAGTTGCGTATTTTGTTGCTTAACAAAATGCAGTTTTGAAACTGAAAAAATTCCGACTAGTTTTGGAAATATCCGGAAAAAAACGAAATTTTGCATAATCGTTTGTATTTTGTACTGAAGTTTATTAAAAAGATATTTCAAAATAAACGACACATTATTATGGCCACATTTTTCCCTCTACAAGATGCTAGTTTTAAATTTTAAATCCGACGTTTCGTCTTCGGTTAACCATCATCAACTTTGTTTTTGCTTATGGAAGTAATTTTCACTGTTTGTGTCAGTTAATAGAGAATGTTTTTCTGATTTCAAAAATGTAAACATCGCAATTTTTTAATATTGTTAAAATTTCTTTTTTGCCTAGAAAACGTCTTGGGCGAGCGTCTTGGGTAGTGTACGTACCTACGTAGTTTCTTGCGTTTTTACGAATTAATAGAGCTATTTCTTATTAAAAGATAGTGATGTTTACATTTTTGAAATCATAAGAAAATCCTATAGCAAAAAAAAACAATAGAAAATCCAATGTATTAGGTGCAGCAAATAATTCAAAATGTTAACTGAAATCTACCAAATTTTAATACATCTTCTGGAACTGTACAAAATTCTCTTTCTAACGATATATCACGTCATAGGTATTTAACCAATTAAAAAAATTAATCGATAATTAAGTAACAAATAGATCGTTTTAATTGGGAAGGTAAGCATGAAAAGAATTGCTACAGCTTTATTGTCAAATTCATTGAGTAATAGTATATTAAGTATGGAGAACGGTAAGGGATTTTTACCCTTAACCCTTAACGTTCGACGTGCTTATAACATTTTTTGCGCGATCGAAATTAAAATTATGCAACCAATATAAATATGCACTAAGAAATTAACGAGCAGAATAAATCGAAATGATCGAAGTGGTATGGTGTACATCACTAGGCAACCAGTTTAAATGTCAAAATTGAAATTAATAATTTCATAAAAATGTGCATGTGTCTGATGTAGTTTACTAGCTTTGCACTTCCTTTATGACTTTATGAGCGTCTTGCTATAGGAAAAACAGCACAAATTGTACGTTTAATTTACCTAACAATAATTAAAGATTAAATGTAATGTAAGACTGTTGATTTTTAAAAAGGCGTCGGTAAGTATTTTTGCTGTTCTGTTTTTAGATCGGTAAGTAATTTTGGCGTCGTCGTAATCATAGTAACTGGTAAATTCTACGTACTGTCATGGAAACACCCATCGTAAATAGTCAGAAATGACCGATCGCGCAAAAATGTATACGTATTGTTATTTTCAGCTTAATTATCACGAAATGGGTGATATTTATTCCGAGAATTATTCTAATGATGAAAAAATGAATATGCTAATGATGTACATCATTTGTTCATGTTTTGTTGTATTTATATTCCGCGATGGCGTATGTTGTCAAGATAGTAGGTATTAAGGAACATTGTTCAACTGCTTCTCTACTTTTTCTAATAAAGCTCTAATCCTCGCTCTAATCTACATAAGTGTGCATTTGTAGTTTAATTACCGATTTACTTTTTTAATTGATTAAATAGCTATTATTTTATTTTATTTTGCCTTTATTTTTGATTGGGCGGGGTTTCAGCCCACCCAACCCAACCTACTATACATTTACAAAAATCCATGCCCGAACCCGGATTCGAACCAAGGACCCTTAGCACCACAGTCCAGCTTTAACTGAACTGCGCCACACGACTGACATGTGGTATATCGTCGGAAACAGAATTTTGTACAGTTTCAGAATATGCAATAAAATTTGGTAGATTTCATTAAAGAATTTTCCATTATTTGCTGCACCTAATGCATTTGACCTTTCAATTGATTTTTGACAATAACAAATAATGCAAAATTAAATGTATAATTTATCTTTTGCAACATTTTGTCATATCTCTAAGGCGGAATTCACACCAAAGCAATGGGCAACAGGCAATACGCGATACGCTACACGCGATATACAATATTGTATCGTGCGTTTGTTCTCATCGAAGCAATATATTCATTCGATATACAAGTGCAAAAGCACTACGAAATTATTTATCTGAATATTCCTCACTCCTCAAGCAGCAATTCCATGGCAGTGTAGAGCATGAATATAATTTCGAGTAGGCCAAGATACTGTGAAATGCCGTGTATTTGCCAAAATACCACAAAATAAAATAAAAAATTAAAATCAAAACGGTGGTTTTTGTACTTTTGTACTCACCTGCTATTCCTTGGAAACTGCACACCAAGCTTTCTCCGTTGCAGTACGTTTAGAATAATCGTCCCTGGTGAAATTGTATAAGCAAGGATATTTTTCGATGATTTGTACGAATATAATATTTTGCTTTTCTTCCGACATTTTCACGCAACAAGCAATTAGCAACACAACCTAAATATCGTTTGCAGTACAAATCGTCCGATTTCAGACCCTATTATTCGATACGATATCGCTGTCGTCTCGGTTTGAAATGTCTCAACCTACACAATGCATTTGTATACAGCATGATATGAGCAACTCAGATCTCGCATCGCTTATTGCTTATTGCCTATTGCTTTGGTGTGAATTCCGCCTAACAGTAGCCGAGGTATGCCCGGTGACAGTTAAAATTAAACAGACTATATAAACCTCGATATAAACTAAACCAAATTTAGATCACGCAAAATACGCCCCGAAGGAGAGCGACACTAACAGTACTTCAACCAATTTCAAGCGGGATAAAATTGTATCTAGATGAAACTCGAGATGAAATATAGTTGGATATGTCCAAGTGTCAGGTCAGGTGGTTACGTATCTTGTACAAAAATAAAATACTTATGAATAATGTTATGTTAAATTGGAACGGCTAATTACTTGCTCCTAGACTTGCTCTTTGAAAATCGCTGTAAACATTATCTGCATGACTATTTGCTTACGATTTATTTGTATACCTTCGCTCCTCTCATCGACTTTCCCGACACTTCTCACCTACCTCGTCACATACATTTCAACAGTCTAACAAGATTCTCTTCGAATATTAGCAGGACGATTGATTGGGATTCAATTCAGAAGATTGAAATGGCGTTTTTTGACCTATGCAAAAAAAACCTAATCGTTCTAATGCTAAGCAATAACCAAGGAGAAAAAGAGGACGGGGTGGGTGCCATCACTTCCGTAATACTATATTCAGGAATTCTGTTTTCGCCAAATCTCGGTATTTATACCTATTGAGGGAACTGTATTTATCACGTGCTTTCCACGACTACCTTTATGATTTTAGAAAAGAAAAAAGTTGGGCGCCGGCGTTATTTTAAATTGCTAATTTTATTTGTTCAAAGTTCAGCTCGTACATAATTAAAAAACTACGAACGAAACTGTACTGTAAGTGATAATCGCATATGCGGCAATAGAATCGTGTCAATGTCGCCCGATTACGTAAATGACCCTTGTTTTCAGTTATTTAAAATTCAATTTCGGCTACTGGGCGTTTTTTTTCTACAAAGGCACCGTCTTCGTAACAGTTCCTTATGGGCAAATTAAAATTTCTTGCAAATTATCGGTTACGGAAATAACTCTTGCATCTGCTTGGTTTTGAGTGCGAAATTTTATCGTGTGGTATTCATTTCGTGTAACAGAAAGAAATTGCGTTTGGCTCAATAAGTGTAAAGAAGCATGTGATATTTGCGTAGTGTGGATCATTCAAAATTTCGTTGGTCAGTGTCCAACTATTACAAGTCAATCGCATCGTAAACCGCTATATTAGATTAGTCACCAAACGAGTTAGTTAAACGACCTTTCTCTTGTTATTTTTATCTTATCAATATAGGTACGCGTAGTTAACGGAGTTGTAAAATTTAAAGCTTCGCGGTTTCAATTATCGTATATGGGGGTATATGTTATCCTTATCACTATTTTGTATACACCAAGTTCGTTGGGAAAGTCGTCGAACCAGACTATTGAGTATTGCTTCGATGGTCACCTGCTAATAATAAGGTTTTCCAATCGAGGATCCTAGGTATATTACATAGTAAGTGATAATAAAATGAACCTTATAAATCATAAAATCCAACACGGTTCGGATCGTTTTAAAAATCTTTTCTATACTGCAACGCCAACTTGGCAACCCCAATGTAGATTTGGTCCTAACGATTAAAATGTAGTGGTACAAAATTTGGCATCCGTGGTACAAATAAGTACACAATTAGTACAAAATAACGGTATCAATGGATTTGCTATTCTTTTTAGTGGGGGTTGCAACTTAATGCACCCATAGGTGTCCAGTAGCGCACCCTGTCACTAACTCAGTGGAGACGGGATGGCCGATGGGTTCCCCCGAGGGTTCCACGTAGGCCGGAATCTACTACAACGACTAAAGAGCGTCACCAGTTCGCTTCCTCGCCCGCTTCTAAATATACCGGGAGCCGGACCAAAGAAGCCTCTCACATACGAATACCAACAATCAAACACAGCACATAAAACTGGTTCTGTATATTTACACAGCCAACAACAAAAGTTGTCAAGACGATATAAATATGGTATATGGATATACTTAAATGTGGATGTAGGGGCAATAATATAAAAAGACAAACAGTGAATCCCTAGGTTAAGCCCAGGGCCATAACAATACTTATACCAAAATTTGTACCAATAATTCAACAAAACTGGCTGGGTCGTCGAATCAAGTAACATCA
The DNA here is from genome assembly GCF_008802855.1 of Photinus pyralis. Taxonomy (NCBI): domain Eukaryota; kingdom Metazoa; phylum Arthropoda; class Insecta; order Coleoptera; family Lampyridae; genus Photinus; species Photinus pyralis. Next base: position 13,212,830 of record NW_022170596.1, read on the forward strand.
CCCCTCCCCCCAATAAACAAGCTTACGAACGCCAAAACGGGACAAAATTACCCCACTTAACCTCTACGACTCAACCAATAGGTCCCCAAACAGCTGAGTAGACCTGCTATATAGCGCACTCTACCTTCACATCCAATACAATACCCGACACAAAAAATAACTGGTGATCAAAAATAGATTGACGTCGAGTCGCCTTTAGAAGTTCAAATTAAATATGATGCCCTAAAACTCCAAAGGTGATTCAACAGTAACTTTTTTGATCGTATAGTGTACAGGGTCATTCTTGACGAGCGTCAGTTAGAAAGATATGGAAAACCTTTGAAAATTAAGCTGAACTGATATGTCCTTTAAGGGTTTTGGCACATGATGAATTGAACTAAAATATTTTCAAAATGGCGCCACTTCCGGAAATACCGGAAGTAGCCATCAACTTTGTTATTTTAAATAGGGACCCCCTATTTTTTCTACATTTTCGGATTCTACGTCGAGTTTGGAGTACAACGATACCCCATAGTTAACTCTTTGCTCCAAGGGCTTCGCCGATATTCAAGTTTTTGTGTCAAAAATTGAATTTGCAGGGGTAACTTTAAAAATTTATTATTCGAAAACTGTGAGAGATATTGCAAAACAGTTTTCAATGCTTTATTAAGGAAAGATCAAATTTTCTTATGGTATGCGTAACCGTCTAAAAAAGTGAGACTACGTCACTTTTTCAAAGCTCTCAACTTTTAAACTTTTAAATATCCGTAACTCCCTTTTTTCAAATGGCACCCCCCATTTTGTTCTTTACCCTTGTTTTCCTTTTTCCCAGACCTTTAATTTGATGCAAAATGTCAAAAGCTGCTTCAAACGGTTTCCGAGATATTCCATGTTTTAGTTACTTCTTGTGGAAAGTTGATAAAAAAATTAAATCGCTTGATGTTATTCTTTTGTTTTTATTATGATAATGTTTAAATGTCAAATTTTCGCTGATTGAACTTATACTTCTCGTCAGTAATGGCTCGTTTGGGTTACACTAATGAAGATTTTTTGAATTTAATATTAATACACGGTGAATGTAATCGAATAGCTGCCAGGAAAAGCAGCGAAAATTTGACGTTTAAACATTATCATAATAAAAACAAAAGAATAACACCAAGCGATTAAATTTTTTTATCAACTTTCCACAAGAAGTAACTAAAACCTGGAATATCTCGAAAACCGTTTGAAGCAGCTTTTGACATTTTGCATCAAATTAAATTTTTAAAGTTACCCCTGCAAATTCAATTTTTGACACAAAAACTTGAATATCGTCGAAGCCCTTGGAGCAAAGAGTCAACTATGGGGTATCGTTGTACTCCAAACTCGACGTAGAATCCGAAAATGTAGAAAAAATAGGGGGTCCCTATTTAAAATAACAAAGTTGATGGCTACTTCCGGTATTTCCGGAAGTGGCGCCATTTTGAAAATATTTTAGTTCAATTCATCATGTGCCAAAACCCTTAAAGAACTTATCAGTTTATCTTCATTTTCAAAGGTTTTCCATATCTTTCTAACTGACGCTCGTCAAGAATGACCCTGTATATTAAATGTTTAGTTCAAGTTCTTCCAAAGTGACTAGATCCAAAATCTAACCAATCTCCTAAGGTATTTTGATCTCCTCAATGTTGGGCCTTGTCGTGGTTGTGGAGCTTGAGTGGTCCAGCGATCAAGGGAGCGTGTAACGCCAGGCTCGATCCGGCCTATGACGGCGCCAAATGGGAATCCACACTAAAGACACCTCAAACTTTGTTGCAGGTCACCGGGGACACGGTCAACTCGCCAAGGGCGACTCGACAATGGGACAACTCGCCAACGCGACCGCGACAACTCGCCAAGGGCGACTCGCCAATGGGACAACTCGCCAACGCGACCGCGACAACTCGCCAACGGACGACTCGCCACTGCGACTACTCGCCAACGAAATATTTTTCTCTGTTTCGGTGTTAGAATACGTCATTCTAGCACGTATTTTAGTGTTAGTCTGAACTCTATTCTTAAACGATTTTTAGTGACTTTTTTTTTCGACAGTTTGCATTAATAAGTTTGACAGTCTGCTTATCGATGACGGAAGCTGAAATTATGTGCCGTGAACATCTATCATTTCTAAATTACGTAAAGATACGTAATGTAATTAACAATATCGATAATGTCCATGTTAATATACATATGTTACGGTGAGCCGTATGGTTTCGTTGTCATAAATATGTTGTTGATACTTAACTAACCCTACTTGTAGGTATGAACTGATTGCAAGGGCAAAGTAATTATCATAAAATGAAGACCTCGAAATATACTGTAAAGGAAACCATTTTTATTAAAATGAACACATTTTTGATATCGTAAAGTAAGCTGTAAGTTGGGTAAAATAACTCCAATTGTTAGGTGCAAACAATTCTTCACGGCTAAATTATTTCAGTTACTATAATCGGATAACTTTGGTGAAAAATCCACATCGAAAGCTACATCATTCACATAAGGAGTTTTTGTCAAGATTGAAGCGGAATTCCTCTACTAACTGACTGAAGCCAAATTGCGTTACACTTCGTATGCAGTTTGAGATTTCGGGAGCCCATTTTGTTTACAGTATGATATCAGAAAGCCGTGCTAGCTTTAGCAACCTACGTCAATACGATTGATCGAGTGACTGCGCTCAGTTGTCAGTAATACATAAGTAATGCGGAATCAGAATAAAACAGAAAGTATACTAAACTAAACACTTGCTTAACTGTACAAAATTATACATTATGAAGAGGTGTTGTAATTATTCTAAATAGTAATTGTAACGGTCGAATTTACTCCTGCATTGACTGAAATGCCGGGCAGATTTTGCTCCGACACATTAGTATTTTCCGGGTTACTTAATTCAGGCTGTATAAAACCAGCATTGGAACTAGAAGCTGTTGCTGGAAGAGCAGTAAAGGTAGACTGTCTAACTGATGGAGGTCCACCACTGTTTGACAACATTTCGGCAACTTCCATTTCTTGGGTACAAACCCTACCGATAATCGTTTCAAAAATGCTTGAAACTTCATAAATTTTGAAATGTCAACGTTTTGTCGGATGTTTATCATCAATCGAAGCATCGAGTATGTCTTCCATAATGTAGAACTTTTGTAAGTCTTACTAAGAATTTCGAAGTATGCAAGCAAAAATTTTCTGTGAGGGTTTGTACCTTGTTTTCAATGCGCCAAGATTCAAATTTTTCATACTCCTTTTGGTACTCATTTTTAGACTTGGATGGCACCAAATCATTTACCGCATTATCAGCTAATTCACGCAATTCCGGTGGTGTTGAAGTTAGTTCTTCGTCTGACATTGTAGGCTCTTTAGTGAAATGTAGGTAATGGATTTTATTTTTCAAATCTAAAGATAATTTCGCAAAAATATCTCGTGAAGAAATTTGAAAGATCGGTTACTATGGAAACCAAGCAAATAGTCAGTACTGCCAACACAATTTACATCGAAAATATTTTTAAATTTATCCATAATTAATAAACAATGCGAAACGAGCCCGAAACAGAGAAAATAGTATAAAACATTCGTTGCAGAAGGCCTTCTAAGCACTCGTTCATTCGAACCCTCGCCGCTACGCGGCTCAGGTTCGAAACTTGAACTCGTGTTAGAATAGAGGGCCTTCTGCAACTTATGTTTTAATATACTATTCCCTATTTAATGTGTCATACAAATGCATCCCACAAATGCAATAGTCAATTTCCCTAATTTTCTAAAAAAAGTTTATCGAAAAATTGTAGTCAATATTTGAATGAAGACCCAACCGCCTATACCTATTTCTATTACTGCATTTTGTTATAACGACATCTTCTGCAAATTATTATTTGAACAGAAAATTTGACAATCACATCGTTATTTGAACGACACATTAAACAGGGAGAAATATTTCGTTGGAGAGTTGTTGCGGTGGCGAGTTGTCCCGTTGGCGAGTTGTCGCGTTGGCGTGTTGTCCCGTTGGCGAGTCAGTCGGTGGCGAGTTGACGCGTATCGGGTCACCGAGCCTCAACACACCAAACCACGACAGCGCGAAACAGAAGAGGAGAAAGAAAGCCAGGGTTTCCCAAGCGGATCAAACTGCGCCGACAGTCACCTGCCAAACCATCCACCTCCCGTGACCCAACCTTGATCCAGAGGCAGGCTCCTAGAGAACTCGGATTAGGCGGGCAAACGGGTAGGTGGAGAGAAAAAGAGGTAGAGGTCGGATGGCCCAACCGCCGACGACGAAACGCACATCACAACCCCAATCAAAGGTGGATGCCAGTAAGCTTGAAAAACCGCGCATTTGATAAAAGCAAGATAAAGGCAACTGAAAGTAGCGATCATAGATACCAATAACTTACCAATAACGCTCTGGGTTTACGGCTAACCAGGCGGATATAGTACAAAATAACCTGGCCAAGGTTCTGGACCAGCATCTGTTCGCCATAAAGCGCGCTACACTAGGACCCACGTTCAGGGGTTGGAGGTACTCGTGCAAGATAAGAATCTCGTCCAAGAACAACCATTCCCTTGAGTGGTAGAAAACCTCCCACAATTGTGATAGGCTGCCCACCTAAAGGTAGTGCAGGAAGACTGTCTTCCTAAATTCTGCAAGGCTGCCATCTGGGTCCCGGGGGAATCTACTTGATGGCGGTCAAGAGGCGCTTGGAAGTGCAGAATTCCTGGGCAAAGGTAGGCAGCTGGTGTCTCTTTCACATTTCCTTGAAGGATCAAACTCAATGGAGGCTGACAGTTTTCGACCTCGACGAAAAGGATCAAACTAACCTAATCGGGGTTAAGGGAGTGGTTAGTAACCCTGCCGAACCTGAGATGGGAAGTACGTCAGTACAACCACCACAACAACACCAGCAACTGCTACAGGCACAACTGCAACAAGCTACGAAAGTATCACCGCCTAGGCTACGAAGGCAACTTGTGGTCAGGGCTTGCACCAGCGCCAGCAACTAATCCGGGCCGATTTCAAACTGGGACATTCCCCAATCTGCTTTCTGCAAACCAAACCCAAACGGGTGCCTCGATTTAAATTTTTAACCAATTCCCATCAGCAACAACTTTCAATCGCCATGATAGTTTTTCGCCATCACGAATCGTGCCAATTTGGAAAGCTAACGAAGTCCGAAAACAAAGCAAACTACGAGCAAATATCATAACACCGATGCAATTCCCACACTAAATTTAAACTAACCGTTACAATATCTCCGAAATACTTCAACACAACATACCAACATAAGTACCGCCAGAACATTTAAATTTTTTCAATTTCATTTGTTATATTACGGCGGAGTAAAATTTCATATATACCGCCTCGTATACCGCTTCACACGAATAGCAATCGCGGGTAGATTTATTGGCGAAAGCAATGCGCTGTTGAGGAAGCGTGGATTGAATGAAGATACAAGCGAGCGTGAAGAGTGAAGGGCAGCGACAATGTAAATAGATAAGAATGGGGGCTTGCGGTTGGTGGAAAATAGAAGTCGCCAAGTTTGCGTTGGTGCTGACTGCCCGAAAATTTAGCGTAAAAAAGTACACGCTCTTCAGACGTCACGACACTAGCAGCCTCGTTTTTACGTTGATTCCAGATTTACTTACTTTTAAGGAGAGCTACTATCAAAATTTCGACAAAATCGCTCTAACAGGCAGAAATATTCGCATACGCGTACCTGATTTTGGGCTTGTTTGTTATATGTGATCCATTTGTTTTCACAAAGAGCTACAATAAAATATTTCATAAAAATGAATCAACATATAAATTAATTCAGTAAATGCCAAAGTGCGCGCTGTAATTAATAAAAAAGGCGATGCAGTTCCTTGATTCTGCGCGCGGCGAGCTTAAACTTAGATTTGTAAAGAAATATTTGGGTTGTCCGAAAAAGCCTCGGAAAAAGCTCAGAGACGAACGGCTAGAGAGCAGATGAACAAATGGACGAACGGACGGTTTAAGACGTTTCGTTAATCTCTATTAAGTAATATATTTTTTCAAGACGAAGGGCTCCAAATAAAATTGGTCCACCGCGCCGTATAGAAGACCTGTATATTATGGCTGCAAAGTGCTCGATCGAACACATTTAGTCATATTTTGCACATTTGCATTGCGTTTACTTTGCTATATAAAAAATTGGCAGATTAGTTGTATTTATAGCATAGTAAACATCTGTTGAAGATTAACAATTGCTTCAAGGTTAATCACGCTTAGCTTTTTATCTCGAATTAATAAGTTTCCGGGTGGTATTTTTAAATTAATTGCTTGTTATATCCAAAACTGCGGTTTTTGTACAGATTTCACGTATTTAAATAAAATGTAGTTGGCTACTCGCAAAAAATTTTACTTGTTGAATCTCAAAAGCCGAGTCAAAAGCTCACACATGTTTGGGTCGAAATTTTTTGTCAAATTACCGATAATCCCATCCAAAAGGACATTACATGATTACACACTAATGATGATCAATCATTACAGGCATTTGATGATAAAAGTGGTAAAGGTAGGCAGATACAATCTAAAATTATAATTTAGAAACGAGTAATTACTTATACTAAGTACATACTTACACACCTTATATTATGAACTACTTTAGATGTATTGGTGGTTAACGTAGAAACCGAATGAAAGTACCATTGAGACGTAAGAAAGTACAAGTGAGGAGAGAAATTTCTAAATGGAACTATTGACTATATAGTGGGTAGGTAACAATATGGCCATTTTTTTCTTCAATTTTAATTTATCACTACGCGGTAATAAATCAATCGATGTACCGACCTACATCCTACATAAATAGGTGAAGGTGTGGGAAAATGGGTTTTCATTTAAAGAAAAATCGAAACGAGCAATTTTATTTTTGTTGATATGCAGTGTACAGTACAAATTTCAGTTGGTGCACGTGTTCAATCTGGGTCGCATTTTGTATACTTATTACATAAATCAGAGTTCTTGTCGCTATGCTATTAGCATTAGGACTGCAAATTTCACGTATGGCAAATCCGTTCAAAATCATAAAGCGACTTGATATAAACTAACGTCAGTTACAATGACGTGCGCTGAAACGTACCTACTCAATGTTGCTATCGTAATATGTGTGCTAAATGATAAGAAGGTTATAACATGATTTAAAATAGTATGAGGGACGATATTCAAATTGATTAATCGGGGTCACTAATAGATAACGTGCGATTGTTATTATGAACAAATTATGATCATTGTATCGCTTTTTTGGGATCGATTCTTCGTGTATTTAGTCCAGTAGCTGTGCCGTAGCCATATATTATTCAAGCATAGTTACATTGTGATATCTTGCATGTGCCAAACCCAAGCAGGGGGTACTGTAACTGTACCACATGCGAAGGATATCTTTTTCTTGGAGACTATGACTTAAGGAAAATGGGGAATGCAACTTCATTCATTGAAGAAAAAAAAGCAAAATGAATGAAACAGGTGCCAAACACTCCGTTTGATGATAATTTCTCCGAAACGAAACGTTTGCATTGAAAATCTCTCAATGGTGTCTTGTAGAGGTCAAAAAGCGGCAAGAAGAAAGTGTTTTTTATTTTTTGTAGCTGTTCAAATAACATCTGAAACAAATAAAACGAAATCGGCAAATTCCGGTTTTTGTGGCATATCTTCGGAAGCAATCGGAATTTTCTATCTTTCTTTAAAACATGATAATAATTCTTAAATTGCGCATCTGTTCTCTAATTTGACCATCGTCGTCATGGTTTCCGAGATCCCCCACAAAACTAAAGATGCAAACCTAAAATACCACACTTTCAGTGATATCTGTACAAAATAAACCCACGCTAGTGGAGTATTAAAATGCGAGGCATGTTCACAACCTACACGTTGCGATTAAAAAAAAATCGTGTTTCAAAATTGTTTCTTGGACCAACTCAAAATTTGTGTCGTTATTTAAATTTCTAACAAAAAAGCGAAACTAAATTTGAATTCGGTCACGTGCTTTTGGTCCTTTGAACCAAATCAAATTTCTTTTAGTTTTTTTCGCCTTTTCAAATATCAGTCAAGCTTATTAACACGAAATTTTACTCAACTGTAAATAAACGACGATTGATACCAAAATGTCAATCATAGGTACCTAAATAGTTTGTTTTAATAATAAATGTTTGTCCGCATAAATGCTGGCGAAAACAAATTATGACGCTATCTATGTCTATAATTGCAGACTGTTTTAATCTATAATTTTAAGTTACGTGGCTGGGCTTAATCAAGTGTTTGATACCATAAAAAACAGTCACGTTTACAATTACTATAGTCTACAGATAATGTACGGCACGTTCTAAAATAACAATCCATAAACAATCACGTTATATTAAGGGTCTCTACTATACATTTACACGTGTTTGGTGTTGATGTGGGAACTGCATTAATTCGTTAATACTCTAATGCTGACTTCCGACCGTGTCATTGTTCGTTTCAACCACTTTCGTAAAGGGTTTGATCGAGGGTTTCTTTTACGTACAGACTGTCTCATTTCCGACACTTTTGTAGGGTATCTCCGTAATTATTAGTGCCATTAAAAAAGTAATACAGGCGTCATGTACTCTTTTTGGGTCAAATTAAAAATATTCGCTTGCTTAAGAGATACGAGGAAAATAAAAAATGTAAATTTCAAAATCGAACACCTTGTACAGGGTGGTTCAAATTTAAAAAAAAATAAATAATGACGTGCCACACATTTCCGATCGTTTATGCTAGATAAAATGCAAACAACATTTTGAGTTTTTTGGTGATATATAAGTTATTTGCAAAGATCTTTCAAAAATTTCAAATGCGTTTTTTTAGTCAAAAAAACTTTGCTCCCATTTAACCTACACTGTATCCCTCACCGGTACGGAGATCCCACAATAAATGAATTATTAGTAATAAACACAAACAAAATTAGAACAAACCGCGTGAAGACGCCGCAACCAGCAACGTGGAATCCGGCACGAGGCAGTAGACGTATCATAAAAAAATATCATCTACCTATAGCGAACTAATTATATTAATTTAAGAAAAGGTAAACTTCGTTTTTGTCCGAGTATATCAAAGACCTGGAATTCGGAACAGAACGATCTCGAGAACGATAATAATAAATAGCGGGTTATATACGATAGTTTAGAAGCAAGCATTTTGGCCTAGAAAAGATATCAGTTTTAGGGGATGATTTATTAGGGTTTAATTGCACCTGCATAAAGGAGACGAATTGGGTGTCAACTTAATTTTTTCAAATGGAAACATACTAATATTCTTATTTGGGTTTTTTTCCCTATGTTCTATTAAGAATTGGGCACATTTTTCAATCTTGTTGAAATGAAAATTAAAACTTCATTTCTATACAAAACAAGTTTCCAAATTCCACTCGAGCGTTGTTATAATCATCATCAATAAAATCTTCTAATTAAAAACTAAATTCTCAATGTCGAAATTACCTTGTATATTTAATTTTTTCCATCATTCGACGGGTTGTTTAGATCTCGTGATTTCCATTTTCATTCATTATCGCCTATTTTACAACGTCAATATGAATTTATCGTCGAGATATTTTTATGTTGAATTGTTGTTTAAACTGAAATTGACAATAGTTCGCAGAATCGCTATCTACGCCGTTTAGTACCGAAATCTCAATATAAAATTTGTTTTGTGTCTATCTAAAAAATGTTTGGTCTCGTGTTTGGTATACATCGCAACAGTGCTTACTAATTGTTTGGGAAAATGGCATGAACCTTGAATTCCGTTGGCAAAATGGCACATGTTATTTTACGTAACTAAACATGGCAATCTCGACGTTAACAAATATCCTTCATGCGCCGATTAGCAAAGCACCTACCACAGGCAGTTACGCAAAATGCCATTTACTTCACACCTGGAATTTACCTAATTTATGGATTGGGAATAGTGCAGGAACTAGTAAATTTGATTTCTTCGAGAGAAACAGTTACGCATTTTATCTATTTCACGCACCATTCAGCTCAAACTAGCCACCAGAACCACATAAAATTTTATTATTTATCAAACATCGAACATATCGAACTCTAATAGCCAATAAATTGCAACCTTGATTGGAATGTAAACCAAAAAAGTGGGCTATTTATTCTTCAATGACACATTCACGGCAAAGTATTGAGAAATTCAATATGGAAACAAAATGACACAGTGGAAATCAATAGTCCTGAACAGCAAGAAATATTAGATATCATATGACTTCTGTTTCACATTCTAAATAAAATAATAACTTTATATAGATAGACTATGTCGCAGGAAGTTGCCAAGCCTGGTCCAAACGGGTACTATTTTCATTCCGGCTTAAAGCTTTGTTTGGTAACTAATTTATTTCGATTAAAATCAGAAGGAAATGGTCATACCGTGGGCGGAGAGGTGGGTGAGTACCTACAAACCTCGCTACAAACATTAAATAATGAAACTAAATTACAAATGAATGCCTATATTTACGCCGTGTAATGGGTTACTTTTGATGTTCTTTTTTTTTCCGTTGCTAAGTAACATCCAATTACGCCAATAACGGTGACCGTCTCCACACTCACCAAGGTAACAGAAGGGCAGCTACAACTAAATATGCTGAAAACCAGAAGTAGGTCTTTTCGGGTCTTTCTTCTGCATTAAAAACAGACTAACAGCATCCGAACGCAACTGGAAACAGGATGGCGGCTGAAGGTGCGGTAAAGAGATCAAAAATTAATGAACAGTATTATAAAAGTATCATGATAAAAAAATAATTAGGTATCTTACATCATTTTAAATGGCGGTTGCTCGGGCGGTTGCTAACCATTTAACGTTATTTCTAATAACGGGCGATCAAAAAAGGATTGAGGTCGATTTGCCTTTGGAAGTTCAAGTTAAATATGATTTCCCATGTAAACAAAATTTCCAAGGGTGACTCAACAGCACTCTTTTCGGCGTATAATAATACCATAGATTTAAAAAAACAATTAATCTATGGTATTATTAAATTACCTAATATTTTTTTAATCTCAAAAATTCGAATATTTTCATCTCGCTATGGTTATCTAAGATAATTTTACATGGCTAAGGGCACATTTTCCGAGCATTTTTCCTATTTCTAGTTAAGCTTATCTGGTAGATAACCTTTATGTTTCCATGCAAATGAAATGTCAGGTACGCTTAAAGGTAATATGAAAAATCGACCCTTAATTATAATATAATAACATCAAACATCAAAATGATACTGGAGAACGATATTTAGGAAAAAGACGTTTCATACATTAATTTTTCTGTGTGCAATGGCATGTGGTCAACTACACCACCCAAAAAACACCTGTTTAGCTAGCTCAAACAAATCAAAATTGAAACTAAGAATTTTTATAATCTCTCCTCGTACACTTCCAGCATCTGCTACATAGAAAAATCCCAATATTGACCTAAATCAATTACTTGGGTGACTGTAGCCTCGGTCAAATTCCAAAAGATTAACTACACAAATCATTAAAACCTGACGCAATTCTTGGACACAAGAAGAAAAGTCTTACATGAAAACTCTATCCGAGTCGCACAAAGGATTCGAGTGAACACACAATTAATTTATTGACAATGACAACAATTCGGGAAAGAAAGGAAAGCTTGTTTGGACAAATTATTATTTCACACACAGGCGTTCGACAAATGATATAAGAAAATCTGAAAATTACAGTTTTTTTTCCTCTGACAGCTTCTGACCTTCACTTTTCTTTCACACACAAACTTGATGGCAAACAGCATTAATTTGATGGATAAAATGACTAATTGCCGATGGCTGTTCAGACGGTATCAACTTTTAACTTTTAATAACAAGAGAAGGCATCACAGTACACCAACTGCTGACAGACTTTTTCCATAAAACGGACAAACCGCTATAAATCTCTCACATAACTCTAGTTAACTTGCTTCTGAACAAAATTATTATAATAATGGCAAACTCTCGGGCAAACTACGTTTTCAACTAATCAAAACGGGCGGACTACCTGAATGAAAAATAGCATGAAAAACGTACAACAGTCACACCCTCGTTTTTTCTACAACCACTATAAAAAATCTCATTCTGGATCTCTCAAAATACCGCCAATGAAGTGATAACGTCAACTTCTCCTAACTAACTAACAGCGATAAACTTTAAACAAGACAATAGTGCACAACTACAAACAATTCTAAAAGGGAAAATAGATACTGATAATTTATTTATTTATTTTTTTATTTAATTTGCAAAATATGTTTACAGTAATATCAAAAAGCTAAAAATCACAAATTACAAATGCAAATGACACAAAATAACTTAATAAATCTTAATAAATTGAAATATTGTCACATACAGGGTGTCCCGTCATTATTGGTGTTTAAACCGAAATAACTTCTAGAAGACGTGGTTTACACAACAATATAAATACGAATGAGGTATAACACTCGTAGGTATATAAAATACATAACATTCAACAATGACCATTCAAATACAGAGTGGTTTAAGGTTAAGTCGTATGACTTTATTTGACCTATCGATACTTCTCTATTTTCGTATGTGTTATTTAATGAACATTAAATTTGTTTCAGAATAGATTACATTTAGTTCTAGGTAATTTTGAGATAGTTTAGTGTCACGTTTTTGTCATGTGTGTTTACGAACCCAGTAATTTCGAGTTTCATGTTAGTCAAGCTGAGTGAATATGTAAAATAAAACTCTAAAAAGTGACTCTGAAAATATATCGGGAAAATATTGCAAAAAATCTTGTTTTTTTGACCTTTTAAAGTCATTTTCAGTGACGAATAATGGGGTGGCAGTCTCATTTATTTAGAATAGTAATAGTCTTGAAATTCTGAGCATCTAGGTGAGTTACACAGCAATATCAAAACTGAAAAACTCGGGACATATTTTACCTCTCACATTACCTTTTATTTTAGAATTTGAAAAGCGACAACACTGCATGAAAAACGGAGCGGAGTTAATCTTTGGGGATAGCTCTTGGGCGACAGTCTCACGGCGAGTCTTTATTTAATGCATGAAAAGTCTCCCTCTAATTGGACGATGGGCAATAGTATGCAGTTCTGCCAGTAACACTTGGTCCATCGCTCCCAGATGGCCTTAAAGTTAATGCAAAAAGACGGATGGTTGAAGGATTGATTGGATTGATAGTTTCAGAGTTCCTCACTAAAAAAAATGAACAAAGGACAGGCTACAGGTAACCGAGCAACATTACTTTTGACTCTGATTGCACAGTCACTGACCAGAAGAATGACCCTTACACAAGTTCAGTGATTTCATTCAAGAAAATAAGTAAAGGAAACTTGAGAAGAAACTGATCTAAAGATCTAAAGCATAAAATCTGACAGCACGTTGGTTATCTTACTACAGTTGATGTATTCAAAATTTATAAATTCAGGTAATGAATGTACCTCGGAATGTACCCATTTTCTTTTACATAGGTGATACCTCGGGTGATACTGGTAATTCCGAGGACTCTTCATGAATACCTGCCAGCTCACCTTCCAGTATTACTTCGAGTATTAGTTACCCTAAATGTTTTATCCTTGATTATATTATGTACATAGGTACCAGCATTAAATTAAAGTGATGAGAATATAAGTCGGAGGATTTGCAGAGTGGAAAAGTAGAAAGTTGTTCACAAATATTTATATCAAATCATCGAATTAAAAAATAAGATATCAACATTATTTGACTACTGTAATCTACAACATTCCAGGCACGTGGATTCCCATTGATTGATCAATACGATAAGATTACTATATTTACGCCAAAATTTACAATTTATATAGGAATGTTCCATGAGTTAAAACAAATGAAATGAGGAAATACCTTACTCAGCAATTTTGGATGCTATCCAAATGTGCAATTTTTCTCATTCCTTTTGTGCTTTTGAGAATGACCGGCAATATCAAATTAAGTTCGTACTCCATATCAAAATATGCATCACTTAAATAAGAGAATGTTACATAAATCTACTCACTCGTGTGCGACACCCGAATTTTGCGATACACCTTCTAGAAAGGCGTACTCCTGTTGAACAGCTTCATCTTCGTTCTGGGGCAATGGGAGATTTTTAGTTAAATCTGCATTCGAGTCACCTTCACTTTTTAACACTGATTGGTAACCTTCACTATCACTAGAAGATGCGTTACTCGATGGTGACACTGTCGCGCTAGTTGAAGATGTTGGAATAGCATTTCGGGTAGGAGTTAGAATTTGTGAAACACCACTAAAATAAAAAATCATCTTAAGACAATTTGCATTAGATTTTAAAGTTGTTTACTTACAATGCCCAATAAACTGTACAGAACAAAAAAACGGTAATACATGCTAAACTTATCTTCATCTTATCATTAAATATTTGTATTTTTCTAAATACATTTTTATTTAATTTTTGCTTATTTTGACAGTTCACTTCTTAAGTAACCAAAAACAGTCTACTGCGTTTGAAAATCTGACGTGTACTGAACTGACAATCTTTGATGTGAAAGTTGGTAGGATGTTTATCACCATTGTTGGTACTTTCTCTCTGAGCGACATTGCCAAACTTATTCTCTACAGGGTGATTCTTTTCTTATGAAAATGTATGTTTGCGAAATTAAACCACTGCATGTTTTATGTGACCTGCATGAAGAGGGTTTGTAATTTAGTATTTACAGAAATTGCTGTAACATGCTGCGGTTAGAAACACATTATTTACAGGGCGTTCCTGACTTCATGGCGTTTCCGAACCCTCATGTTTATTTTGACTCACTATACTATCAAATATTAAGCCAACAGCCGTAATGTTTAAAAACTTTCAGACATTAAAGATTTTTTTCTGAAATGGCATAAATCGATATCTGGCAACAGGGTCTAGTTTGACATATCACAAACTTTAAACGAGATTGAGGTTAAGTTCAGCGTATAAATCAAATTTGCGGGTTGTTACGTCTACAGTTGTTAAATAGAATTTACAATGCTTGAAGAACTTTTTACTCTTCCTTACGCAATTTTGGAGGTTCCAAATATGAAAATAAAGAAGCCCTCCTGGGTGCAGCAACCCTCCGCAATGGTTATGTTTTCATTAATCTTGGCTTCCTACTTCTTAGTTACAGGAGGTACGTGCTTTTGCGTTATTCTTTCAGTTGGAAAAGTCAATTTCAGGTATTATCTACGATGTAATTGTCGAACCGCCTAGTGTGGGCTCAACAACCGACGAACATGGCCATTCACGTCCTGTGAGTAGATAACAAGTTGGCTTTACGCTTACAACTATTTTCTTAGGTTGCTTTCATGCCATATAGAGTAAATGGCCAATATATTATGGAAGGATTAGCATCGAGTTTCCTGTTTTCGATGGGCGGTGTAGGATTTATAGTATTAGACCACATTCATTCGCCACTCACACCTAAATTAAATCGAATTTTAATTACAGCAGTTGGTTTTATTTGTGTTTTAGTATCATTTTTCACAACATGGATATTTATGCGTATGAAATTGCCTGGTTATCTACAATCTTAATGTAAACTTAATTGTATACAATTTTCATATAAATACATTCGAAATAAAATATCACAAGAGTATTGCAGTTGAGAAATCTGAAGGGGAGATCAAAGAAATACTTAAATCGGTATCAGTCTTGAAAAATAGTTACAATCGTATACGAAATGCACTGAAATTGTATTGTTAAATTAGTGTTTGTATGGTTGATATTACCTAGCAAAGTCGGAAGACTTATCAATTATATGTTCAAATTCAGCAAAAGAAAGTGCTCCATCATCATCTAAGTCGGCTTCTTCTAGAATTTTCTGTATTAAATGTTGCATTTCTGCTTCAGACAGATGATTACTTCCAATTAATCTATCTACAACCTGTTGCAAGTCGGATGTGCCTATCATATCATCTCCGTCAAAATCTACGAATTTATGTAAAACAATAATTCAAGGAAGTAAACGTCTACCAAATATTCTAAAGGCATGCTCTGCTTTCACAGCTTTTGGAGCGGCATCACTAAATACAGACATCATGTCTAAAAAATCCTCGAAGGTGCAATCACCATCGTGACTAGAACTAAACACTTTGCAAATGCGATCACCGAATGGGTTTACTCCCAGTTCAGGATATTGCAGTATTTTCGACATGGGCAATTTCGCATTTTTGTTATGACCGACTTTCTCTGGTGCTAAAGCTTTGAATTTCTGATGAGCACTGTTAGATATGTGTATTTTAGTGAGAGTTTATGTTATACTAACCCACAGTACTTACTACAACACCTCTTTTTTCGTAAAATAAGTCAAATCCTAGAAAATTTGAAATTTAATGTAGAAAAGTAGTAGTGTTGTTTTACCTCATAATCTTGTAGCTCTTCTTCGGAAAATTGACTTTTACTCTGACCCATAATTTAATAAAATTTAGTTTTACTGCATGGTAATTAATCACCTTTGTTTCTTTTCTCTCTTGGAAAATTAATGACAAAGGTTCATTACACTCATACATTTGTGATAATTTTAATACAAGTAGCCATTACTTATACACACATACAATTTGCGGAACTGGCCATTGCATATTTTATACTCATGGAATTTTGCATTATTATTCAAAGCATAGTGTGAAGGAGCAATGCTTACACTCTTCTATAAGGTGTGAAGCCTAAGAATACGCGGTATCCCAGATCGAGTAAGAAAATATACAGACTGCACAAAGCCAACTTTCGCATTTATGGCGGTATTTCTCTGAAAATTTAACTATCGACGCTTCTAGTACGGACAAAATGATGCGCATGCGTTGACAAAAGCAAACCTCGTGCCCATGTTTAAGCGAATCATGTACACGTACTACGTACAGTCATCTACAAAGGTAATGATCGCCGAATAGGTAAACCCTGCTTCATAGGCAACCAACAACCCCTACCTTCCACATCGTGTTTCGTCGATTTCTTCAAGGAGGGGGTACCTACTTCACTTGATTCGACGGGTATCTATCTCACCAGGCCAGACGTGAGGTTTGGTCTTGACATTTTTTAAAAGTTTTTTATTAAATCAAAAATCCGCTCCCAAAAATGTAACCAATGCCCTATCTATTCCCGAATATTTTTTCCAAACGGTTGTTAACATGCAGTAAAAACAACCTGAAAATTCCTATTACTTCCGAAGATATGCCAGAAAAATCGAAACGAAATTTGCGGATTTTGTTATTATTTTTTTCGGATGTTATTTGAACAGACAGAAAAATTAAAAACACTATCTCAGTGCCACTTTTTGAGCTTTACGAGACAGCATTAAGTGACTGTCAGTACAACGTTTCGTTTCGGAGAATCATTAACAAGATTATTTTCTTATATATGGCGAGCAAAAAAAGTACATACTGTATTGAGTAGCATTTTGTATCATGTACGGTACAAACAAAAAATATAAGTTGAAAACTCTGTTTGTTTCAACGGGATGGTGCACTCGCGCACAACGCCGTAACCTTGCAAGATTTCATATCGGTCAAATTTTTCAATTTTCTAGGACATTTGTCCGATGGGTAACCCACAACTACTTATTTACTAAGCAAGCCACACAACCCTTACAATTATCTATCTTTACACTGTCTGAATTAACTGCTAACACTTTCTATTGAAATAAATCAGTTACTTGTTTTGCAAAAATTAAAAGTAAAATTGATACTGTATTAAGGTGTCTTGTTAAAATCCTATTGTACACCTCATACCTTCATCTATAGTACCGTTGATCGCGACAGTCTGGACATATTTTTTGCAGAACACTGAGTCAAATGTCCTTGATGTAAACATGTAAGATTCTCTAAAAAGGGACCGTTATAGTAGGTTTACATTAAGTAACAAATTACCCTTGGTTGCTGTTAGGGCGCATAAAACAGAAGGCGGCACCGGAAATATTTCACATACAGCGGCTAAAGGTGTTGAACAATTAAATAATTTCCAAAAACCGTTTGAATCGAGAACAACACATCTTTGGGTATTTTTAAACCTCGGTTGACCTGGTCCCCATGCTCTAAATGTGAAACAGTCTAAGGAAACGCCTTCTGGAGTAATGAAGCTGGTCCCGTCCGCGTCAATGTATAAACCAACATAGGCTACTTTGTACCAGTCTGTTAGTTTTTCATTAAGAAGTTTTGAAAGTTCCCGGGTGCGTGACGAGCTCGCAATGTTGGCGAGATCCCCACCAAGACTTTGGCATGTTTCAACTGCACTTGTGTAATTCATTTTCTTTTCCAAAATTGTAAATACGCCGAGTCCCCCGACACACACACCAACTGAAAAAGTATGCCGTTTTGAATGTATTGGTAAATGAAAGTTTCAGAATTCCATAACAGAATCCAAAAGCGAGTGGTAGACACTATTGATGTTAATTTCACAATGGACTAGGAAAGAGCTAGAAAAGGGATGTTTACTTATCTACAATTTTCTACCTTCATATCGCCCATAAATGCTATGGTAATCGAAATCTGAATCATCAATTAAGGAGGACGGTGAAGTAAGACAGTCTAAAATTTCGCAATTTGCTTCAGGTTTGCTTCTTGAACCTTTACGTTGCCAATTGAACGCAAACCCACGTTTTTTAACAGCATATTCCGCGCATTGTGCAACGGTTCGAACCCGCACCTTTGCAATGGTTGGACGAATTGATTGCGCGCAGTTTTTAATTTTGTGAAATGGACGAGAGATCGCATCGCGAATTTGAAAACAATCTTGATCACATAAACAGAACTTCGCGAAAGTTACAACAACAAAATACAATGAAAGTTTCATCTCGTTGCGGGAGAAGAAAATTACCAAAGTATTGGAACTTCAACGTATAATGAGGTAACAATAGACCAACAAGTAGAGGAAGTGTGTGTCGGAAATGCATTTCATATACTACTACCATCTAATTACGTACTAAATCGCAAAATTGCAGATTGGTTTGGTTGGTTGCATGTCCCCGTAGCAGTAACGCGAAATTGCAGTTTCGTGTGTACATATGTTTAACAATTTGCATTTCACTATAGCTAACTGTAGTTTTCAAAAGCGTCGTTTATTATATAGGTAGGTATCTACATGTTGGGTCCTCATTACTGTAGGTCCAAGATGATATCAATCGACAGAACTTTTCGTTAAAAATATTGCGTGCAACCCCTGGAACTTCTTCCTCATGTCTTTCGAAGTTGATCTTGTTGCAACTTTATGAAGCCTGCTACCGCGCTTTGATTATCTGGTACCTAAGGTATTCATTTGTTTGCAGTTATTATTTACCACAACAGATTAGTTGAGGTAAATACACCCACAAATGTACAGTACGGACATCAAAATATTTGTAACAATTTTAACTTTAAGATTTGATTGTGGTTAGTGGTTACAGTCGGTATTGTATAAAAACGGTTCAATTTTCTTCCGTAAGTATTATTTTGACGACACAGATACACAATGGTAAGCATATCTTTATTAATAGTTTTTATGTTACCGTTCTATAGGCAGGTCGGCAAAATGTACCCATGGTATGGTTACTTGGTGGGCCAGGAGTAGGCAAGTCGACGCATTTGGAAGAGATTGCTAGTAAATACGGGATCGTTGCGATAACGTCGGGCGAACTTCTCCGGAAAGAAGTAAACAAAAAAGGTCTGTTAGGTAGGTAAATATTTATTATAACAATTTCTAGATTGCTAGAAGAACGTCAAGAGGACGAAACATTTCCTACGTATTGCAAAATAGCGAGCTTGTACCCACTTGGATAGTGTTAGACTTGCTTAAAGAGGAGCTGGAATTACATCCAGGCGCCAGAGGATTCATTTTCGAAGGTTACCCTCGCGACAAAGAGCAAGGTGAATTATTTGAACAGCAAGTTGGTCCTGTGAGTGCAATTTTACTTCTGGACGCCCCTGATGAAATACTAAAACAGAGATCGCTGGTAAAAGCGGTCGGTGCTGGTTTTGTTAACGAGGATACGATTAACAAACGCATTCAGAATTTCCATATTTCTCTCGACTCAATTCAATCGGGATACCAGAGCAGAGTGAAGAAGGTTAGTATTATATTCTTATATGACAGCGGATATTATCTAAAGTAACGTTCCTTTTTTAGATTAATACCCTACCACCACCCAGCGAGGTGGCCAGAGAAATTGAATATCATCTGGATCTCTTGTTCTACTAATTTAAGAAAAATGATCAAGTAAAATATATTCCACTTTATTGTTTTAAATGAAATTGTATTTACTGACCTTTTTAAGTTTTATTAGAGAATTAAAAGAAATGGTAGAATTACTATTTTATTAAAACTAGGTACTCCCCAAACTACAGCTTACATATTTACTTATTTATCTCATTTCATTCGACGTAGTCAATTTTAGCTCAACTCTCTAGCGGTTCAGGTGATGTCAAAAAGATATCAAAATGGTTATTTGAATCGATTTCTTTTGGAAAGCAATACTCTTGGTGCTTAGAATAAGAATTTGGTAACCAAAGGTCGTTACACGAGACCAAACTTTTTACGCCTTAGGTATACGTTTCTGTCCGGTGTGACAATCAC
Organism: Photinus pyralis; assembly: GCF_008802855.1. Taxonomy (NCBI): domain Eukaryota; kingdom Metazoa; phylum Arthropoda; class Insecta; order Coleoptera; family Lampyridae; genus Photinus; species Photinus pyralis. The sequence goes on from NW_022170596.1 coordinate 13,233,347, forward strand.
TACTTATTCACCTGTTTTGATGGGAGAAAAACTAAACTCAATTTCTATATGTCAACGGAAATTTTTTACAGGTCCAGCCCTAGTTGCTGCATTGAAATAGTATAAAATCAAAGCTATAACTTTGTGATATCGTTTGACTTTACGCTATTTTAAGGGGATTAACTGGAAAGGTTAATGAAGCTTTAAAACATTCAAAATTGGTATAGTTTCAAAAGCAATTCAGAATATTCAGAAATTTCGGAACCTTCAGGCGGTTCTTCAGAATGCACAGAATCCCGTTAATCTTTAGAACCGTCAGAACATTCACATCTTTATTATCTCCTCAATAGTCAATCCCTTCATTATTTTTCTCTTTAGAAACTTCGGATCAATCAGAACCTACAACAATCTTTGATTCTCCATATCTCTAAGAATGTTGTCAATATCGAGAATCTTAAAAATCCATTCAACTTTGATAATCTTCATAGATCAGAAGCTTCGGTACCTTCACAATCTCTAGAATTTTTAAATCTTCAGATTCAGAAATTATCAGAAACTTTGACGACTTTGAGATTAATTTATGCTTTTTTTTTACCTAAAAGGCAGATGCCACTTTAAACCTTCTAATATAATATGGTACCTAAATGGAGAAACTCTAAAACTGCTTCATAAATAAATTCTCTCAGTTAAGCACTAGTACAACAAACAGGAAAAATGAATGCTCACTTTCTAATTAAAATTTTAAACTATTGGAATAATGTAGGCTGTGGGGGTTCTTTGTTTTTGAAAGTTTGATTTGATATCAACTGACTACAAAACCAAATGACAGTACTGTCAAAGAGTAAGTATTCTTTGGTACTTTGCTAAGGCGGGTTGACTACGTGTTGAAAGGTATGCATCTGACGATTTGAGCGTGACGTGGGGGAGTGGAATGGTCACAAAAGAAACATTAGCTAGACATTCTCGAGCGCGTTGGAATTTTTTATTTATTTCGAAGGAAATTATTCAACATACTTCCAGTATCACACGTAGGGTATATGTACCTACACTATCAATAGCGAGTTTGCGGATGTACATTTTACGTTTCAAAACTTGTTATATCTTATAAGGTAAAAAAGCTTAAGAATTATACCGTATAAAGACACTTTTATACCTTATGTTTATAAATAACGTAAACAAATCAAATTCCAGCAACAATAAATTTATCCGCAAGCGCGTTTCACTAAATTTCCCTTACGTTATATCATAAGAAAAAATGACCAACTAACGTAACGCAAAATACGTGTCCGCAAACTCGCTAATATCTCACGCGCTCAAGTATTTTTATGTGGCTATTTTTCATACATTACCCCCCTCCCCAACGGTGGATAGATGTACATCATTTAACTTTTTTTTCCATCTAATCTAAAAAGTTCAATAGGTTCCCTACTATTATACCCTGTGTTATTTTCACACCGCAAGTCTCTTCGAATTACTATTTTTCGACACCACTTATGACGCAAATCTTTTTTCACCAATCAAATTACTTCACCGGTCTAATTAAAATCATTGACAGCTATGAATTAAGTACATTTTAACTAAGTTTCCGTATGTTCAACGGAATCCCACACAACGCAATAACCATAACCAGATAACAGGGAATGCGGGATAGATAAAAAATTTCCTGTAACCTTAGACAATCAGCCATATCTCCCGACTCCTAGGAGACACAACCAGTCAATGCAATTAGAAAGTCAGGTACTTAAAACCACTTGCCCACTATATATACAAAATCGAAAAAAGTGGAAATACCGTTATAATACTCCAATCAAATTTGAAAGTTTTCAAAATTATTCAAATGCTAAGCCTTTCTGTGATTCGCTGTTGATTTATACCAGGTAAAAATGAAAAATATATATTTATTTAATAGATACTTTATTGCTACCTACATACTTCTGATCGTGATAGTACTCGTACTTTAAAAATTTAATTCAAAAAATATGGTTCAAAAATGTGTAATGCACAGAAAGATAACGTAATAAGCTGTGATAAATTTAATAAGGCATCTTTAATTAGAACACTTCAAGATTTCATGCGACTTGCATTTACTTGAAAATCGGATCTAAGTGAAGTTCAATTTGCTTGAACACCACCTCAGGTGCAGGTTCCGAGTCGATCTAAACAGAAAGTCTTAGTTTGTATCTCTCATTGTTAGAATAATACACGTACCCTTTTGGTTTTGCTTTCATATGCAGCGAGGACTGCATCGTTATGTGTATGGAAAGTGTGCAGGCGCTTTTTAATGGTTTCCTCATTGTCGTCGGCCCTGCCAGAAGTTAAAGCACGTCCCAACAGTCTTTTAACTAAGGTGTCATCTGCGGCGTCGATGTATAGTACTATCGTAACAGCTCCAATTTGCTGCTCGAATAGTTCTCCCTGTTCCTTTTCGCGGGGATAACCGTCGATTAAAAATCCTTTTGCGGATGCTGCATTCGACATGATGGCCTCTTTCAGTAGGTCAAGTACAATCTGCCTTGAAACCAATTCTCCTCGTTCCATTACGGCGGATAGTTCTTTTCCTCGTGCAGATCCGCTGCTCACCTAAGATAAGAAGTACGCAACATTAGTACTAAGTAGTAAGAATTTGTATAAATATTTTCAAAATTCCACCTTCTACCTTCTAATTTTAACGATTTTGTACATGCGAATATAAATCAAAAGTTTTTGAAAATCTGAAAATTAACTTTAGTGGACATTCCTAGGGACATTCTGTATGCTTGGTCCCATATCGCGGATCTCCGCGTCTCTCTAATAATATACTCAGGTGCAATGAAACGTTTCCACCTATTAGTCTGTAGTTAATTCATGAAGTATATATTTAACTCTATTTAACCAAAAATGTAGTAAGGAAGCTATGCTCTTTCACTGTACCAACCGCAAGAATTGATTTCACGGCCTACTGCATTTTTTGCGACACTATTTCCAATTGTTTTTTGAAAACATTTGCCTGGTATGATCCTTCTTGGTATTCTAATGAAAAGTCTCACAGCAGGAACGGAGTTTCGCAAGAGTTACTTACAAAGAGCGATTGGAAGGTTTGTACGAAACATATCTATGGGCGATGACAAAGAGCAAATGAAACGTCTGGATGAGACACATCTATTGGTAACGTCAAAAGTTTGAGTGCGAATATACCGAAAATTGAGTGTCAAAAGATATTGTTCAAATTAGTTATATCAATAGTGGTGTAGCAATGATCAAACTATTGTCCAAATAACACGCATTAAGCATGGGCTTTTCATTTAAAATCCTTTACCGCGCTCAATGTGTAAATTTCGTCGGGGTCTGAAAAATGCGCTCCTCTGCATGAGAGTTGTGGACAATTTGCAGTTTGCACTTATTTATTTCTTCTTGTTAAGCTTGATTTCTTCTTCTTCTTATGATGGTTCTAGTGCCGAAGATTTTGCAAAAGCTGTAGCCTTCGTGGAAGATGGTCGAAGTTTGTGATGTATTGCTAGAGTTCTTCGTTGCGCGCATACAGAAGTTCGAAATTGGGTGCAAAGGTTTAGAAAAACTGGTAGGAATACACGAAGGTCGCTAATCTGGTAAGAAACGGAAAACAACAGCTGCTAATGATCGTTTTCGAACACCGCACCTCTACGTCTGCTGAAGGAAGAATGATTCGCAGAGCTGGGTTTGACTGTTTGTAGACCAGCTCATGGACCAGAATTGCTATCGCGTCATCGACCAGGCGGGTGGACAACGAATGTCGAGAAAGCCAGGTAAAAGCTATATTGATTGTACGTTTGTTCCACGAGTAAGTCATAATGGGGGCTAAATCATGGTGTGGTCTGACATTTCATGTGATGCCGGTACGAAACTTGTCTTTGTTAAAGAAGGGTCTTTAACCGCACATCGATACATTAACGATATCCTGAAAGATTATGTTGTTCTATTTGCCCCATTTATTAAAGAAAATTGCATACTAATGCATGATCATGCAAAACCCCATGTTGCAATAACTGTAAATCAATATTTGGATGGAATAAACGTGGTTTAGCTTAAATTTCTAAAGAATTTCTATGAAATTTACGGGATCTGACGATGTACGAGTGATGGGCTTTCGAACAGAGGCAACTGAACATGTTTTTATTCCGAATGATATCTCTCATAGTTTTTCCCATCGCCCACCTCAACATTCTCATGTCAGCCACCCCTTTTTGTGGGCCTTCTTTATTGGCCAGATTTCACTGTTATAAATCATGGCTGGCCGCACTGCAGATTTAAACACCCTTACAATACCTTTCCTAATCCTTCTGTCACGCAGTACTTCCGTCATCTTTTTCCAATTCATTCACCATGCTTGAATTATGTGGTTAATTTCCGTGTCCAGTTTTCCCTTGTCAGTAACGGGTTGAGGTAGTTCTAACCAATCTCTGTTACAGTAGGTTCATGCTCCAAACCACATGTACTCCGATTTTATTCTAGTAATCCTGAGTCCTCCATCCTCGATTGCCTTCCTCCATCTTTCCAGATTTTTCTCCACTGTTTCTCTTTGATCGAGCACTAAATCATCTGCAAACGGGGCTGACCACGACTTCCCCCCGTCCGCACGTCCATTATTATATTAAATAAATTGGTTGATGTACTCAAACTCCCACAGGAAACATATCCTTCAAAGACTTGATCTTACTCTGGTTGTGTGCTTCATTATACATGTCTTTCACCAGCCGCACGTACTTTACTGGCACTCCCTTAACTCTCATACACCTCCACATTTCATCCCTAGGCACCGTGTCGTAAGCTTTCTCCAGATCTATAAAGACTAGGTGTAGTTTTTTTTTTGCTTTTCTCCGTACTTCTCAAGCAGCTGCCTCAAGCCGCACAGTGCATCTGATGTACCGGCATGAAGCCGAACTGTTCCTCCGATTTTGATGCTTCCATTCGTAATCTCCTCTCCATTACTTGTTACCAAACCTTCAAAATATGCAATACCAGTTTTATTCCTCTATAATTCTTACAATCCTGGATCTATCCGTTTTCTTCGTACAGTGGTATTGAGCATTTCTGCTTCATTAAACAAATCCAATAGAAGATCTACACAATCCGCACCCAGATCATTCAATGCCTCTTCTAGTATTCTATCAGAGCCTGACTGTGTTGCTTTTTATTGTCATTAACGCCTCTGCGATTTCCTCACGGTCCTCGTTTGTATTTCCTTCCCCTTCATCAATTCTTTCACGATTTTTATGCAATAATTTACTTAAGCAGTCACACCACCTGTTCCTGATGTTATCCTCACTTCTGAGTACGACTCCCTCACAATCTTTCACTTACCTCGCGCTAGTAAAGTCCTTTGAGGATCATTCACTTGCTCTCCTTCCAATTACCGCGCAAGTGCTAACGGCAGTAAACATTGTGAGAAAGATCGTAGAACCGGGGGGTCTCCTTAACCCTCAGCCAGGAAAGATAGATTCAATGTTTCTTTCCCTACAAATACCATAAGATCCTCGTATATTGGAGGGGGGGGGGGGGATTCTAGTTTTAGCGTTAGCTTTAACATTAGTGTTTACTTACATATTCGTGAAGGCAAAGGTCAATATTTACAACATTAGGTAGGTATTGCTTTTTTTAGCGCATTTTAAAAGAATTTAAAAAAAATGTGCTATTGTTTGCGTTTTGTCCGTCCGGCCGTCCCTCCGTCCGGACCCACTTCTGCCATTTCGAACTACTTCTAGGGGAATGGTTGTAGGAGACATTTTGAAACTAGCACAATTGTACATGCAATCAAATAATTGTCGCAGATAGGTACATACATACTTTACTCTCATTACATTCTCATCATTGCCAAAATCAACCACCTGACATGTTTGTGATTTCGTCAGTTCATCTTGTTAGTGTCATTCATGCACCTACGAAAAATGTTGTCACACTACATGTGACACTATATGCAAAAGTCGTTCAAAGTCCAACAGCACAAATTTAGACACCATGCCGCATTGATTATTCGCAGCCTCCAATATTTTATTTGTCAACTTCTTGTGAGGGTGGCAGATATAACGTAGCATTTTTAGCGCATTTTTGCAAAAAATTTTTTTTGTAAAAAGTAGCTTTTAATCTCACTTTGGCTGGCTGGCTGGTCGGCTGGCTGGCTGCCTGGCTGGCAGTAAATGCGCGCCCGTAGAAAAACGCTTGTAAAAAGACAAGGAGTGTACATGTAACTATCGGGGCCGTGTAATTAAGAACGTTAGGGATGGGGCTACAAGATTTGGAGTCGACGACATCTGGACGCCATCCCCGAGCGTATTATACTAACCTGGAGATTTTTCAGTTTTTATCTATCTTCTTCTACAGTTTTTCTCCGATTGTTTTCAAATTGGTGTCGTCGGGAAGATCTTGTCAACGCGCACAACTCCTGCGTGGCGGAATTTTGTTTTTTTTTCCTAGGGGCGAAATAAACCACCTTTTGCGCGGCGCGCTTCGAGGGGTAGTCGACTTTGGGCGCCCAAAAGTTTCTTACAGCGCGAATCGCGGTCTCTCTTTCTCGTGTCACTAATAGAAGGTCGAGCTATGTGAAGTACCCAAAAGTTGAATACGATTTTATGCCGGGATTTTAGCGAAATCTACCAAAATGTGAATTACGAATGAACGGGACGTCGGAACTGTGTATCGACAAAGGGAATGTGGTAACCCCCGACGAGATCTTACTGATGGTGGAGTCGAAACGGGTGATCAGAAGTGGGTGTCGACAAAGGGAATATGGTAACCCCCAAAGGATTTTACTGATGGTGGAGTCAAAACTTCAAACGCGAATTGCAAGTGCACGGTAAGTGAGAAAATGGTACCGACAAAGTGAACGTGGTAGCTTTCGGCAAGATCTTATTGATGGTGGAGTCAATATTGGCTAATAAAACACTGATCTGCCACACAAAAATGCGCTGAAGTCCCTTCGATCTCACACGAGGACTTTGATCATTTTTTAGGATTCCTAGGGAGTTTAGTTAACATGAAAGCCTATGTGTCTTGGTGTAGGTGTGGTAGGTATTGTACAACCCAATTGTTTTAAGATACAAAATAATATTTACCTCTAATACCTACGTTTTGTTGCACAAGTAAAACCGTGGAAATCAATTACTTTACGATGCGTTACAAATACAAGATAGAGCATACAAATCGATAATGTTACTATGGGCGACAATTCATGACATCGCTTGTGCCATGTGTGCACGTTGTAGTTTTTCATTTATGAATGGATCCTAATCAATTCTACATTAAGATAAGTGCGCTCACATGCAACTAGATTTCAGTCTGAACTATATGGCAAAACATTGTAAATTGGACACAAATAAACACTATACCTACCTCATTTCGTAATAAATCCCCCGATGACAAATGTACAAGACCATATTTTGCAACCATTTTGTCACACATGGTGCCTTTTCCAGAGCCAGGACCTCCAAGGACCCATATGATCGGAACGGAAATGTTAGCCGCCTAAATGGAAAATAAATCTTATAAATAAATCAATCTTAATTAAACAACAAAGCAATCAGCGTCAACATTACATAACAAACTTACCATCCTAATTAAAAGGTGCTCAAAGATCAAATCGAGTAGATCAATACCAGTAGGTTAGCCGGTCAAGTGTACTACTAAAATAATCTTGTGGCGTAGCTCAGTAGGTAGCTGCCAAACACTACTAAACTATTGACTAAGTCCCCCGTAGATAAGACAGTATTTTTAATATTATTAATGCAAAATTTGAGCAGGTCTATTTTTGAGATAACGATCTGGCAAGCTACACCTTACATAATAGTTTCTATTTTCATAAATCCTTTGTTTTCCTAAAATTGCGAACTGGGAAAATTGAATTTGAAACCCTACCTATTTAATATTAATTGCTCTTTGGGTTGAAATTGAAATGTAATGAAAGTAAGTAGTGTATCCAAGCGCTCTAGACAAAAAAGTACATGTTGTCATTGCTGTCACGCTACGTTACAAATCGACGCTACCTAACGAAGTATATCAATTACACAATACTTTGGCAATGTAGGTAGCAAGCGTAACTAACGTTTAGTGCAAATGAATGAATGAAATTGGCGGGCAATTTATCATCATTGATCCTTGAATGAAAATAGAATGGAAATATGAAATCCATAGTTCTAATTATTTAATGTGCCAATACAGAAGTTAGTAATGATGGATGAACACCTGGTTACTCCAAATCTCTTCCCTTACGGAATGTCAAGGAATACAGGTGCATCAGAATGTTTTCTGATATCGATCACGTCGCAATGTTTCCCTTCATCCACATGTCCTCCTGAGTCCTGACCGCCCCTCACTCGGTTGTAGATTGTTTAGTACATAGGTACACTAAATATAAGGTTTTGTCGTTCCTAAACGTTGAATTAATTGGGACCAAGAGAGTCTTCCGTTTATTTATATTCCATAATTTGGTATAACTAGTGTTTCTAAATTAAGGTGGTATTTATGTTTAATATTGTACTGCCCCCATCACCAAATAAATAAATAGATAAATAAAAAATAAAAAAAGAGGAGGAGAGAGGGGGAGAACATCTATGGACATCTAATTATTTTTATGTACAGTTATTGGACCAAAATTCAGTTTTTGTTGTGTACAGTGTTGTTACCTCTTTTCACTAATTAGATTTATCTATTTATGGGAATGCCTCTCCTCTAGTTTTGAACATTCGGTTCTGGTTTTCTGAATATTTTTGCCTGCATAGGGTGGCACGTGAAGCATAATTGTTTAAACCCTCGTTTAAACCGATTAGGACCCAAAAGCACTCATAAATATTAAGTTTAGTCACCAACTTTTCACGTTTCTACTTCCTTCCATCGTATGGATAACTTTATTTTCCAAATTCTTTTGGGCATATTGATATACCGTATCTACTATTCATTTGTAATAGTTGATCGCTTTAAGCTTTCAAGATTTTATGTAGTACCTATTTACTAAATGGCCGGTATAGGAAATCTTATACGTGTACCGCTTCATAACTAAGGAGAACCAACTAATATTCCAGAAAATAAAGCACGTTAAGATAAGAAACGAGAAGATGAAAGTCGAAACGTTACAGTGTTGCCGGTTCTAAAAACCGTCGCTACGGAAGTTAAGAGGGACACTCTGCTATGCCTTCACATGCATAAAAAACAGTGTGAACGCGTGGGTTGCGTTGGGGTCGTTTCGTATTTGGGATTCGGCGAGTACTTAAGTCAAAATTTGGTGGGGGAGCGGCATTCTTATCAAACCTTCGAAGAGAATCTATGCAGGTCGAGTGCTGCATTTTTCGCTCGCGTATTGAATTTTTAGTGAAACCTTCGGGGTAACGTAAGGGCGGAAAATTGTAGATCGCGTAAAACCGGGCCTTCAATGCGAATTATGTGAGTGACACGACGTGCAACCGAAGATTTTCGACGAATTTATTGTAGTGAGTACTTACATTCACTGGGAGTTACCGGCCTTTTGAACAAGATAAATAATAACAGGCTGTTTTTATTCAAAAAAACTTCGTCGTGTAGCGAAAACTAATGGACGACGGATTTATGTTCAATTGGAAATACATTGTGAATAAGTTACTTTCCTAATACGTATATTTACGGGTCATTGCACGACACTTTATCAGCCTGTAACGGGATTTCCCCGTACAGAAACTTAAAAGAATGCGTAAACTACATTTAGGTATACATATAACCTTGACCGTACGAATGCCTATATTTTAGCATTGGAAGTTTTATTTGTATCATTTGTTATGCTCGAATTGGGATATGATAACCGTGAGGAAGCTAAAAGATCATACGCAGAATCTGCGCTAGTTGTCGTATGCAGCCGGACCGTGCGATACCAAACGAATCGTCTTCGTGGAAATACTTGGAAGAACGAAGACCAAACTGAAAACCAAATATCATCTCTATAGAGCGGTAGCAGCGCCCGACGAAAGTTCCAGCAGCATTTTTGATTTATAGAACGAAATACTTATGAATTTCCACAACAAAAAACAGTTCCTCTATTCCGTGACCGGTCCGTGCAAACCCTGCCTGGGAAGCCAACTCCATCCGCACATTGAATCAACGAGAAGTCACGCCTATATTTCGGTTGGTCCGTGTACGTAATTACATCACAGTTTTGGGGGAGGATCCAGATCACTTCACATTGAACTATCCATGAAAGCGCATTGAAAGCTCGTAGTGATTAATCAATCGAGGTATTTATAAACAATTGCCTGCGTCGTAGCTCGCCTCGTTGTAGAATTGACTCCTACCGGAATCTTGCTCCATTGTCGTATTTGTCATTTATAAATATAAATATCGTCAGTACTTAGAGCTCTGTGGTATAACTTTATACAGTGAATTTTTTTAATGTATACATTTGTGCTATGTATACTCAAAATACTTTAAATGACAAATAAGTGCTTTCTCAACCTACCGAAGTGCGCGAGTGCAGTACACTATAACCTCGGTAACAAGTCAGAACACACTAGACTTAAAAAAAGACTTCCGCAAGATGTGCTATTAGGTATCTTAGGATAACGTCCTTGTTACCTAGTTAATTTAGTTACGTATCTAAGGCTACAACTAATTAATAACTAACATCTAAACTATGAATAACATGTAATATGTTGAACTAGTTAGAATTATTAAAAAAAAGACAATCTGCGTCCGCTATGGAAACAGTAACTTGATTTTTTAATTTTAAATTAGGGTTAGCTATTAGTCTTTATTTTTATTATTGGCATCAAATTGTGATTTACCCCATTTATTAAAAGGTAGAGTTCTCTTACAGCAAATGCGATATACTTTAAGAAAAATATATAAGAACCAAATCAACCATTTCATAAACGTTATCTAGATATTATTTATTCATTTACCCTTATCCTTGAGGCTAGAGGAGGGTTATTAACCGCCGAGCAGCCGAGGCATATTTATATAATTACGCAACAAGAACCACGCCCAACTAGAAGAAGTAGGAGAACAGGTAATTTTGTAACATCCGTTACAGGTCGCACCTGTCACTTTGCTAAATGTCTCTGTAACAGATTGACAATAATCAAAAGTTATATAAGAAAATGAATATGAAATTTTATATTAAAATACAATTTCGGGTAAAATAATACAAAACTCATCAGTAAAATGAAATTAGTTAAATCGGAAAAAGTACTCGGCCCCACAGGGGACCTGAAGCAAACGAGTCAAATGAAGTTTCGTCGCTTATTTGAAAAACTGAGCTCTCTGAGTGTTTTGACAAATAGTGTCAAAGAATGACCACATATATTCAGAGTATGGAGAACGTATTAGCTTAGCCTCAATCTACTCGTACTAATAAGTAGAGGAAACGTGCGGTTTAAAAGTGGGCAATAATTTTGCGCTATGGCTAAGTGTTAATTGAAGCTATTTACTTACACAGTTAACATTCAAATTAATTGGAAACACAAAAACTTACCATTATTAAACTTTATTAAAATCAGTTCCTTTTGTATAACAAAATTAATTAATCACCGCTGCTCTACACGTAGAGTAGCTACAACAACCACTAGCAGGATGTAAATAATGAGGCTTGATTACACTGTTACGTCACATTTCACATGAGGACGTATCTGTAATATGAATAGCGTGATTGCTTTCCTAGTTTTAATGAGGAATAAATATCAGTCATAATGTTTGGAAGTGCGCCCTAGTTTCTTGTACCTGACAAATAAGTACTATTTTATTGTTTAATTTTTAAACCTACTATGGACATGCTAATTCTGGTACGTGGTACTATGCCTGCAACTATTGTGCAATTTACTGAATGCATATAATATGTAAGTAAATTTTAAGTAAGTAGATGTACAGAAAGGTTAATTGTGCTATAAAATAAAGTATAAAATATAAATGGCTATTTTTTGAAACGTTAAATATTTATTATATAGCTACTTAAGTTTAACTAGAGTATTATGTAACTAATTCCATTTTTTATTAAAACTAGCGCGACTCCTCTTGCGAAGTTACGTTTTATTTACTAGGTTTAAAAATTATTAGATGGGTACGTGAGGTGACAAACGGTAAAAATGACATTGCTTTTTTATTTTTTGTTGTGCAATTTTTAGCATTTATGGCATAAATTTTAGATGATATCAAGGTGTTCATTTGGTATTTTTTGACAAAATTTGTATATAAATGAAGATTTTGCTCTACCAAGACCTGCCTCATGAAATCAAACCGATTTTTTATAACTTAGATTGAAGTAAAAAGCGGAGAATTCGTTGGTTATAATGACATTTTTTCCATTTCCGGTTTGGTCAGAAGTACCTAACTCCATATTTTTAAATTGAACACCCTGTATAGTTTTTATTTTTAAATACAGAATAAAAACCACGCTAAAAGGTACTAGGAACAATGTCTTTATCTTTAATGGCAAAATAATTGTTTAAAAAAATTAAATAATTAGGTCATTATTATTTTAATTAAATATTAGAACAAAATGATAACCTATTTAATACTTTACTTAAAAGCGATACATAACGATATTGTTGCTAGTATTTTTGTAACGGTTTGTTATTGTGTATTCAAAAATAAAAAATATACAGTGTTAAACAAATGTGCGGGCTATTTTCGTCCAAACCGCAAAAAACGTTAGACTAAGCCCATAAAACTCAACCACAAGCTGTCAGTCCCGATTTAAAATTTCACATCCTCGTTATATCCAACACCCAGGCCTTTACAAATTTTCTTCTTAAGATTAGTTCGATTAAACTTTTCCAAACCTAACCCTTTATACCAAGGTTTAGAAATCGTGCCTACCCCTTTCTGACTCCTTTGTACTTTGTACTAGCAATGTTCAAAATACCCTTAATTTTATCACCATTAAAAAATATTTTTTTGTTATTAATTGCCAGAAACTTTTTCACACGGAAGTTATTATTAAATGAAAAACAATTAAATTCCCAAGAAATGGACTTCTTGTCAATAGCACTTTAGGTAAAGACATATACATGATTATGAACTATTTGCAATAATCAATTTACACAAATTGGCGCCCTTCAGTAAACACACTCAAAATTATCAATTATTAAATTATAGTAATGAAAGAAAATTTCCGAGAGTGGAAATTACCGACAATTACCGTCCTTGATGGACGGTTTTGCTGCATAATGAAACAAACTGCTTGTCAGATATCGACTAGATCGAAGATTGAGAAACGATTGCTGCTTTAAAATCGCCTTGTAATTGATGACTCCGCGGAAAATTTTGAAGATAACGAGTCGGTGGGGCTGTTTTAGTGTAGAAATTTGGTCACTTCGTGCAACTTTTTTATTATCGCAAAATTTAGTGAATACAGTCAAAATTTCACTTATCATCCTACTGATTTTATTTACAAAAAGGGAAAGTTTAGGTTAGTTTTTAATTAATGCAAAAATGTTACTTTACAAATATGATTATTCTTCGTTCAAAACCAAATAATTGTTCTTTTTTCAGTGCGTTGTAATGGCAAGAATGTTTATGCCGCGTCGCACTTTATAGGATCAACGTCGGATTAAGTTCTTTAATTCGATCACGTTACTCAAGACCCGGATTTCTTCTTAGATTTGAAATACTGTGTCATTGTTACAACTATTTTCTAAATAGGACATAAATTTCGCTAAACTGTGTTAAGCACTTTTCACACCAAGATGAAACTTTTATTGCCATGTCTCAACGTTATATTTTGTGCGCTTCTACAAAACACTGACTTTCTTTACAAACTTTGAGCTTCGGTAACTTTCAGAAATTACTATTCCTGTTCAAAACGGATTAACTTTTTGAACAGGGACCTTAAAACAGTCGCTGCTAATCCAACGTGAATAATCGGTGTTCACCCTAACGATCAAAATGCACATCTTTTTTATTATAGGGATCAACTGGTCGCATTTAATGCTAAAACGCAAATGCTTCTAATTATATATTAGATAAGTAGATACGTACACTCACCTTTTTTGCACCGCATATACAGTCTGGACATTCCATTTTTTAGTTACGAACGTATGCCATTACAATTACTTCAAATTTGTGCTCATATACCTGCTTGACAGGGGACGTTCACAGCTGACATCTTTGTGTCAGTTGGATTTGTTCAGAATGGAGTAGCAATTAGTCAGTAACACCGATAATAAGGGGTGTGCGTTTAGGGAAAACATGGTATTTTCCATGAATTGAAGTACAATATCAACACGGTTTAAGCTTTGTAGATTTGACTAAGTAGGTACTCACCTTTACTCCACATTGATGTTTACAAGATGCCATAGTCTTGGTGCTAATGTAACAGGCAGGTAACCAGCTTAATTTATTTGCCCATTTCTACTTATTTAGTACGATCAAGTTTGAAATTGTGGAAAATAAAATGTCAAATAAACAATCGCATTTAGGAAGGGATTTTGACAAGCGGTTGTCATCTGAACTACTTTGTCTTTGAAGTAAATGAGCAAATATGGCTTAGCATAGTAACTAAACTGAGGATGAAGATGGTTAATTCCTTGAAGATATAATGAAAGGAGTGTGTGTAAAGTCATAAAAAGGATTCTTCCAGTTGCCCTTTTAGGATTCTCGTGGCTATGCGCTACAACCGATATCCTTCAGTATCATCAAAGACTATCCGGAGGAGGATAGTCTTTGGTATCATTAAGGGTGCCCGTACACGCGCTGGATTTTGCTGTCGGACCGACCACATAATTTTCGTCACTTTCCGGTGAACTGAAATCCCCATATGAAACACTGTACCATACCATGATACAATAAATATATTTTATTTATATCATGGTACCATACGTACTCCGTACCGATCTCCGCCGAATGATCGTGTCAGCTACTGCCGTGGACCTCTACGATCGCAGCGAAAGGAGGTAACAATGGACTCTACGTTTGACACAGATACATTTATTGACCTCAACTACCAGTGCGGTTCATATGACCGCAAGTCAACCACAAAAATGTTGTTGGAGCAACCACGAGGCCGAGATAACCAAAATGCGGGTCTACTATTTGCTAAAAGGGGACGCTGTCCCGAGATTTGCGTTGGGTCCGTTACGCAAAGCGCGCGTCTTCAAGGGGTAGCCGATTTAAAACGCCCAAAAGTTACCTTCCGCTGCGAATTTTGTCACACGGTTTCTTAAATGAATCACGGTCTCTCTTTCTTGCTATGAGGAGTTCCCCAAAAATGGAGTAATATTTTGTGGAGGGATATTATCAAAATCCACTAAAATAAACCATTTATATGACCGGGGGCGTCAGAAGTGGATAATAGAATACTGATTTGCCACACATTTTTTTATTATCCATTCTAATTTCTTCTCGCACAGGGCTTTTACTGCATTTAATAATCAGTACTTATTAAATGGTAGCTGGGGCTGAAATTACATTGAAAATTCATTTGAACTATCGACCGAAGAAGATATTGAAATGTAGAACAGCCCTTAACACTCAGTGATCATTTACAAGGTTCTCACATTATTCTTAATATAGTTAAATTCGTCGGTTTATTTACATACATATACGGAAAAGGTATAACATGCACTAAAATAATAATTTTGGGTACGTTAATGAAAGTGAAGCAATTCTGGTAATTTCTTGATTTGGGAAGTTTCCTTTAGCACACACGCCAAATTTTAAAAATAAAACACAACATTTTATATCGTGTTATTTCCGTATGATAGAATAGAACGCCTTGCACGAAATGAAATCAAATGAATACTTGAATTCCTTCCATATTACTCATTTAGATTTCGGTCTAGAGAACAGCTATAGCTTGGTGGGTACTATGTTAATCAGGAGTAATGAGAAATGACTCAATATCCCCTACTAATAAATGATGTGGAAACGTTAGCAAACACACTGAGTGTGACTACTTGACGGTGATTCCCGGGTATATTTTTAAGCTTTGAAGGTTCAGTTAGTGCCCATCATAATACATACAAATATATGCTTTATTATGCAGTATATGAACATACATACACACCAAATGCATATATGCATTACTTCTCATTTTTGTTTATTTTATAATTATTGTAGTTGATAAAAGTATTAGATATTGTTGATTAATTGGCAAAACCACATAATATAGTATCAAATAAAGTTATCGTATTCGCTAGATTTATTATAATAAATTTTACTTCAGAAAATTGTGTTGCATATTTGTTTTGGTCCTATACATGTGTCTGAGCTCATAAACCCGTTATTTTGATAACGCCTATAATAAAACATTTTGAAATATCTCGCCTTCTAGGAAAATCGTTGGAAGAGCCTATACTTTAGCGTTTCAAAAATTACTTAGTACGGTGCCGAACAATGTAATTGTGTAAGCAAAGTGTAAAAAAGCTTCAATTAAATATGCAAGTAAATAAAATCAATGAAAATGTACTTTGCGGCGTCTGCGTACTCATGCGAAATACTCAAAAAGAAGGAAAGTTAACCAAAAAATTACATAAATAGATAGAAATCACCACGCACCTTGTCTTCCATATCTCCCAATTGCCACTAACTTGTTTTGCACTCTACTGTTCGTCTTGACCGTGTCATTTTAGGTCGATCGATAAAGGGTTGGATTGAAAGTGTGTCATCTTGTTCAGATTTCAGCACAAATGCAACAAGATGCTTTTGTTTCTTTATTATTCTAAATCGTATTACAATGTTACCTACATAATAGAAGTGAACATAATAATAATAATAATAATACACATTAAGACTAACCTACTACAACTTAATATTAGCTTTTTTAAGTGGTGCATATTGTCTTACTTAGCTAGCATGAATATAAGTATAAAAATATTTTATTCAAACTGGCAACAAGAATATGGTTTGTACTTGCAAAAACTGCGGGAAATTCAAAAAAATTAAAATTACTTGGGTATCAAAGGAATGGCTATTTTCCCTAAATGTAAATCTTGCTACTAGTATTGGAGTTTCAATTTCCGTAGCAGTTTGTGCAAGAGCTCTTACAAACAAAGAAAGGAATGTTAACATCATAAAAAAAAGATGTCAAATTTAGGCACTTGTTCTATTATATTATAGCTTACACCTAACGTGTAACATTCAATGTTACAGTGCGGTACTTACAAGATACCTACGACTAGAGTGCATATTCTTTAATTTTTTGAGAACCACTAACCTAATCGTGCAAATTCTGTCCAGCAGAAAGTGACCGATGTACATAGGTTACCAATAATACTTGTTAGCAATAAACAACATTTATAAATATATTTATTCTATCGGTAAGTGTAAAAATTCTTATACTAAAAATACTGGTTTAGTACGTTACCCTCATAACCTCAAAAATACCACAAGGCACGTGTTTTTTCTAAGACAACTAAACTGTTTGGTATATTATCACATTTCTACGATCACATGTATTTATATGCAGTTTTTAAATATGATTTATTTCACTGTACATTTGCCTAATGTTTTCGCGTCTTTGATTGTCTAGGTCGGCATAATCAGGTTTTCCAACAGGTGTCACTCTGATTGGTTTGTGTCCATTGGCCATGTGACTAACACCGTTTGATATACCGTTGACCATGGCATGTGCACCGTGCGCCAGTCCATTTCCAACCTGATGCACCTTTTTGCTTATCGTTTCTATTGGGTTAGAGGGTATTCTTTCCGGAACGCCGTTGGGCAAATGTCCGTTCGCGGCGTGCGCGTCACTCCCGTTTTGCGTCAGATACTCGACGTTTTGGTCGACCACACTTTTGAAGTCTTGTCTAACTGGGTTCGAATCCGTGTCCCCATCGACCTGTAAGTGAGATCGCTTGCTAAACTATAAAGCGAGAATGGGCGCACTTACGATTGTTAGGCGACCGATGTTATCCATTGCCTTCAGCATGGGTAGTGATGATTGTCGGAAGATTTCCAATCTTCGTCGGAATGCTGTGACGCTGTCGTCCAGTCTTCCTCGTCCTAATTGCAACTTGGAGCAGTCTAATAAGATGACGGTTGGCCGTTGTTTGAACTGTAAATATATCAATTGCTTTCAAACGCGTGAAACGGCGGGTGGAGGTACTGAAAATCATTCTATAAATTAAGAGGTCATATTCCTTTTCAAAAACTGTCAACGTGTACCAATTATGATGTTCAAAAAGTTATATAAGTAACAATTGTCTAGTTGCCTTTTTGTGGGTTAGAAGATCGCACCTAAGATCTTGTGTCGGTTTTAAAATAAAAGTTGTTTTCGCTAAGCATGAGGGTCAATGACCATCTAGCAATCAGCAACACAAGAAAATGTTAAATGTTACATTCGTTTGGCATAACTCGACAGACCGTAGCGTTGGAACAGTGTAGGTTGTAACAGGCTGGTCGCTTTAGCCATTTTTTGGAAAGGGGTGGCTTGTTTTCGACTTTATATCTTGGTAAGGGTAGGGTACACGTCATGTACAATCTCATAGTGAACCAAAGCGGAGTGACTTTTGGAAATAAAGAGCGATAGCATAGTGGGCATTTTTCGATAAGAATGCAGGTTTTTCAGAGAAATGTTGTTTAGACCGTGTGTGTGGAGATTTTGTAGGAGACATGGGGTTCCACTCTGAAATAGTACGCACGTATATTTTGGTGTGAGAACGTTAATAATTTGCATCTAAACTCGCGAACAGTTACTCACTATCTCAGGTGTGGGTGGCTGTCGAAAAACGTTTAATCAAGTCGCCAAAAAGTGTTACCGGTTGTTATTTTAAGGAGAAATTTGCATCCAAGAACATTGCAGCTATCGCGTAATCACAAACGTGCCGCTAAGAAAGGCTTCGTGAATAAATTGTGACAAAACGTCGAGTTACTTACAGGCACGGGTTTACATTGAATTTGTAAGTTCGCCGAATTTGCAGAAATGCCATTCATTTACGATTAGTAAAAAATTTACACGAGGGAACATTTTCGAATTGGAGACACGCGCGCGTAGAAACGGAAATTAATTGTACTTAATTTAAGTCTGGTCTGGTTCGTTGGGTTTTGAAATACTTATGGACATTTTTGAAGGGTATTGACAACTAAGTTAACGTTACGAGGGTGGTACTAAAAGTCAACGGTACCATTGCAGCGGTCTATTTCCATATTCTTGAGTAGAACTGTATTTTCCGAGGATCAATTGTAACATGAAGTCCACGTCAGTTAATTTAAGTTATTTAAAACTTTTTTTGTTTAAGGTAATTTTGACATTCCTGAAGAAATCGACCAATCAGAAACATTTGTATTAAAAGATACTGTATTGCATTTTATTAATTGATAAGAATTAGATCCACACAATCGATTTTTATTGTATAGTAGCCCCATGATGCTAAATGTGGATTTACTCGACGGAAGCCATCACGCGTTCCCGGTTTTTTTTTTATTCTTGATTTGTATTTACAGGTAGTAACCATTTTATTCTTTCTTGTACTAGCTATTAATAATTGAATTTCTTGCTACAATTTGATATTATTTACATTTTGCCGATTTTGCATAAATTACGATATCTGAATCATGGCGTGCTCCATGCCTTTGTTTTGAGTACCGTCAGATGAATCGTGTTTGTTATACTGTACAGATGATTATGCCATTATTTTGTTTAATTAAGTATTTATTTCTGTATTCACGAGGAGTTGATTATTAGTGCGATGTTGCTCTGTCCGATTGATCCGTAACTATTCCGTGAGGGACGTACCTAATACAGTTTGATTGTTCGCTGTATCTGTTACTTTCTGATTCGTGGTGCGCTGCAATTCTTGTGCGTTAGCTATACGAAGGGGGGCTCTCTTATTTGATGTTTCGATGTTTGTGTGTGCGAGTGGTTCATTCTGTCTCCGTGGAGTTGGTACCTAATACAGTTCGATCTTTCGCTGTATCTGTTGCCTACTCGTCTCGTGCGGATTGCAGTTCTTAGCATCTTAGCAATGCGAGTAAGAGCCCTCTCATTAACATTTCCACTATTTAAAATATGTTCTGCTTGAGCGATAATCGATTTTCACATGAATACTTGCTATTGGCCATTGGCATTCTCACATGTAATTTTCGTGTTAAATAAAATTATGTTAACGGAAGGCTGGAAGTAGAGCCACGTCATTTTGATGTTTCCTATGTACATGCAATTTATTATTTTACGAGTTCTGTTATCTCAATTGATCGTACAGGTATTTTGATGTGTTTTTGTACTGAATTGATTTATCATGTTTTCCACTGCATTTTTGACTCTTGTGTATTTTGTTTTTATGAACTTGTTTAATTGCATTTGTTTTGATTATCTGATTTTTATCATACCATTTGAGATGTTTTATTTATGTGTATTTTCTCATGCATTTTATTGCTGTAGGTGATTTATTTCATGTATTTGTGTGGCCTATGCCAGGGTTTTAGTCCCGTAGAAGGTTTCCCTGGCATGATCTTGTTGTGCGCGTAATATATTTATTTGTTCTTGTCATTCCTTACGCACAAAAGTTCTGTCTTTTATTTAATTCCCTTCCCGATTATGCCTCACGTCCCAACAAATACAAGAACCGATTACACAACGTAGTCGTTCATTCGTGCCACCCATATCGAGCCAACTGCCATCCAAATTGAAAAGTGCAGCGAAACTACCATCGTTTCGACTTGAAAGGTAGGTGGCTCTACTTGTAGTCAACGTTTTCAGTGTCGGTTTGATAGACCTCTACAAGTGTCAAATAATGATTGAAGAAAAGATGAGAGAATATAAGTAGTATTAGCCAGAAGACCGTCGACCAATCAGAAGCCTTTGGCAGGCTACGCTTTACACATTCACGAATACTAGTGTACGGCGGCTCTGCATTAGCCACATCGTCGCGTCTTGAAGTTGCACCATAGACACTTTTGCCAGACAAATCGACATCTTGAGTAGACCCAGGCTGCAGGTACTTTATCGTTTATATTTTTCGTGCTGTTAATTACGAGTGCGTTTGTTTATAGACAATAATAATCATTACCTTGAGAGGTTCCACTCTGTCTATACAACTTACGATGATGCACACATTTTTGAGAGCTGACAACTTTGCAATTTTTGGAAGGAGAAAATGGTCTGTGCCGTCTCGGAGAGACCAACACTTGCTATGTAACGGCATTTTAATTCCAACTTTCGTCACGAAAGTATCGTTCCCTCTACGTTTGCTGTTATTTTTGTGTTATTTATTGTAGGTTTGCATTTCTTTATAATTTATCTGTATTCCGTAAACAAAATTATATGTTTTTTTTTTAGTTTTAAATCTCTCATTTGAAATTGACTTGATCACGGGTACGTAAAGTTCCGTTAGCTTTTATTTGAAATCGCGTTCATTTTTGGTGTAAATGTTTGCTCAATTTATGTTTATGTTTCGATTACATGGTCTTGGCCCCAAAGTAAACTTATATATTTGGGCATTCATTTAAATCAGCGAATAAAAATGATTGTCTTTTATTAAACCCATCCTTTTTTTAGTAAAATAGCGCCGCAACTGAAGAAAAGAACCGTTACATTTTAACGACGCAACGTAAGGACTGCTGATTTGTCTTTTGACACATGTACCGGAAGTACCGTTGCAGTTGATGGCAAAAAGGGAAGTTCTCCGCAAGTAAGTATTTCCGAGACGTTAGGCACCTCGAGTATTGTAATGGAAAAGTTAGTAACCCCATATAAAAAATACGTCACACTGTGCTGTTTTTGTAGAACTCAATTTTGGTATTGCACGAAGAGCTTATCAAGAGTAAAATTGAAATAAGTCATTGGCGTATTAAAAAAAGTGCCGATTTATCCTTTTTGAAGATTTCCTAGCCTTTGGACAAAGTACACATTTGGAGCAAGTAGGAAGCAGTAGATTACGATCACCGCATTCTGTAACAAATTATTTGGTTCTCTAGCACAAACATTGGTGCTGGAAACGCTCATTGAAACTAATGTACCTACATAAGATTAGGAGACAATGACGAACTTTACAATTTCGTGTGTTGTATTATTTGTCGTTAAAAGTGAGAAGGCATTAGGGAAACGTAGATCAATAATCAAATAGTTGTTGCTGGAATATGGAAAAATGCATTTCTAGCTAATGGTCAGAACTAGAAAATTACCTTCATGGTTTGCATGTGTGCGCCTTTCAAAGAGAAATAAGCATGCAGGATGATAATGGATTTCAAATTGCTATTAAGTGATGAATAACGTAGGTATAGTCTTCGTTTGTAGGTCAGGGTTGGCACAAGAGTAATAGTCCAGAAAGAAGGTATGGTATGTTTTCCGATATAAGTAGTAGAGGTGAGTTACTTTCTCATTGCGAATGCACCACTAACGTGTGTGGATGGGACTATAAAATAATACCGACCAAACTTACCCTTGCTTCAAATTCCGTCACTTGCTCCATATCTCTGGGATAACCATCAATGATGATGCCGTTAGCCGTAATATTCTCATTTAAGTGTAACTCTAAAATCTTAATCACAATATCAAAAGGTACAAGCTCTCCCGCTGCAATGCTCTCTCGTATTGTTTTAAAATCGGTCGCATTGCGCTGATCGGCTGCTTCAGCGGCAGCTCTCAGCAGACGCCCGGTGCTGACATGGGCCCATCCAGTTTCCCGGGCGACATCGTCGCAGAGAACAGCCTTGTTACTACCAGGTCCTCCGATCACCCATAAAACAGGCGGCCAGCCTTGCTTGAGAGGAGAATTGTACATATTGGTTGGTTTGGTGTTGACCGAGATCACTTGAGTACTGGGCCTTGGTGGTTCCGGCACTGGTGCAGCCTAAAAAACAAAATTGCGTCCATTAACGTGTCTAATGTTATAGTTCCGTTTAAGTAACCGACACGCAATTTTGCGTTCGTCAAATCCGATTGGTTGGATTGCGATCGATTTTATAATTCCATTCATGTACGATCCCAATCTGAGCAGACTTGATAGTATGCAACAAATTTGTATCAAATAAAATTTCACGTGAAAATGCTAGGATTGTTGGATCGAAACCAAAATGGACGGAAAATACAAGAAAATTAAATGAAAATTACGCTGGATTATACATTTATCAGCCATTGATTTTGTATTAGTTGGAATTTTTTATTGCGACACGATATGGACGAATCAATAAAATTTTATTGCATAAATCATTTACCTACATATCTATGAAGAAGTTTCCTTTCCGATATATTTAACTTAGGTTATTTAGAGTGTTATATACAATATTTGTTGCGCTCCATTACTTTATAATGTATTAATGTATCACCATACATGATTGCAGGTTTTTTTACAGAACTCGAACAGCAACGATTTCAACAATTTTCTTTTTAGTTAAGTATGAAATATTTTTCCTAGTGAAAACTAGACACCTTGTCGACAACTTGCAAGCCATCAGTTGTGGAAATTATGATAAGTAAGCTACACTATCGAATAAAAGTCGTTTAGAGGTTGGTGTCGATTTATATACGGAAGGAAGAAATAATCCCCGAGCAGATTGTAAATTTAAGGCATTAGTGTCTTACCATTAGTGGAAGTTCTGTTGTAACGTCCGCTGGAACTTCGGGAATGTGTCCGTTGCTAAATACAGGAGGATTGTCTTGTGTGCCTAAGATCTTCATTATGGCAGCTTTGAAATCCTTGTAAACATCCCCTGGATGCCTTTCGCCGTTTATCTGTAAGAGAACATTTTTATTCGCAGAGTTGAAGTAACGAGAACGTAATTAATGGTGGAACGTTTTGTAAAGCCAAAAAAGGGATTTTGCTATAATAGGAATGATCAATAGACAGTCTGTAACGGACGTAGTTGTGATTCAATTTAATATTAGAATCTACTAAAGGAAATTTGTACATATAAAAAACTACATTGTATGCTGTAGTTATTTTTATCATAAGGTACCGTTTTATGAGAGAACAAGGCTGAAGTATTTTTATTACATACTAACCTATACATTTTTTAACATGTAACGTCTAAATTTTAATTTTATTAACTATATATTCCTGCGTTTTTATGAATTGATTATATAAATTTGTACCTATTCAGTGAAAGAAGAATTAATTGAATTCTTTCCTGTTTTTTACCCATTCAATCAGAGCTATGTAACATTATTTTCTTACCGATTGATATTTCTGATTGAAATTACGCATAAGTAACTATTTGATTGCTGCTCTTATTTAAATTCCTACGCCATCTAGATATTTTCTTTGTAATCCACTAGTTTAGTTGTAAGTTGTTTCTGTAGTAGATTTCTTGTTACAATAGTTTGTCGATAGGGGTCATTTAACTGTTAGAGCTTTCTTATTACAATATTTCTTTGTGTCGCCTATGGAGGTCGTGCAGAGGTTTTTTTAAAATTCGTTTCGGCACACGCACTTCTTCACTTCTTTGTACAAAACCACTTTCAACCATTACTTGTAGACGGACGTACGTAGACGCCATTGTGGCTGTATAAGTTTAGTGAAACCTTTCTTTTGTTATTTTGCTTTCGACACTTCGCTGACGCTGTTTGCGGATATATTTTAAGTTCTAAGGCCGTTTTCGGTATGTACCAAAAATTACGCCTTACCCTTGGCTTTGAATACGCGTTCTTTAGGCTTCTTACTTCTGGTTTACTCTTTTCTTCATTATTACCTACTTCATTGTTGCTTTCTACATCGATATTCCTGAGTGGAAACCGCAAAATTTTGGATTTTCTTAATATTGCTCAAGAAAAATTCATTGAGAAGTTCCACCGCCTACTTACAAGCACGGTATAGATGAGTTTCTACCTTACCGGCAGATTCTAGTCAAATTAATCACGTGGTGCCAACATTACCTGTGACCTACTTATGTGATACGTTGAATATTATAACTGCAAGTATAACGAAACCTTTTTTGAGATTAACGATCTTATAAATTGCTCCGATATATCTGATTTTACTTAAGCTACTTATTTCTCTACGAAGAATATACCTTCTGAGACCCGACTTTGTGGACGATTAGCTTTGTTACCATTCCTGTTAGTTTGATTAGATTGTATCCTTCAGATTGGCTGTGTTATGCCGATATTAGCTACCGTTGCTTTATAAATTAGTTTTTAAAGTTACCGAGACTTTGTCCGAAACCAATATCAACCATTTTTAGTTACGTTACTTGTTTTACCGAAGAGTTGCTCATTGTAGCTTATTTACATCCTGAATTAATACAGTGATGTCATATAGAAATTTAGTTTGTAGTTTGTGGATCGTAAAGTACTTTATTAAAGATAATGTCACGTTTATGCTTTTATACTCAGATGTTGTAAGCATAATCCGCAGTCGAGTCAAAATTTTACTTTTGGTTAGTTAACGTAAATTGAATTATTGATCCTTATTGAGTATTAATTACAGTTTAATATCCGGTTGCTTCAGTGTCAGACGTTAGAATTGCTTATTGCTTACGAAATATTCTATGTGCCGCACTATTCACTACCCCTTTTATTTGTTTGTTTGTGCTGCTGTCTGTTACAGATTACGCTGAACGCTCCCTTGTGAGCTCGCAAGGTCAGTTTCTTATTTAAAGCTAGTTTTAGTGGGTTTGAAGTGAGCTGTGCGTATATTGTTATTAGATTCGATATTAAGTTGAGGTAAGTTAAATAAACCGTGACCACGAAAATTAATCTAGTTAATCTAAAATTTGTAGGGAAAATTGTAAATAGCAAAATCTGTAAAGGGAAACGTAATTTAGAACTCTTTCACTTTTTCGTAAGTATTGCAAACCCGTTGCACTTGTATGCTTGTATTTTCATCTGTACTTTTTTCGTATTTAACTATTTGGAGCCGATATGCTGGAGCAGAGCAGTACCTTTTTGATATTCTTTAACTCGTTCTTTAACTGTGATCACTTGACGAGTTGTTTTTGTTTAATTTGAACAATTATAGATCCGCCTTGCCTTTCATTTTGTAGGTACTTATTATGTCACTTGGATCATGTTTTTATTAATTTGATTAACTGCATGTATCATTTTACTAGATTTTTATTTGTACAATTTAAGATGCGAGTTGTGTATTTCTCTTTTGCATTTATTTCGTAGTTGGTTTGCTTATTGTAGGTATACGTGTGTATGCTAGATATCTTTTTTGCTTTTTTTTTACATAAAAGACGGTCACTGGGGGTCGTACCAGCCGATCTGTTTAGCTCAAGTTCCTGAAATAAAAGGAGGTCGGCCCGTGTAGCGCAGTTCAGTGGAAGCTCGACTGCGGTACAGGGTCCCTGGTTCGAATCCGGGTTCGGGCATGGATATTTGTAAATGTATAGTGGGTTGGGTTGGTAGAGCAGCCTCGGCTGAAACCCCGCCCACTTAAAAATAAAGGCAAAATAAAATAAAAAAATAAAATAAAATAAGAGCACTAATTCAAAACAAAAGGATACAGGTTTTGTGAAACGGGTCATAAAAATGGTGTTGTAGCTAGAGTATGCCACGCACTAGAATTGATTTTAATTGAGTTTATCTTTAACAATCACCATAAAAAAAATGGACCTCAGTTCAGTATCGTGTTCCGTTAAGGTTAAGGTAGGTACTATTAAATGTATTAATAATTCGGTCGGCCGTTTACATTGGCAATGAAAACATTCCGACAATCGATGGCCGATCTTTACGATGACTATACAATAAGCGCGTGATTATTTTTTCGTGTTTCTTTAATGGGTATTGTGATTGTAATCACTCACAAACGCACACAATTTCCAAGTCAATATTTGGAAGGGCAAAGCTATTCATTGTCGTAAAAGCGTGAATCTCAAAAAATATTGCACATTTTCCTACAGCTTAGCACAGTTCACTTTAACCCTTTAATGTTGGTACTATGGTTGGGTCTCCCACTACCAAATTGGCAACTTACAGTGTAGGATGAAAAAATAAAATTAAATACTTACCGTCACGAGCATGCTACTTTGATCGAAATAGTCGGCGACGGGCATGACGTTTTTGAAAAAATTATTCAGCTCCATTCGGGCCAATGAAAGCACTACTTGACCTAATTTGGCACCATAGTCGATTTGACGTTCTAAGACCTTCTGTCTCCATGAAATTAACACTGCTCCATTTATTATTTCAATCTGAAAGTGTAAAAAGATAGAATTACAATAAAGGCATATGATTCATACATATAATGCCTATGCATGATATATGCTCGTAAAATGAGGTGATAGGGATTTGGATCAATTTTAAAAAAGACAAGGTCTGCGCTAGAACTAGATTAAAGGTTGTTCGAAATATATTATTGTCTAAACAACGTCGGATGGACGTTATTTAGTCTGAAATAATACCGAAGATAATAACGGACCATCCTGGATGTGCGAATGCTAGTACGAATGTTTAATTTAAATCTGGAGGATTTGAATCAATCAATTAATTTTGTTTATTTGTTTAATTTTAGCATTTGCCCTCGCACTCCCAGCTACCCTTACTTTAAAAAAATTAAAAGGCCATAAAATTCTCTTTAGAAATATTATCTATCCAAAAAATCAAATTTGGATGGCTTGGCTATATGGACTAATTCCAAAAGCTAAAAATAAAAAATACAAAATAAACGAATTTTACATATTTCACATTTAAATAAGTTTGTTATCTTTTGGAAAACATAAGTTATATCAAATATCCTCAAAAAACGACGACAGAATAATTAACGTTTATAGAAACCTAATTGTCAATTTAAATGTGTCATTGTATACATGAGAAATTCCTGGCATCTTCCCCTGTTTAAAACTTACATTCACCCCTCATTGCGAAACGAAATTTTAATCCAACCAAAGAAATGGTATTCATGCACATGAAGGATAAGCCAATGTTCCGTGTTTGACGTAGTATTTGACCGCTCGTAAAAACCAGCCTAGCATTAAATTTAATACGCACCTAGAAATGGTAATTTGCAACCCGCGAAATCAAGCAAGAATCTCCACTGTTCTACTTCCCTCGCTATCCGAATCTCGCCCACGAGAAAAACCGAAACGGGTCTTCCTTTCTGAAATTCACGTACTTAACGTAGTACGTGACCGATCGCGAAAACCAGCTTAAGATAAAAATGTTAACGCACCCAAAAATGCAAAGAAGCAAGAATCTCTGCCGTCCTACTTCTCTCGCTATTTGAGTCTCGCCCACGAAAAACCAAAACGGGTTTCTGAAGACAACAACCTCGACTAGCGTACCTTTTTAAACGAATAGTAAACCTACATTTTTGTCACGTGCCCGGCACAAAACGGTGCGAAATTTTTAGGTCTGAAGGCAACCGCGCTCGTTTTCCGTATTGCTATCGCTTCTTATCGCCAGACATACTTTTGTTCATGTTCGCTATAAAGCGGTGTATGTGTACATTTTGTTTAACAAAGCTATCTGGGAATTTTCGAATGTACTTTCATGATCGGTTTTGTGAACAAACACAATTGTAGCTGCTGGGATAACGAAAATTCATACCTATTTCCAGAGGATCACACCCAATTTCCGCAGAAAGTGAATATTTGGGCAGGTATTCTTGGGCATCAAATTACTTGTCCGAAATTTCACAACGGAATTATGTTAAAATTTATTGGAAAAGGTCGTAGGCCCTCTGATCACACAATCTTTGGAGAGTCAAGGGGACGACAATGGGGAAATCGTGCTAGACAACGAAGATTTGTACTTTCAGCAAGATGGAATTCCGCACCGTATGCTCTGGCTGTCAGGATTGGCAGAAGAGGTACCATAGAATGGCCACTGTGGTTTCCCGACTTAACCCCTATTGTTTCTTTCGTTGGGGAAATTTGGATAGCGGTGTTGCCAAGAATCTAAGAGCTAAGACTCCGTTACACATGGAAACCATGAAAACTAACATCTCTTCCAAATAAAATATACAATTTTTTCTTCAAATTTACGAAAATGTACCCAAAACACTTAATACGCGTTCAACCGTGAACAAATTTGGGCCAGCCACCTATGCACGAATACATACCTACAGGGTGCCTGAATTAGTGAGGTATAACGTCAGCATTCATTCTTTCGAATGGAACACCATTTATATTGTGGAAATTTTAAACTCGATGATACATTCTGGATACTTTTCGTACAGCATACATACAACGGAAGACGGTAGCCGAATTTTTGTTGTTTGAAAAACAAAATAATTTTACTCTGTGTACCAAACTTCTTCCACGGAATTACTATTCTTCATTTACTGCTTCATACAACTTCTAAATTTCGTGGGGCACATTATTACTATCACCTGGATGATCAACTATTCCGATGGCTAGGTTCAGGAAGAAATGTTTAGCTACGGCATTATGTACCAACCGCAGGATTTCTCCTAATGAGAACGTCGATTATAAAAAATTAAGAAACACTTTTTCCACCAGCACGATGTAGGTAGGAAACAATGCATTTTAGGTCAAAGAGAGCTAAAAAACTAGGAAATTTTTTATTTTTATATGTGTAAACCTTTCAGAAATAACTTCAAATTAGGAATGATTTTCTCTAAACAAATATGTCTATTGATCGCTATAACGTACGTGTACTTAATGAGAGTCCATTTCACTGTATAGTTTATAATGGTTTGAGCGATTTAGTTCCGAAGAGTAATCATGGTTTACCTTTACACGATTATTTGAAACATGTGCTTTTGAATACATAATGCATATTTCCCTGCCTTTGGGTATTCAATATCAACGTGTCCTGTATTGCTAACGTATCCTGCTTTTTATTATTTATATAATCATTAGTGTACAATGATGAATTGGGAAATTTAAGTCGGGCTATTTACTATTACTTATAGTGTGTATGGAAACGAGCACTGGGTTTTTGGAAAAATGGATTTCCCAGCCCACGAAGAAACGGAGGAATGTAGGATTCTACCATCTCGTCCGCATATATTGCCTTTTTTTGGAGTGCCTCCAAATTAAAAATTAATAAATCATTCCAAATTGAAATGCGCCACTTTACCTCCATTTAACCAGCTCACTTTCTCTTATAGTTACCAAGATGGCAATGCTAATGCATCGAATTGATAACACACGGTGTCTCAAGTAGGAAGTGTGGCACGGGTATTAATTTTTTTAATGAAACACCCTGTGTGTGGCATAGGTACCGTAGAGTAGACATAAGGTCGATGTCGATATGACGTAATAGAGGTAAAGGAAGAGTGAAGAATAGGAAGCAAGTAGACTGAATTTTTAGAATTTTGTTTTGTTTTAAAAGTGTTTAAAAAAAGCAGTACCTACCTATAAGTTTTAATTCCATGTTTATTATATGCAATTTTAGATTTAATTTTTAAATTTCATGTCCGAATTTGTGATTATTTAAATTTTGATATATATCTTGATAGGTTAATTGAAAGTCTAGCGTGCTGCTGACATTGTTTTGTGTGATTTGGCTTTACGCCTGAATTTTATAATTTAGGTACTCATTTTGTATGAAACGTATGGATTGCCCTGTGTGTTTGAATTAACCGTTCATGCCGTGGAGAAGAAACCTAAAAGAGTTTCAGTTTTACAACTCTATTTGCTACTTTTACACTCGTGGTGACTGCAGGACGATTCCCCATTCATTAAATCTACACATATCTGGAAATTCTTTAAGTAGATGCGATGTATCATTTTACGGGTTGCTTTTGTGTAAATTGAATAGTATATGTAATTAATGTGTTTTTACTAAATTGATCCATCTTGGTCTTCTTTTTGTATTTATTATGAAACTTCTATCTTGGTTACCTTTATGATTGTGTTGAAGTGAATAAAACTGAAAGGAGGAATTGCGACCGAAGTTAGGCTCTCTGTTGTACTTTTCTATAAATCTATGTGCCAAATAAAAAATACGAAACGGACCCAACGCAAAAAACGCAAATTCGCTCTTACCCAATCCGAAAGCACCCCTACAACCGCCACCGTTCTTAAGCCAGGGATCCAACGTAACAGTCGAGCTCGCACCTATCGCGGTAACAGCCAACGCTTTTTCTTTAATCGTTTATCGCTAAACCTCTTCGCGTTCCCCTTCCGTATGAAGCGGTACATATGTAATTTTACCTACATCTATAATTCCCTATTGAATGAGAAAAGTAAATGAACAATGTGTGTAGTGCTCGTTCATTGCGTGTCTATATGTTTTAGTCCAGTAAATCAGTCTATAAAGAAACATTGCACTAAAATCATATTGCATTTGCAACGGGAGCTCTCTAGCATTATTTTCTATTTAACATTTTCATTTTTCGCATTATCATTGGGACACACGCATGCATTTTTATGAGATTTTGAAGGGTAATTCTCCAAACTAATGGTATAGAGTTGAATTTTGTTAGGGTAACTCAGTCAATATTAGAAAGTATACAGGGTGTTTTCATTAGAGGGCTGTTTATTCCGAAATTTTATTATTTTGGAATTCAAAAAATCAATGGATGCTTAATGTATTTGGCGATCTACATTTTGGAAGTCATTGGCTACCGGATGCGCATATAATAGCCTGGGAAAAGGTATCCACATCAGTCTAACAGGCGATAGCACAATCTTAATGTCTTTTACGTGACCAAAACGACTGAATGAGAATTACTAATAGTACGAACAGACTTTTCCGGCGAATAAATCAGAAGTGACAGTTTCCAAGCGGCAAGCACGTTTGAAATTTCGTATAAATGAGTAAAATTTTTGTTAGAAAAGAAACGTAGTCACGATATAGGGATTACGTTTTCAGCACTCGTGGTAAGTAAAAAAATGCGGACATATTTTCCATTTTCCAGGAAATTTGTGCGATACGTATTTTTGCACGATTATACGGTATTGTGCGCGGGTGCACCATCCCGTTGAAACTGACAGTATCCAACTTTGTGTGCAGTGCGTCATTGTATTCGTAATAAAAAGTGCTATATGGTGATGATTTCTTCGAAAACGTTGTATTGAAAATCTCTCAACTTTGTCTTGTAGAGCGAAAGCAGTTGTAATGAGGAAGTGTTTCTTTAAATTTTGTTGTATCTGTTCAAATTAAAACAAAATCGGTAAATTTCCAGATGGGTTCGCGTGGTTTCTCAAAGATGCACTACTGGTTCAGAAAAGATTCAAAATGATGTACAAGGCAAAACAAAAAATTTAGAACATCAAAAACCGATCATTTGTTTATCCTCCATTTGATATTTCGCTTGCGCATATCGCGTACCTTATCGCGTTCTTTCTATCTCTTTCTAACTAAAGCCGCTTCCTTTTTTTGTTGACTGCTACAAAACTTATTTCCTTTTTATGGTCGATTCTCACTTGCGCTGCACTCAGCTCGGCGACGCAAACCAATGCGCGATGAGTGCAACGAAAGTGAGATTGACCTTTAACCTATGAGACATAACGGCTGCCATAGACTAGGAATAACGCGTATGATTCATCACAGGGCTGAATAGACGTACCTGTAAAATACGGTAACCTATATGTTCTATAAATACCTATAAATAGGTCGGATTTGAGCAAAGAACGAATAAGTTACTAATTTGAGTGCACCAATATTAACAACCGAGTTTCGCCATAAGTCGAAAACTTTCCATTTATTAATGGACATCCAAATAAACGGCGCATTACTTAAAATACTGCGGCGTATTGTTCTTTTGAGCGGGGCAGTTGTTTTAATTGCGATTGTTTACGAAAAAATGCAATTGGGGCTAGGATCGAGGCGTTTGAACGTGAGTGGAGCGGAAATCGACTCTAGAAAGCCATCTGTAAGAGTCGATAGTTGCAGTTGAAACCTGATGTGCAAGGTAAGTACATCCGTCGATATTCCAAAATAATAAGGTATACACTATAGAGTTTTATCTGTACTATTTCCGTTTTATGTGAATTATCGGTAAGTTAGACTAATGAACGCTTTATTTGGTAATTTAGAATTACTTGGCATATTGTTTACTAACTGAAATTGAATTATTTGGCCAGTAGGTATATTATGAGTTTATCTAAGAAATACACTTTTGTCTTTTTAGGACGACTGTAGGAATTTATTTAATTTAATTTATTTTATCATAATAAATGCATTCAGTTTGAGATAATCTCTTATAATCATTGATGTTGCGTAATCTACCCAAATATACTTGAGTATTTAGTTTATAAATATTTTGCTATAAAGTTTGAGTAGGCATTTTTCCAAATTATTGGTTATGAATATTTTCAATTATTAATGAGATTATCCGCGAAGGAAAAACTACTGAACTATTTCCTGTTCTTTATCTCGTTTGATCTGAGCTAGCCTGGGAAGTAAGGGGAGAAAAGACGAAGTTTGCCAAAAGAATTTTATACATCGAACCACACCACGAACCTGAGAAAAGAGAGGGACCATTACAAATTGCGGCCCGAAACTAAGGCTTTAAAGTAGAGAGGAGCTATTGGATGCCTATGTGTGTTGGTAAACATCATTAAATTGGTTTTTCATTTGATTTATGGCATCGTTTTGATGTAAGAAAATGGAATATAATACCGTTTGATGATGGATAGGATATAACATAAATGAGAAATCGATGTATTCCTCTACAATGTATATAACTAGCGACAGTACGACCTCGTTTAATCCATACCTATAGTTAGTACTAAGAAAAGATAAAAATTAAGAGGCAATAAGTAATTACCATTGTATTGATGTTTATAAATACCCACAGCGGTAAGTACTTCCAACAGAATTTTGGGATGAAGGTAGTGACTTAACACAACGTTCTTGACGACATGTCATTATTATACCTACTATTATGATATTGATCTTGTGTCTTCACCGATGGTCGGTAATCGATATAAACACGTGTGAAAAATGGAGTAATTTCAACAAGTGTACCTAACCTACTTTAAAGGGAAGCGTTTGGGTTCTACTAGACATGTTTTCAAGGGTAACATGTAACACACAGTTTGCATAAACTTGATACTTAAAAGCTGATTATTTTCGCCAATAACCAGTGGATTACAACTATATAATCTTTGCAATATGAAATACAATTTATTGCACCAGCACATTCGAAAGAAATGAAGCGGTTGAATAGTTATATAGGTAATGTTTACACATTGGATAAAGACGTTTGTTTGTAAATCAATTAACCTAAAATGAAACATTAAACAAACCAAAAACACTTAGGGTAAGTAATCGATGTACACATCTATACAACCTTAAATCGGCAAAAAATAGGGTGATTCGTCAAACATAGATGTATACTACAATATTAACTGTTTTGTGGCTAGATAATTTTCCAATTTGTTCTTTGTAGCTGTATGTAGGTACAAGTAAAGTAGGTATTTTGAAAACCGAATAACCTTTTTTCTTCGTATTAGAATTTCTACTACAGAAATGTAACTGTAATGTGAACAGAGATATTTAATATTCTCAAAAACATGTCTGTGAAGGTGATGTCACCCACCCCTAAATTGGATGCAATTGTTTATCGTTTATTTGCGTTTGTGTAGCCATTTTTGATGATTGTTACGAACTTGTTGTGTAGGTACAAACTCGAGGTTTAAAATGGTCGCCGACATCTTCACGGCAGTGGCAGAGCCAAAGTCAAATAGGTAAGTATTTCAACGTTTTTGTATGCATGTCGTTTATCTATGCGACAAGATATTTATATTTAAATAGTAAATAGCTCAACCCATGAGCTGTAACAGGTGGCCGCTTTATCGTTTCAAAAATTTGGTTTTGTATTTTGTTCGACCCAGAAAAATTTACACATATACCGCTTTATAGCTGACGGGAACAATAGTATGTCTGGCGATAACAAGCGATAACAAGAAATGTATTGGGGAAAGTTAGCCTGGTTGTCACGATCTCTTCGGACCTAAAAGTTGCGTTCATTCCATTTGAGAAAAACAGTCGAAAAGCTGTTTATAGGGCACCAGTCTAGGTTATTGCATTCAGAAAGGAAAGTTTCGGTTTTTCTAATGGGCGAGATTGAAATAGCGAAAGAAATCAGCACGACCCTATTCGGGTGCGCTAAGTATTACTATTTTATTTCAAGTAAAAACGAAAGGTTTGCTTCAAGAGCGAGATTTGCGGTTGGAATTCGGGAACGGGGAAGTGATATTAGTGAGCGAAATTAAGCCATATTAAGTAGCAAGAACTCCCAAATTGCCGGTACGTCGTGGGGACATTTAAACAAGTTTGGATTTATTAAAAATTGCGAGTGGTAAAATATACGCGACAGAACATTTTCGAGTCGGAGTCATTGTGATAAACAAAGCATTTTTTTTCGAATCGCTAACAGTAACGGCTGGTTGAGTGACGTCAGTGCAATAAATAAAATTTTTGTAACGGCAGGGAATTACAATTTTTCTTGCAACAAAATCTAGTTAATAAATTAGGCAAAATTAATATCAATGCAGCGGAACATTGGCATTTTATTCCTTTGCATAGTCCCGATTTCGCGAAATTGAAGCCGGTTTGCTTGGTGCGCAATCCACATGAACTTTTCTTTCACGAAACCTTGCTTAATCACGAAGCTAACGTTACCAGGGCGGTGTAATAAGTCAACTTTTTCATAATAAGTAAATTCTTTCATCGAAACGATCTGTTTTCATATTTGTGGAGGGAAACGATATTTTTCAAGGGGAAATAAGCTCAATTGATACTAAATATTACCCACGTCAACAACTGTAAGTAACTTTAATATTTTTTTGATTCGTAAAGTAGCGATCGATTATTTTTAGGAATTTTCACATTCAATTTATTTCAAGTAATTTCAATATTCCTAAAGGAATCGAAACGTGAGGATTATTTGTATGAAACAGATTTTGTACTGTATTTATTCAAATGCGGATCCAAACAAAAGATTTGTGTAAATTTGCTTCATTGACTGGAAATTTTTTAATTAATTTCAGTGATACTGGTCCTTTCATTGAATTAAAATTTTGTTTAGCATTCAGAGGTGTGTATAGGTGTGCGCAATAAGGGGTGTAGGTGCGTTTTAAACAGGAGAATATACCAGAAAACGAGTATAACCAAATGACAGTTAACATAAGGATCAAATTTAGCACGCACACTTGATCACGAGATGGGCATTCCATTTTTTAATTCTTTTTATAGTAGGGCAGCCCAAGATACTAAATGGGGATTTACTCGAGGGTCTTAGGGTCATATTGAACGTTATAGATTAGATACTAGAAAGAAAAATAGTTATATGATGTACATTATTCCACCGGTAGGGGTGCGTCTACACTTTTTTAATAATGTACAAAAAAATAGTCACATGAAAATACTGGAGCGCGTCAGATATTGATAGTAGGTACATATGCCCCACGTGTCTTTCATATTGGAGGTACGTTAATCTGCCGGTGTGCGTGGTGGAGGAGGCTGTACGGAAAGGTAGAAGACGGGATTAATTCGTGGGCGTCCGATATTTACAGCGTTTTTACGTATAATTTATGACACGACCAACTATAATCTCAGTCGACTGACATGCTTCAATTGCTGAACACACTGGGCTTTATTAACGATTTGTTCCACTTCGGCGTATTGAAATCGGCAGATTATATTAGTTCTGTTATTCTTGCATAATTTCTTACGAAATAAAAAAATCCAAAGCGCTCGAGAATGCCACTTTTCAATACGTAGTCAACCCACCTTACTTTACTCTGACGTGCTCGAGTAAATCCAAAAATGCGCTATTGGCTTCTCCTACTAATCAATATTTAACGTCCAGGAACGTGTGAAGAGAAACTGAAACTGATCGCCTTTGTTTTTATTAATGTATGCGTGCATTTTAGAGTTCAGTCAAACTAGAGCATTCGATTTTGAATTTCAGGTTTTCAGATGAGATAAAGAGCTAAACTTCCGCAAGGTAAGGGATATAAAGACAATTTTATTACTGAGCTTACCGTGGGTAAATTAAAAACTAATTGTAATGTTATAATTTTTTACCAGTGCTTTAGAGGTTAAATTTTATTTTATGCAAGTGAGGTCTTCGATCTTTGTAAATGTAACTAATGGTGGGTTTATACAATCATTATCGTTAGTTCACAATCATTAGATCTTTAAGAAATAGCCAATAGAAGCTTTATGTTTAAGCAGTAAGACGTAAGCTTCAAAAACCAAGCTTCAAAATTCGAGGTTATATCTAAGTACTATAAAAATTAAAAACCTACTATCTTTGTTTATTCGGAACTTCTCCGAAGTGTCTTGGACCTTTCTGACATTTATTGCAAATTTAATGAAATCCGCCTGGGAATTTTTTTGTACGAGTAGTATTCAATCCTGGAATGCTTCGGCGACATCTCTAAAATCTTCCTTTGAATGCAATCGTGAGGGGTGAGGATGTTTTTCTGTGATAAAAATTCATGAATGTTTTGAAAAATTTTCCTTTAATTTTTCTATTTTTTATAAATAATTATTGTGGAGAGTCGCCGGCGCTTCTCCACCAAAATTCCTTATCAGTTTATTTATCACATTTTTGAAAAAGCCATATATCTTGCCGTATTTACATAATTATATGTATACTGACCAATTTGAAGCTTCATACTCTAATAATAAGGCATTATTTTATAAAATTTGAAGGCATTGTTCTTATGCAACTATGTATGCCTTAACTGCATGCATGTCTTATGGTAATAGCTCATCCGTGCATCCTTTGACCAGTAAAATGCCATAGGTACCGTTACCCGTTTATAGAGGACCGATAAATATGCGAAATTTAATACAGTGACGTAATTTACACGTAAATATGGCGTGTTCAGCTTCAGTTTATCTGTTCCTAGAGCTATTGAGTTAGGTCATGCAATCTTAGAGCTATAATAAACACTTATGTAATTCGCGTAAGTTTATTGCATCCATTGCTCAACAAAAAATTAAAACCGCATTTATGGAGTTACGTCACAGATTTCATTTAAATAAATTAGAGACCTCTCTTCAGGTATCTATGGGAAAAATAAAGAGGTTTGAAGCATTTAGGCTCGTAAAGTGTTGTTGTGACTGGGCAATATTTGAGACATTGTTATTCAAAGAATTCATAAACAACGAAAGTAAAAATATTGATTAGGTACCCACTTATCATATCAAACCAAATACATAATCAATACTTGCTATATGTTTAGCAGAACAAAGCGTTCATGTGCTAATGGGAATATGGGTAACGGCCGAGTGAAACACAATTAATCAAAATGACGTAGGTAATGGAACGGACGTTCCATAAACTCCGTTTCAAATGTGACGCAAATTTGATATGCGGTGTGTTTCAAGATGGTGTGCGAATGAATGACGCAAATCCACTTTTGGTATTGATGTTGTTAAAAATAAGGTTGCAGGGCGGCTAATGTTTGTGTAGTTCTTCCATTAGCAATACGTATTTCGTGAATTTTCAAGAGAAGAGCACTAGTTGGTGGTTTCCCGTTCATAGCGTGACCAGCCAGAGTGCGTGGTGGATAAGTTGCAAGCATACGAGCTGTTTTTTAACAGGCAGTTAATTATACAAACGGGGACCTTACCTTTTCTGTATACTCCACAACATCCCTCATGTTTCTTGGATAGCCGGATATTAAATAAGTTTTCGCGTTAGGCGACATCTTCATTTCCAACATTAACACTTCCGTAACAGTTTTGCTCGATAGTAGACTGAAATCTTGCATGTCTGAAAAAAAGGGGTAGTTATACGTATATTTATCACATTTACCGTGTGCATGCTGAAATGCAATTTCATTCCTATACGCACGCGATTGTGTTTGATTTTGATAGCGTTTTGTGCATCAAGTATTTGTTCAAAGTCTGCCTTTAAACATCAAATTATATTTGCAAACGTTGACTATATTTCTGCGATTATCTCCTTTTATTTGTGGCTTTAGGCAAATCGATTTTGCTTTAGCCCAACAGAAATTACTTCAGCAAAAAAAAATACAAATCCACACTACTGCGTAATTTAGCAACTTATATCTACCACCACACAGCATTAAAAACCCTGTTTGGTTTACCTGTGGTACCACGAAAATTGATTAAACTGCTATGTCCATCTAGTAAACAAATTAACAACTGTTACTATCTCCAAATCGAATTAGTTACAACAATTTACTTCCTACACTAAGTATGATTTATGGAATGGTGGAGATAGTATGGGGAGATTAGTATAATGTCTTACCATTTCCCAAGGCGTATTGTTGTAGAAGATCCGTCATATTAATGTGGATGATCCCCTTCTTTTCTTGCATTAAGTTATCGCAGTGAGTCACCTTCCCACTACCGGGCCCACCTGAAACAAAAATTTATTGCATTAGCCTTTAAAAGAAGGAACTCTTCCAAACTTTCCCATTTCGTGTATTGGATAATTTATTGATGGTAATTGATAACTATTGGCATCACAGCAATAGAGTAACCGTTTTGTGGTCCCACGTTGGGCGCCATATAAATAATGCGGTGTGCAATGATATGCGGTCAACTACACCTGTCCAGTTAGCTCAAACAAATCGAAATTGAAACTTAACTTAAATTGACTTAAATTAATAATGTTGGACACTCACCAGTTTTGATTAACTTCCGAAAATTTCTAAGAATTAACTACACAATTCTTGGACATGAGAAGAAAAGTCTGACATGAAAACTCTATCCGGGTTGCACAAAGGGTACGAATAAATACACAATTAATTGACTGATAATGACAAAATTTTATTGGGAAATGAGAATATAAAACCAAATTTCTGAAAGAAAGAAAAGCTTACAAAGCTTGTTTGGACAAATGACCCCGCATGCAGGTGTTCGACAAACAGAATAAAAAATCTTAAAATTATTGGTTTTTTTCTTTTAATAATCCTAATAATCTGGTCGTCAAAAGTTTGCGACAAACATAGCTCCCAAACGCTGACAGCTTCTGAACTTCACTTTTCTTTAACACACAAATCTGAATGACACAAACATTAACTCGTACCTAACTCGTAAAATAACGAATTGCCGTTTGCTGTTCAAAATGTACAAAACTGTTAATAAGAAGAGAACAACTTTAACGGAAAACCTCACGGTGCACTAAATCTTTCGTTTTTTAAGTAGACAGATTGTTTCCATAAAATGATGAATTTAAAGTCCTAGTTTTTATTATACGAAACCGTTGTTTCCGAACGTTTATAAAGGATATTTGATTTTTATTAGTAATTTCAAACAAAAAATAGGTCTTAAAAGTACCAATCGGTGTCAATCGGCTTATTGAAGCCATCATGTAATCTGTAAATTTATCACGTATGATAAGTTGGGGGTTTCAGTCAATGAGAATCTCCATGTAAATGGGTTCAACTTTGTTAGCCATAAGTACGGCGTTTTTTTTTGTGTTGAAAAATTACCGTATATTTGTACTGTCGTTGATATTGAAGTAACGGTAGTTAGAGAACAATGTGACCACAAATTATACTTTGTCAGAACTCAGAATTCCTTTTCCGCATATAGGGCAATACGTTGACGGCTTGTCGTTCATGTACATATGGGGCACCCCTCCTTGTAACAACTCCGCACCGGCAGGTGTTTCATCCTAGAACTAGTCCTCTATCTTGACCCCGAAAGTGCGATTTGTGAGGTAGCTGTGGAGAAGCCGGGTAAGCGAGGTTAGTACACGTTGACTAGGAAACCTTTTCGGATGCGTTTTTATTATCAAGCTACTGGGCTCTGCTGAAGGCTTCGGAAACGGTGTCTACCAGGCGGATGATCAGTAGGGTTGTAGAATATTGCCTATTTTCCCCAGGGCTGGTAGGAGGAATATGGGCCTGCGGCTCTGGGTGTGTGTAAAAGTCCAAAGTTCAGAAAATGATGGTTTTTGAGTGATATGCGTGATTTGCTAGCTGAACTACAAAGTGTTCAAGTAATGTATGCACCTCTTCAAATATAATGTTACTAAGCTCTATACTAAGACTGACATGGTTGACATCTTTTTATTTCTCCTTCTGATTGGGAAATGCAAAAACAAATATCTACAGTAAGGAAGGCGAGGTTGCTCCTGAACACTTCGTAGAAAATTATTAATGAGAGACAAGGTAATGAACCGCTTTTCGGAGAAAGCAACTGAACTCAACAGTTTATACCTACACTTTCGCTGTCACTTTAAATCAAAATACTAATATCGCATGGTGAAGGCAACGATTCGTGAGCAAGACACGCCATACTTATCGATCTGTGCAAAAGATTTACGTGTGGGCGCGAGAATTAAACAGAGAAAGTTAAAAAGTCCAACTTACCGAGTACAAATATGACAGGCACCTTTGGTGACTCAAAATGCACGTTTGTGCTGTTATGCATTGGTAGAATGCCTGCCATCGGCGTGTGAGCACCTCGTAAATTTCTTGCGCTGTTTTGAAACCAACTCTCTTGACCATCCTCAATACTGTGTGAAGCGTTACTTTGTTCTGAAACCAAAGACGAATAATAAATTAATTATTAAACATCATCGACTAATATATAACAAATCATTTTTGTTTTGGATTAGGAAGTTCTTGAATTTTAAAGATGGATTTGGGAGGGGAGCTCCAACAAACAGCACCATAGCAGTTACAAGATCTGTGTGGTTTTGTGAACACAGGAAAACTTCCAGAGCAAGTTATTTTACTATCGACGAAGCCCGAAGATGCTATGGAAATTGCTGCTTAAAAGGCTGGACATCACAAGGCGAGAGGGACCATCGGTGGGCACAAGTAAAGTTTTACCTATTATTTTTTGTAGGGACATAAAATACATTCTTTTATTTTTGGAATCGGAAAAGACGTTAATGACTTTGTTGCCAAAATTCAGGATAGACTGGGCGAACTTGTTTTCTAGTTGAGCGACTCCGGAATATCTCCATTAGCTTTTACATTAGAAAAGATATATAAATGGGATGATATAAAAATAACTTAAAAAAATAAATGTAAATATAAATATAAATATAAATTAGCTTACTTTATAAATTAGGTAACCATATTTCTTTGCATTTAATATTAAAAATTGACCGGTTCCTTTGAAGGTGTTGAAAAGTTGAGTACTTTGTCAGTGAAACATTAAGAAAAAACATTATACAATCGGTCATTGCATTTTACTATAATAATAATTTATTAACGCTACAAGGCATTTTGCATACAAATTAAAATTATAGTGATACACAATAAAATACACAACATAAATCAATAAAACGAAGGACAAGATCGACGTGTAGGAGAGATAGCGAAAAACTTGTTTATTGGATCAACAGTGAATTCCCAGTACGTTTGAAGGCGGCTAGTGGCAGTCCGAAGAAATCGATTTTCAGATGTAAGCTGTTGATGTATATATATTATGAATTAAAATTTTGCATCTGAATTCAACATTAAATAAAGAGTATTTTCCAGCTGAGTTCAAAACTTAGATTCTAAGATTATAATGTGTGTGTAAAAAGGGGTAATAATATTTTAATGATTTGATCAGGAGAGCAATAAGTTTTTAAATAGAAAAGTGACCACTTGATTAATCGCGTACCAGGTTCCTACTGATTGACTTCTGCGAATTAATTCCCTAAAAAAACCTTTAGCGGTGAATGTACTTTCTTTTCGATAAGATTTGTGAACAAACAGCTAGGTGCTGGAACAACGAAACATCGCACTGGTTGCAAAAAGGTCGTACCTCATGTCAATGTCAGTAGAAAATCTGGGCAGGTATTTCTAAGAACAAAATTATTGTACCGACCGATTGGACCGATATTAATAGAAGATTAGGTACTTATATTTTTGATTTTTATCAAAATTACAATAGGCGGTTCGTTTTCAACGCCCTGTATAAGGTGGTTTCGGCAACTGTTATATTTCTCATTTTAATTACATACTCTAAAATTGCCATAAATTTAAATTCTCCTGCAATTTGCATTAATGTTTTCCGTTCGTGTAGTGAGATTTCGCATAGCAAAATCACGCAGTTCATTTAAACACCGCGCTCATGATAGCTAATTAAAATCTTGTAACTTCAATTAATTTCGATTCATAACGAATCGTTACATAATCGCATCTAAGCAAACGTAAGTGATCAATCACGCCTAAACTACCCTACCAAAAAAATAGTGCGTGACCGCGGTGTAATTTACAGCTTACACAAATCTCTTCGAATTTCCTTTTGGATTCAAGCTTTAGCGTGGGCAATTCATTCTTTTATTCGTCAAATCCTTTTTATAATTACGTAAGTATGGAAATTTTCCGGTCGGCACGCAATATGAAATAGCGCCGATCGTAGATGTTTTTCAAGTTTTCATGTGAAGTTTAGGTGGTTTCTTCAAATTGGTGGAAGAAGAACGATAAGTAATTAGGTAGCTACGTATTTAAAAATACTTATCGGTTGTAATGTGCATGTATTTATGCGAATATTATATACAATTATTTCATTACAGTGTTTCCTTCACGCAAGTTCCGTAGACTAAACGCTACTTCCTTCACGAAGAAAAAG
Source organism: Photinus pyralis (assembly GCF_008802855.1). NCBI lineage: Eukaryota > Metazoa > Arthropoda > Insecta > Coleoptera > Lampyridae > Photinus > Photinus pyralis. The sequence goes on from NW_022170596.1 coordinate 13,276,536, forward strand.
ACAAGTACCTATAACTCTGCGATCGATGAAACCAAAGATCATTATGTAGTATGATCTTTGATGAAACTAACAGCAAAGGAATCGATGATGTTAAAAAAATTATTAGGCGATAGGAAAAGCCTCGGGAAAAACTGTCAAGGAAGAAATGCCCTTCTTCCATAATTTCTTTTATTGACATATCGCTATTCGCTATATTTCATTTCCAGAGCACGTTCCAGTTCAAGGTAGGTAGCTAATGAGTTAATGACAATAAGCAGTAGTTTTCAGGAAAAAACAAGAACAGCAAGTGAAAGGAAATAGTTCGTAGTACAGATCAACTGCGCTTTGCATTGTAAAGAACGGAAAGACTGTTCAACAGACAAATTGTCTACCTTAACAACTTTTGGCATTTGGGAAAATTTGATAAAAACTAAAAAAATCTTAAGTATGGCTTTTGTTTCCATCTTTGTAATTTCCAAACAGAAAAAAAAAATCGGTAGAGACCCATTCACTTTACGATACGTACGGCTCAGTTGATACTGAGATTATAAAAAAATTATGTGATACACGTGAACCTTGGGAGGCATACATGCACCTACGTAAAAATTGGCCCCTTGTCAACCACTCACGTCAAATGGAAATAGTAGTAGAGTGACACCTTATGTGAAAGGTCTTTCAATTTTGTATACTACCTTGTAACATCTTGACCTTGTAACGATAAGCAATATCAGAAAAAAATCAAACAACAATTCATGAAGCAACACCTTTCGGGTTAAAATGCCCACATCATCAGCTCTCACGCACTTGTATGTGCAGGTCTCGTTTTGTTCATTTTAAACTCGTTGTTAATTTGAGGTCCCGGCGAATACGTACACGTTGTGGAGCTTGGAGTGGTCAATTGGTTTTCCCGAAAAACCGTCGTGTGAGTACTAACTCGTCTAAAGAAGTTTTGGAAAAAACATACCACCTCGGAGGGGTGGGGGTGGGGGACTTAAGATAAATAAAATTACGAATGCAAATTGAGCTTTTGGCATCCTAACGCTATCTTCACCAAGCTCGCGCCTTACAGCACTGGGAAGTCGCATGTCACGACCTTACTCTACAAAAGAGGACACCATCACCAAGGCCACGACCTTGGACCAAATTCCAAAACCTTCACCAAGCCCTCAATCTTAGGCCAAAATCCGAGACCACGACCTTGTGAAGTCACAAAAAGTGGTGAGGAGGCAGCCGTTGTTCTATTACTACCATTTGAAGTTGTAACAGTTTGCAAATTCGATTTGGAAACGGTTCTAGCTCTAGTCAAAGAATACTCCTTTGCTCTAGTGTAGCAGAATAATTTGGAAATTCACATATTTCGTATCTAATTTACCAGCTGTTAACGTGTTTAATTTGCTTTCTTAATCTATGGTTCATAATTAATTCTTCCGAAAAACAATTGTAGGTATACAGGAATTACCTTGATGGATAGCAATTATTTAACGTAATTTTGATGTAGAAGTGGAAGATTAATTAGTCTATGAACCCTATATACCGCATGTTTGCGGTGTATGCAGTGATTCAAATCGTTAGTTCTGAATCTTTTATTGCTAGTTTCGATACGGTAAACATCTATATCGAGATGTGATTATTTCATTAATAATTAAAATTTGCATACCAACACAGTTTCACTGCTTTTCTTTAGCGCCCTGTACCTACATATGGCTCCGTTGACTTGAATTTCAAAAAGCCTTCTAAAATCAACACTGACGTGATGCTATATGCGAATGATTTAAATTTTGATCGCCCTTCTCCGGGTGTTTTTAAATTAATGGTCAAGTTTAACAACTTCAAACCTTAAACAGTTGATTTTTTCAAATGAAACCTACTTTATTTTTTTGCACTTGCAAACGTGGAAAGAAATTCTACATCGATCAAATATTACCTATCTGTTATGGTTTTCCTCTTATTAAAGATTTTCTAAAATTGTGACCGTTATATGCAAAATTTTCTTAGGGGGCCTTGAAATAAACGCGTTAGTAGGCGAATGAATCGGAGGTATCCATATTCCATGGTGTGATGAAACTGAAAATGGGGTTGTGTAGAATAAAGTCGTTAAAATAACCAACAAAAACACAAAACCTCAAAACCTTCCCCATCCTAATTTAATAGATAAGACGTAAAAGCGACTAGTTTCGACTAACGGTCATCTTCTGGCTATAATATCTGTTAGAGATTTATGATATTTGCAGAGTTAAAGTACATACCTTGAGGAGATTGCAGATTAAAATTTAGTTACGCGTTTAGTACGCGTTAGTAGATGTCATTGACTCATTGTACCATCCTTGGAAACATTACCTGAGGAAAACTACTGGTTTCAACTTGACGGAGCGCCGGCTCATTCTACCCATGATGCTTATTATATGTCTTTAAACATAGTTGAAGACAGGCGGATTAGGCCTACAGATCTGCGCTATTGGTCTTCTACACCTTTTCCACTTTTATTCGAGAAACTATCAAGTTAATTTGAGAAAGTATCAATTGCATTTGAGAATAGTATCGAATGTATTTGAGAAAACAACAAATGTAGTTCAGAATAGTGATTTGTATTTGAGAAGGTATCAAATGAATTTGAGAGTAGTAATAAATTGTATCCAAGAAATGGTAAAATGTATTTGAGAATCAATTGAAAATGAGAAAAACAAAATCACATGTATAACATAGCCTGATGCTGTTGCGGGACTACATACAGTAGCGGAATTATAAAAATTTGATTTTTATTATAATTCATTAGGAATAATATTACATTCTGAAATACAATAAAATTAAATGATACTTTCTCAAATACAATTTGATGTTTTCTCAAATCCAACTGACTATTCTCATCTACTTTGACGTTTTCTCAAATACAAGTAACAATTCTCAAATACAATTTACAACTTCTCGAATAAAAGTGGAAAAGGTGTATCTCCAGATATAACGCCACTGTAGTTGTGTGTGTGTGGGGTCTTATAAAAAACAAAGTTACCTACACCAGTTGTTTCTCGTGTAGAATTGGAAGTTAGGGTGAGAATAGCTTTTGATGAAATGGAGAATCGCAGTTAATCAGAGGATGTCGTTATGCATTGACAAAACAAGTGGCCACAAGGACAAAACCTGTTTGTTTTTTATTTTGTCGTTTGTTATCATGACCTGTTTCTGGTTTTCATTTCATCTTTGTTTAACTTTGTATTCATTAAAGTAAATAGGATTTTTTCATACTTAAGTAATATTACTTAAGTAAGTTTATATAAACTCATGAACAACAATGAAAACAATTATAATAATAAAAAAATATGTCTGACATCTTATCGTGTTGATTTCAAAAGGAAACTATGCATATACTTACCGATCACAATTTTAGAAAATCTTAAATAAAACGAAACCCATAACACATAGGTATAGGGAATGTAATAATCGATCGATATAGAATTTTTCTCCACATGTGAAAGTGTAAAAAAATAAACCAAGTTTCATTTGAAAAAATCAACTTTTTGGGTTAGATGTTATTAAACTTGATAATTAATTTTAAAACACAAAAATAGAGGGTGTTCTATTGACATCCGGTAAAAAAGCATTTGGTATTGGGCAGCATTTGCGTCAATCCGCGGGAGACAGAGTGAAGTCAGTCACTCGTAGATGTAGGGTTTTCTTTTTTATGTTATGTTGGAAAAAGTCTTTCCGAGCCGCGAACGAATTTAAATCAGCCATCGGGAATTTATAGCAGGGTATATTTTATTGTGTGTTATTTGAATTCCAGTTGAGCCAGTGAAATTAAGTCGACCACCTGTAAATATTATTTGTGGAGCAGTTGCCTGGGGTTCAAGTAGCAAAGTACGCTTAAATCAAATGAGAAAGAAGTTTTGAATTAAAGCTTTCAGTGATCTTCATTTAAAAGGGATATTTTGGTTTACGGCGGTTTTGGTTTGGTATATCTTGGGAGAGGCGGTGACGCCAGGCATATGTCAAAGTATCAAGTATCAAGAAACCATCACCGTAAATAGAGACAATGATGTAAAACTTAACATAAATATAACAACGGTCTGACCTTAAATAAAGTTTAATTTGTGCGAATTGGAAACTATTACGATAAATGCGGACAATAGCGTAAATGTTTCAACGTGTCAAAATAAATCATCGTAATATTCTAAAGGAGAATGGACTAAAACCCCAACTTTAGTACTGGATTTTGAAAATAAATTAATATTTGTTTTGTGTTATTGTTGCAAAGGTCTCTAAATAAATGCAGGATTCTGATTTTTCTTAGAAATATGTAGCTAAGTTATGAATTTTGTTTTTTATCATTAATAAGTGGTCTAAAGCAGAAATGCGACGATTTAAATTTTTTAAGTAGAATAAAAAGTCCATATTCGTCTGTTTTTTTTTGTTCCCGTAAACCATTATTCTGTATATGAGTACATTGCTCGGATTCACATAAATGAAGGAAGCAAGAAAGGTTAGTGGGATACTATTTGAGGTAATTTAAAAAGGGTTTATTGTTATGGATAGTATTCTAATTCGTAGCCAAGTACTAGAGTTACTTACCTGTATCGAGGCAGATTCCCATATTATTTTCAACCTTAGGTGTACTTTAATAAAGTACGCAAGTCGCAGGGATGTAGACAAAGACGCGGATGCCGCGGGGATGTTTTAGATTTATTCATCGAGACACTACCAAGGCGAAAGATTTACGGATTGTTGCACGGTATTTGGAGAAAACGTCCCAAATATGCACCACAGCTTCGGCGAAAGTTGACGTAAGTCTGCTTGACCTGAAACAAAGGAGACATTATTTGTTGTTTGCCTGGAATAACAAACAAAATTGTAATGCAGTAGCATTCAAATAACAGATAAAGGATTCTAGATGATTCTAGATTCACGTATGCATAGGTAGGTATGTAAGCAATACATTTATTAGTTTCAATGCTCAAGATCTAGTGAGATATAAATTTTGATCTTGGTTAAATTTGTTACGCAGACAGGATCTGACTTTAGACAAAGAAATGTTGGTCCTCGGGGGTTAATCCCTCGGGACTGGATGAGTCACAAAGCACGGTGCTGTTTCTTCGGCAATCAGAGAAACGTTCAGGTGGTTACTGTCACTATTTCAAGTCCAATGTTGGGTAGTTCGGTGCAATTGGCATGGTGCAATAAATAGATAGAAGGACACATGAGTGTGGGGAATAATTTATTTTTGTATTAATTTAGTAATTGAAGTTTGGTTTAGCGGGTGGCATCTTTGCAATTTAGGGCCTAGAGTCGAAATTGTTTGTGGTTTCGCGGTTTGCGAGTTTGGGACATGAAATGCATAAACGGTAGTTATTATTACTTGGCAGGGTTCTTTAAAGTTTTTGTTATGCACTTAAAGACCACTCCTTTTTAAGTACGGCCCTGAATTTTTTAGAGTCGTGAGATACAACGGGGTTGTCTAAGGTTACAGAAAATTTTCTGTTAGCGCCGCAATATTGCTGCCAGCTAGTGTTTGCCCTATAATTAAGAATGTGGTATTCTCCTGAATAGATAAAAAAGCGGCCAACGTGGACTAAATTTATAGCTGTCAAACAGGCCAATTTTGAGTGGGTGAAATTGTTTGATTGGTGGAAAGGGATTCGAGTCATAAGAGATGTCGGTTTAGAAACGTGAAGGAGTGGGGAAATTGTTGTTCTAGATAGATTCCCCAATAGATTCTCGCGGGTTCCAGTAGGAAAAACCTTGACAGAGCCAGGTAAATTTTTTTTTGTGCGGCACCCCAATAGATACTTTGGCGAAGTTATAAGTACAGAACCCATACAAATTGACAGAGCGGGCTGCTATTTTGTTTTAGGAACGCTTGGTTACAGAGATCTTAGCTGTTTTTTTTTAAATAAAGCCTTTGGTGAAGACAAGAGTTTTTTTGGTGGTATAATGAGTATGGATCGTTTTCAGTTTTACTCGGTTACAGATTCTCGAGAACTCAAATGAATATTATAAGAGAAGTAGTAACTTGAAGAAAGAATCATGGCGTTTTATTGCGAAACAACAGCAAAGTATAAATGATTGCGAGGACAAGGCGAGAACATTTCATAACTACCGCCGAGATTAAGTAAGTGACATACCTCTCCGATTAGACAACACACCTCACAACTGAAAGAATCTCAGTATGGAAAAACGTACGAAACCGTTCTGCGCAGCTACCAGAGAACAGGAATTTTGTTTTATATATACCGTTACCACAATCACGTTTATGCTGTACATTGATTAAAATTTGATTTATGTAGTCGTAGATTATCAGTGTGATGTTGCCTGTATGTTTGACTAATTGTTTCTTCCGCGGAGGAAGTACAGTATACAGTTCCGACTGTTCACTGTATATGTTGCTTTCTCATCTTGCCCAGTCTGCAGCTCTTATGTCTTAGCATTACCAGAAGGTTAACTTTTCTTCTGTTTCGTATATTATTCTGGATGTACTTCTCTTGTTAAATTAATTGTAGCCGAGACTCATTTAGGCAGAACGTACCACGTACCAAACGGCCAAAATCTGCCGTTGTGATTAGACCGCAGCGAAACGCCATACGTTTTCTCCAACTAGGGCCCTAATGTGATACGTTTTGTGGCCTTTGGCGTTGGCGGCGGCAACGTGGTACATTTTGACTAGACGGAATCGAAATTAGGTTGCTGTAGTAGAGCCACCCCATTCGATGTTTTTTTTGTACATGCAATTTATCGCTTTATCAGTTAATTCGTTCTGCTTAAATTGAACCGTAGATGTACTTTGCACTAAATTGATTGATCGTGTTTTGTTCTTGTCGATTTGTTTAATTGACTTGATACCTGATTTTTATTATACATGCAATAGAAATCAGATATCAAATCATACTATCAAGCAAAATTCTGGGCAAGACAATCTCATTGGGGTCAAGAATCCATATAAAATTACCTAAAATCTGATAAGCCCCTTGAAGCAAGAACACAGGAGACAATAAAGAGAACCGAAAAGTTGGTGTCGACATATTAAAGTTTGAGTTATGGCAAGAGAAGTTCATATATCATAGATAACGGTTTTGAAAATTTTACACGAAGATTTTGGGATGAACAAAGTGTCCCTGAGATAGATTTTCAGACTCCTCACACCAGAGCAGAAACTTGTCAGGTAAGGAATTTGCAAGAAAAATTTGGATGCTTTAAAACAAGATATCAATATTTTTGCAAATATTATCACTACCAATAAAACCTGGGTCGACTGAATCATTTAACGAATCAAGATTGTATGCGGTGCCAAAAACTCGCTTTAGTGAAACACTCCAATCATGGGGCAGATTTTAGAATAGTGACATGGAACATAGGTTTAATAGTTATTTACACAAAAACATCATGAAATCTTCATTTTTGTGCCTACTTTGTCAGGAAATTTTAGGTTCCATGACACAACCAGTAAAACATTACCAGACTACTTTTTTCGTTGCCTCTCATTTTACTAGCCGCAACTGGCACTTTTCCGGTCGCACCTGTCACATTGGTAATGTCTATTAATACTCCTGTCATTACTGACAGAAAAATGAAATTTTATATTAAAATACGATTTCGGGTAAAATGTAGGTAATATAAAACTCGTCAGTAAAATGACAGTAGATACTTGACTCGAAAATTTAAGTACTGGTACTCGGCGTCAAAGCAAAATGTTATTTACATAAGTCAGGAAAATGACTTTTATGTAAATAACTACTACGGGAAAATGTTAATTACCTACATAAAAGTCAGGAAAATGGCACATTACTAACGAGGAAATATTTAAGTAGGTACGAGGCGCCTTTGAGTCCGAGTACTTTAATTTCAGAGTCAAGTAGTGTCATTTTACTGACGAGTTTTGTATTACATTTTTCTCGAAGTCGTGTTTTTTAATATAACGTTTGTAATAAAGTAACAGTTTTTATTAAATCTGTGGACAAACTGTTACTTCCACTGTCATGCGCAAACCAAAATTTCCTGACTTAAAGTAGGCATGAAAATTAAGGTTTCATTTCGGGAAAAATAGATTATTTCACAAACTAGGTCAAGTTTTCTATTTCTCTATCATGTGTTCCATAATATATCTCAACAACCCTTGGCCGGATAATTCCAAAAATATGTAGTAATAATAGAAAGGTAGGTACCACGAAGACTGTTAAAAAATGTGCAAGGGTATTATCTAGTAATAGAAATGATATTAAATGATTTGAATTATTGCACAGTTAAGCGTATAGCAGAATCACTAATGATAAAAACATAAATTATCGGTTTTACGTGCTATAATAATTCAATAAATTAACATTAATTATGTACATAGTTTAGTTTTGTAAGTTGTGTCAGCAATACCTTAGTTCAACATGTGAGAAGTACCAATTAACTTGTCAGTTGTTTTTCTCTATTATGAGTAGGGACTCGTTTTGTCACTTACATTTCGTAAAAACTATGTTTGGACACTGGAATTGAATTTGGTGACATTATCGGTAGCCATTTTGTTCATTAAATAAATTGAGTTGAACAAAGTTCACAGTATGTCCATAGTAAATGGCGCGTTCTTACCTTTAGATTAACAGTTAGGTACGTTCAGTCAGCACTTCAGTTATTTTACAAACGTCTCAAAGCTTCTTGCACAAAACTATGGTTCAGTGTAAGTGTAAAATGTAAACTATTTAACAATATTACACAAATGCAAAGTAGATATGGTGGTGCAATGCAAGAAAGACGCGAAAGTGTCCGTTAAGGCGTTAGTAAAACACTGAAGACCTGAAATTTTCATAGTCGGGAAAATGCTGAAAAATTTAAATAATTAATGTGGCTATGCTTTGCTTGACCACAACGTGGGGGTAGTGTTGTCATAGTAATGCGTCGCCGCCGTGTAAAACTTGACCATATCGGTTATGATTTGTGATATGCGCATCGGAGTACCTGCCAACGTAGAAGAGGGTATATAATATTATATAGTACCAAGTGGTACCCCTATTAATTATCCAATAGCTTATTCCTTTACTCGATCGAATGGAATAGGTATACACGAAGTTGTTCATTTTTTTACGTTATTCAATCAATAATACCATTAGATGACTTTGTTAAAGTTACAACAGCTGAATTATACTTCAATGATACTTTTATATTAAATTAGCGCGTGGCAACTTTTAATTAAAATGTCCCAATATTTCATTTAGTTGTTAATGCGATGGGCTTGCGTTATGAACCTCATTCAGAAAAATAAATTGTCTTAAACTGTCACTCGTTTATCAAAGAAACATAATTACTTATCCAAAACTTTTAAAAACTCTATTAATACCTCTACGCACTAACTTCATTCATCATGCTTATTTACAATTTGTACAGGGGGAGTTCATACGAATATTCTTACGTTATTAATTTTTGAGCAGAACAGAAGGAGTTTGGACTTTTGGATGGCGAAGGGAGTCTATTTCTATTTTTCCGATTATGATATTTCTCGATTGTGACTATTTCAAACAATACTCGTATTAGTTTCACATGGTAATCAGAGCAACCGGTGAAAATGGGCTAGATTTAAGCAATCTAGGAAACAGATGCTACGGGATATCCGAATCGGGAAGAACCTTGCCTGTGTACGCACTCTTTTTTATACCCTGCTGAAGGGCCAGATGATCAGGGCTGGTCGTCTGTCTGACTAGTGGGTAGTCTGCGCCCGTGAATTTATACAGTGTGTTCTACTAAATATGTGCACACCGTTTATGCTGCTATATCCAGAAAAGTGTACCTTTTTAATAGTATGTAACGAATACTATACTGCATTCATTATAATAAGGTAGATGATGGCGCTGTGCTTGAAGATATCCACACACAGCCAGCATATAAAACGGCACAAAATTATTGTAAAGTAAAAATACACAGCACTGCGAACAGAAATAAAACAAACGATTACACGCTTGGATCGTTGACATTTAACAGTTAATGACAATGCGGCAATTTTAGACTGGTTCACTTTTCGAATTTTCTCTGTCCTAGGAGCATTTCAGACAACATTTGGCCAACAAGGCTTTTTTTACTAATTGGTACCTGCTGAACACGAATATCGATGTTGGCACCTCGAAATCTAAACAGGAAGTCCAGAATTCAAGATGGCGGCCAATTTCCGAAAATGTTGATCTTTTCACTCATGCGACCGATTTTTTCGATCTAAAAACTAATTATAATGTTATTCCTGACGTACATCACAATAATAATAGTTAACTATTGTTTTAACAATAATGTAATAGTTTTTTTAGCGGCAGGAATCGTAAAATTAAGAATTAAGAAATTCATAGCTCTCCTTGCCAAAAGGAGGACTTGCAAAACGATTGTTTCTAGTAATCCCGACACATATAAGTATTCCCGACATGCGTTTATATTGCATAATTCTCCTTATAAACCTTGCGACATTTACAAAGTTTTGACGAGCAATCCTATTTACAACGACAAAGGACGATATCTAGAGCAGCCTTTCGGAATTAATCTAACGTTGTGAGAATGGGGATGTAGCCATTTTCAATTCTTTCCCCAGGAAATCAAGGATAGATATGTTAGTCTGGGCGACATTTCAGAGTTTAAGGTCAAAGAAGTACCTCTTGAGATTTACGCCTGATATGCCGTAATTATGGAAATGGATGAAATGCTAGAGAAGATTAGATGGAATCCCAAGAGAATGGAGTTCAGAATTGTTAGATCTAAAGCTTCGCAGCTCCTGAAACTTGGCAATGCTTCTCCACTCTGGGAAGTCCTACTTGATTAACCGAGATGGGGCAAGGAACGTGCGCATTCTTCCAAACGGACGTCTGGTAACGACTTCTCCCTACCGAACTAAGCGGGACGCGCACCGTCGGTGGAAGCCACCTAAAATATGCGAGCCAAGTCGATACTCTGAACAAGTGAAGTTTCATGTACCTAGTTATGATACCAACCTTGTATAGTTTTGTCACGAAGATTTTGCAAAAGATATATCTTCTCGCTGAGGAGTATGGTACCCAGCGTGAACAGTAAAGAAGAGCCCTTTTGAAACACTCTCTGGTTCACATCCGGGTTCGGATATAGATATTTGTAAATGTATAGTGGATTGGGTTGGTAGACCAGCCTTGTCTGAACCCCCCCCTGCTTAAAAATAAAGGTCAAAAATAAATCAATAAATAAAAATAAATGCATCCAAGCGTGGAAATTCACAACAGCAAATAATGTGACATCACTTCCTGTGATAGCGTAAAAGGACAGGATATTCGTTACTACTGCTTTTGGCCAGTTCCTCTGCACATCATTATGGATAGGAACAAATACATATCTTTCTTGAAGTACCGGGCTGGAACCAAACTTCGTTTGCCAGTATTTTCTCGAAGTGATGAAGAAGCCACAGAAATACATCTGTATATGTAGCGTTATCCTAGTATCCGCTTCCTTGTGAAAAGCTTCTAAGGAGGAAATCTGTGTCGTCTGACGGTTACAGAAAACTTTTCTTTCATCACTGAAGCCTCCAGGAATCACCAGTACGCCGTCAAATGAGGCGTCTTCAAGGTGATGCGACAAGAACTCGATCAGATTTCTTTTGTTTTCCTCTAATGAAAGGAAATTCTTCCATATGTGAGGTAATGGAACATCGCGGATATCTATCACACGACGGACAGGAACCAAAATGCTTGCCAAAACAGAAATAATTTAATAATTACACGATGTGAACAAATTTAAACAGTAGGCATACAGTAGGTAGGTACTATGAAAAAAAGGTTTCCACTTTTACGCACTTTGACGTTAGAAAAACTATGGAATCATTGTTTAAACATTTATTCACTATTATTATCGTACCGTACCTCCGTCAGGAATAACATTATAATCCGTTTCTAGATCGAAAAAATCGGTCGTATGAGTGAAAAGATCAACATTTTCGGAAATTGGCCGCCATCTTGAATTCTGAACTTCCTGTTCAGATTTCGAGATGCCAACATCGATATTCGTGTTCAGCAGGTCCAAATTAGTAAAAAACGCCTATTTGGCCAAATGTTGTCTGAAATGCCCCTAGAACCTGTTAAAACGCTGCTTTTTATAAAAGTGAACCAGTCTTAGTTGGCAACCGACCGAAACTGCCAGCTTACAAAATTCGTCACTCGTTTTATTTTTCCCTATCCTGTCTATACCGCAACGTTCTTAAAATGAATAGAGTGTATATGTTGCCATTAAAAAAATATGCTCCATGGGCCATGCAGAAGTACGCCACTTAAGTACCACGAATTTAATTGTACGTAAATTTGTGGTAAACTTTTTTATAAATTTGGATGCCATAACAGCTTCTTTAAATAATGTTGTGTTGAAAATATTGCTATCGCCCCACGTTGGGCCCCATAAATAATGCTGTGTGCAATGGGATGCTGATGTATGTTACATTCGAAAACTTTACGGAGTGAATGTTACTGTGGTATTTGATGGATATGCCCACAGTACTCGCTAATGATGATGCAGATGTTCTCATCATTCAAACAGCAATTAAAGAGTCTGCAAAAATAAGAATGCCGTAGTAGTTGGGCAAGATGTCGTTCTGTTGGTTCTTGCAATAGCTTTGACTCCCGCTCAACAGAATATTTACGTGTTGAAGAAGAACCAAGGTATAGTTAAAAGTAGACTTTACAGTTCAAGTCTTGCCAATGCAGGGTTGATTGAAAGATGCAAAACTATTATTTTCCTTGACTGGATGTGATACATCGTCAATTTTCGGAAAAGGCAAGATACCATCTATTCAGAATTCAGTTGTACAACAACAGAAAAGAACTACAGGCCCTGAACTTCAACAACAAAAACGCCACTAAGAAGCATATCGATTCAACTGGTGAAAAGTTTATTTTAGCATTATACGGTGCTAAGATTTGGCTAAGCCATCTGCCATAAGATTTCTATCTTTTAATAAACTTGATGGGAAAGCAAAAAGCGCAGTGGTACTGTCAAAACTGCCACCTACTTCCTCAGCGGCACATTAGCTTTCAAGCCTGGCTGGAAATGTATATTTAAATCCAGACGAATGGGGCTGGGTAAAAACTGACGCTTTTCTGAATCCTATACCTACAAAGGAAGAATCTGCTCCCGCATCAATACTTAAACTGATAGCTTGTGGTTGCAAGTTTATATGCGGAAAACTGGGTTAAAATTGGCATCTGCTGCATTGTAATTTGTAACAGTTGCCGCTATGTAAATAATAATCAAGGTTTCAATAAAATAAAGAAAGAAAGTTGATATTGCACAGCCTGCGCATGTGCAGTTTAATCGTAAAGATTTTCCTTGGCTCAGGTGTCAGAGCTATACACAGTACCGATTGCAAAAAGAACGAACTAAATATCTTGAAAACTGTAGAAGTAGTTTAAGCTTCGGACAGACGGACATACGGGCGAGAAAGTAACTGCAATAGCGCACCCAAGTTCGTTGGGAAATGCGCTAAAAACCGTAAACAGGGACAAATACATATCTTGATGACAAACATTAACTCGATGAATGAAATTACGAATTGGCCGTGGTTATTCAGACGGTACAGTCTCTGAACTTTGATAATAACAAAACCTCGATAATGCCCCACGATGCACTAAACTACTAGCTACTTGCTATTTCAGTGACGCAAACTACGTCTTCAACCAGTCAAATAGGGTGAAACGCTCGAATAAAAATAGCATAAAGAAACGTACGCCTTGTAACCGTCGCGAACCAGCTAGCAGTTACCTCCTGCTTGCAGTATTTAACGAAACGCCACTGCCATAATAAAATGAATCTCCTTCTTCCGGTTTTTTTACAGATAAAGCGCTAATCATAATTAGCCTTAATAATGTTAGCTTCGACAGAACGCGTCCCCACTTAAGCAAAAAATACACTAATCGGTTTTTCCGACCCGGTCGCCGAATCGACAGTCTCCTGTTATAACAGACACGAAGCGATACATCATTCGGCTTAGAAAATACATAAATTGTAATATTGTAAATGGATTCATCTGACTCAGAGAAAGAATAAATTTTGTACAATCATTATTTTTCATATCCCGTAAAGCCAGAATTGCATTTATCAATAATTCAATATCAATAATAGGATCCATTTTAAAGACACAAATCCATATTTGAGAAGTTTGACAACACAATTCTACACCCCTTGAAAAATACCTACGTTATATGTGAATACTCGGCTACATCACAGTATGTCGCGCGGTACAATAAAAAACCACTTCGCACATCAATAGAACGAGGGTTATTGGTACGCGCAGTGTTGCCTCCTGGAAAAAATTATCGATCAAAACCATAAAATCAAGCTCTTGTGTATATACCTCCGATAAAAACACGTACGTTAATTAAATATCGCCCGAGAACAACACCTCTTATCGTATACGACCATATGAGCCTACATTATGGTAACTACATTGAATGAATTACAATATTACAAACAATTCTAAAATGCAAAAAACAACTACGGAAATACAAACTTGAATGAATTAAACCAATTCTGTGCTTATTGGTAAACATATTCAAGAAAATAAGACTCTGAATGTTCGTGATGGAATTTGTAATTTTGTACACTTAGAATTTTTATGATCTCTTCTCGTACACTTCTATAATTCGCTATAAAGCAAAATCCTAATAATGACTCGAAATTAATAATTTAAGAGACTCTGAGGCATCGACCAACTTTCGAAAATTCCAAAGAATCAATTACACAAATTTTGTTTGACACCTGAGATCAATCTTGGACTCAAATAGAAAGAGCTGAACCTGAAAACTCTATCTGGATCGTACAATGGATTCAAAGCAACACACAATTAATTGATTGACAATAACAAAAAATTTATTCCGAAACACACGCCGAAATCAACAAAACAAATCTGAAATAAAGAAGGGCACAACTCCGTTCTTACATTTACTCCATATGTAGGTGTTCGAGCACAAATAATACTTACATTTTATTTAATAATCCATAACCTGGTCGTAACAATGGTTTTGTGATATTCAGGTGCATGTAGCACTAACACAAAAACACTCCTTTACAGCATCAGGAAACTTAATTTCTTTGGTATTGCACTGAACTGAAGCTCTCGAGCTAGTTTGTTAAATTAAAGAACAAAATTTCTTTCTTATGGCTATTCAGGGGGAAAACTAAATGTTTGTCAACTTTCTTCCGTAAACGTACAAAGCGCATTAAACTTTGTAAGAACTTTAACTTTAACTGCATCTACATACATTATTCTGATATCGACGAAACTGCGTCTTCAATTAACCATAAAGGCCGATTACTCCACAACATTAGTGTACAAAGACGTACACGTTCTTACTCCCATCGCAAGATGGCATTCCGCGAGACAGCCGCTTTAGGCTAACAACCCCAGTCTGCCACTAAACCATCATCTTCCTACGTTAAGTTTAAATTTAACGCCAATAAGGGACGATTGAGTCTTCCATAACTAAATTACGCGCAAAAGAAACGTGCACCTGCATCATTTGTTATCGGCACCAAACACACGTGCGTATTGAACTCATTTAACTTACGTCCGATAATATTCCTTATCGCAAGTGACCAGATGTTCGTTAATTTTGAACAACGCAGTTTTCACATCTTACAATTTAAATAAACAAACTTACACGAATGATAATATTTAACGAAGGAATAACAACTCTAAAACGGAAAAATAGACACTAAAATAAACCAATTCCGCGTATTCGTAATGAAATTCTCCAGATTTAAATTAAATTAAAACATTCGCATGTACAGGGTGTATGTTCGGTATTATTTACACAACAATATTTATTAACAGTATATTATCGTGGAATTTAATACGAATAATACGAAGATTACTTAATTGAACTAAAAAAGTAAGAAATTAATATAAGTAAAGAAGTATATTTTCTTTAATATCATTTAAAGCTCGATGTGATGACCCATTACAAAAAATTGGAAACGATTTATATAGTTATTCAGTGAAACATGCAATGAAACATTTGGTGTACTTTGAACAAAATTGTTTTTTAGTAGGTCAAGATTATTTTTCTAAATGGTTCAAATTATCTTATTAAATTATAGAGAATCATAGTTATAGAAGAAGTTCACTGACACGGTCATTGCAAATTACAAAATACTAGGGGATCATTACACATAGGCTATGGCTATTGAATATTGTGACTCTACAAATAAATCTTGACTAGTGCAAATTACGTATGTATGTGCCTACTATGGGAAAATAAACAACGGTTCATCTAATATTACGTGTTTGAAATTAGGTTGTATTATAATGAAATGTCCTTCCATCTTTATGTACATTATGATCAATAAATTAAATAAATGAGACAGTTCAAAGGTAATGTTCTTTACGTTTCTCTATGAAATAGTAAAGGTTTAAACGCCATTGTTTCACAAACAGAAACGAAACAGCTGCTAGGATAATGAACTGCTTTCGAAGGGAATGTTTAACTATATATTACAAGAATCAGAATATAAAGTTTTGCTTATTGCAAATGATTAGCAATTTGCAAATGTCACAGAAGTTATAGCTTGGGATTCGGATTCCCAATTATGAATTTATCAAAAAAAAGGGGGTGTAAGAGGCATATAAAAGTAATGGAAACAATGTTGTAAATTAACTACGATGAACACACCAAAAATAAGAAGAAATATAAGAAGCATCTGTGAAGACAGGTTTTGCAGAGTCAGAGGCCGAAGGGACGAATCTGCTCTTGCAGAACTAACAATTTTAACCCCTATCTTTGGAGGGTAGACTTTTCAATCGCTGTAAGTTAGATATATTGATAGCATAACAATTTCAGTTGATGGTTGAATAGCCCATTTTGATTTTTTTTTTATTAACTTAAACAGCTAAATTTTCAAATACAGATCCCTTAAGATATTAAGGCCATTTGTAAATATTATTTTATAAAGTAATCAGTTTAAATAATGTAACTATTGGGTACAACTTATCC
This sequence comes from Photinus pyralis, assembly GCF_008802855.1. Lineage (NCBI taxonomy): Eukaryota > Metazoa > Arthropoda > Insecta > Coleoptera > Lampyridae > Photinus > Photinus pyralis. Next base: position 13,293,458 of record NW_022170596.1, read on the forward strand.
GAGGGGTAGTTTAAAACTTTTTTGTTTTATAAGGTTTTGCGTTTGCGCTTATATGCAATTTACGCCCCTAGATTCATAATTTGGTTTAACTGTAATATCTGTGAACCCGAATTCGAATCCCATACAGCGACATAATTTACAATAATTACTATTTGTACTTGAATGTCAAAAAAAAGAACAATCTCGCTTACAATATCCAACAATCAATAAAAATGTTTATTAAAACGTCGTAGTAAACGCGACCTGAATACAATATTAAAAATTTTGACTTTTATGTATGGGAAAAGTTGAATATTTCATCTAAATTACCGAGTAAAAGTGTTTAAGGGACGGTCAATGTCAGATATCGAGAAATAAAGACAAATGAAAAAGCCATATTATTTAACATACCCATTTGGAATGTGTCGCAACTTGAACTGAAGATTGAATTATTCAAAAGTTCGATAGTCTATAATGATAGGGTAGTTTTAGAGCGGTTAGAATTCAATCGACATATACAATTGGGTTATACTCTAGGAACCTAATAATTAAATCATCAGGTCTCCAATGACAAATGAGTCATGGTGTGCTTGTAGAGCTCAGGGCCCATTATTCAATTAATTTATTATAAACGCTGGTAGTTATTTCTCGAGACTCAAGTTGAACTTATTATACACGCAAGCTTTCGATTGTGAGTCGTATGACATCGTTTCTCAAAACTAAGTACCCATCTAGAGAATTTATCATTGAATTGCACCGGAAATGTCCGTATTTTTATATTCGCAGAAAATCTGTGAAGGAGATTTTATGCTTATAGCCATCCTCCATTTCTTTGCTGAATTACAATCGCGATTGCAGGAAAGGCGATAGTGGTTCAGCCGCGAAAATAGGAGTACAGACAGACCGAGATCATAGAGATTTTATTTGATTCAAATTCCTGGTGTTTCAAAAAGTGTATTTCCGTAAAAAAAAGTAGAGGGTAATTTTTTACCCCAATGCTATACCTACCTCCCTATTCAAGTTACAATCTCCAGAGATTCCACACCCAAACAATTGACAAACAAAATAAACGCAAAGTCATAATTAATTTGAATTCAACGCCATACCACTGGCACAACACAACCAAAATACGTTACATAATTTTCCTAGGCTAGCTCAACAAAAACATCCTCGACGCGTCCATCTAGCTAGCCTAGGCACTTTCCTTAGATTTTCCAGATAAAAAACCACATAAAGTATTGTTTTGTTTGTGATCTCAAAATGAGCATAATTCTTTAATTCGTCAAACTAATTAGTAAAAAATTTAAAATTTCACACAAAAACTTAGTATCCGAAGAACTATCCCTTGAAAATAACCCTCTTTCCATATTGTCCTTAATTTACTCTTGAAAATTTGTTCATTCATTAAATGTATCCTACCTTACGTTGCCGTAACCTACCTTAGACTCTCAAAATAAATACTCAGTACGTCTACACTCTACAGGCACAATGAACATTGAAATTTCATTTTTCTACGACCTCCCTGAAAAAGAGGTCATAACGTATAATTTAGAGGTATACCCGTTACATACACCTGTGCATAATGAAAAAAATTAGAACAGATCATGTACGTTTGGAAGTGACAATCATCTACAATTCTACAAATGTCAAAACTGTCAACAGACGTCGTTTTGAATTTTGCCTTATTTTCATTTCGACATTCACGGAGGTTGTAGAAAGAGTATGGTACGTAATTCGGTTATTTTTGCATATTACAGGTTCGTAGGATTGTAATTTTTTTACTCACCTGTAATACGCACTATTACAACCTTATGACGTAATATACCTACTATTTATTAACAGATGTTAAAACGTCAGTATCAATAGCTAAAATAAGTAGACTAAGTACCTAATACTTTAACTGTGGTGGATCTTAGAGTAAATGCAGTGATTCATCCGCGTCGCCTTCCCCTACACTCACTTCTCAAATAAGCGACGTTTACACGGGAAGAAGATCGGTATGCCATGGAGGGAGCGCCGCTTTTCCCAACCGACACAGCATATTCGGTTATTTACATCCAAAAATTGAAACTTCTTTCATTTGCTGTGGATGTCCTAAAATCTCTAATTGATCTTAACATTTAAATTAATTAAGAGCGCTTCTTTTGATACCCCTAACGACTTATTCAGATAACGTTTACTGGCAACACATTTATTTAGCTACTATTAATTGCTCTTTCTGAATTGACCGGATTGAAATTTCTAAAGTCGCCAGTCCAGTAAGGCTCATATTGTTAATTGGAATTTGTCAGGTCGTCATAAAAGTCTCTTATGGACTTAATAACGACGTAAGCCAGCACGGCCTTGCAGTTTTAATGGTCGTTTTAATTTTTAAATGAACAAAACCAAAATCATCTAAATAATTACTTAACGGAGCTGAAATTCAAAAATATTAATTCGCCCTCGTTTTCTAGATGGCAAGAGCGTTCTGACGGAACAAAAATACTTGAAATATCTTGACGGGAATGGTTGCGGCGGCTGAAACGCAACTCTAGAAATTAAACCAAATACATTTACCTTCTGTCTTCAATTCTGAAATAGTTTCGGCGCCACACTTTTCGTAACTAAGTGATGGGAGTGATCACTAAAAAAGGTAAAAAGAAAGTCGGAAAACGAGTGCTGCATTACCTTCTGTCTACTACGAACCCATGGATAAGTGGCAGTACTCAGGCCCGATTGGCTACGAAATCGCGAACTCAATTAAGCATTGAAATGTCTTGCAGTTTACAGAACCAAAATTTAAGGCTCAATTCTGGTTTCACTGACAGTTGCAGCAGTACTACCCTAAACCAGCACAAGTTCCTTGGAATACTCCCAATTATGTTAATGAAATAAAATTAAAATATAAAGTAAAATACAATACTTAACCCTTTCTAAAATTTAAATTTAAATTTAATATAATTTGCATTAGCTGCTCTCATACTTAATTAATTCCAACTTCAAATAATTAACGTTAGCCGGACGCGCAGCTTAATTTTAATTAAGTTATGTTCTTAAAATATGCCCCCAGTGTTATGTATTTAAATGAATTAATAAGAAATTACCTTGAAGTACTCATATGATAAATTTGAACTTAATATAATCTTAGTGTAAAGAATAGAATACACTATGATATAATTAACGAATGCCTGATGATAAGATTGCTACAAATTTCACTCGAAGATCGAGTGGCTGACTGGCTGCCCTCTCTGAAGCTTCACACCTTTGTGTTTGATTTTGAAAAATCCTATTGCCCTTTGTGAAAGTCTGTGATAGATATAAAAAATCACATACGACTTTCAGGACACTCCGTTCTCGAGATATTCGCATTTGAAGTTTTAACCCCTCCCCTTCCGCCACTATTTTGCTATGTTTAACACACGCAATCGATTTGCAGACTCCTAAAATTGCAGCAAAATCATTTCATAAATAAGAAAAGTTACATAAACCTCTCGCCAGGAAAGATTGCCGGTCACAGAACACTAGATCCCGGTCTACAATCCATGTTTTTCTAAAGATGTGACCGACTTCCGGGATAGTATCGTGTCAATGTTAAATGAAAAGACTTCGCTCGCATCTTAAGAAAAACATAGATTGTAGATCGACAGAAGGTGTGCTGTGACCGGCAATCTTTCCTGGCGAGAGTTATATGTATGTACATGACTCACCTGACTCTTTCCATGTTCAATTAGTATAAGGTACGGATTGGTTATTATGTCTAAGGCTGCTACTGAAATTTCATAAGGATTTGTCAGTAAATAAGATAATCACAACGGAGTGTATCGTTTGTCCATCGCTCATACCTAATTAAACCAGTTCACATTCGGAAACATGAGGGGTACCATCAATTGCAGAGTATTACTCACACCACCCCGTTGAGTAATCGAACAAAACGGCTTTACTCAAAAACTCAACGGAAGTGTGAGAAACAGTGTACAGTTTGTACGAGTGACGGTGTACCCTAGAATGAAGTGGAAAAGGTGCATCGCGAATACACACGAAGATAATACGACAACGAGTCACAAAAAATAACTGCGAGCCTCCAGGAAGAGCGGAAAAGGCATATCGCAAATCTGTAAATCTATACTGATTTAAGTCCCTTATAGAAAATAACACCGGGTAGAGTTTTGTATTTTCGATTACTACATGCATATAAAACGAAGGGTATCAAATTCAGTATGCATTCTTGTTAATTTTCCAGGTTTCACTTGATTACTGTATGGTTTACTAGCTTGTATGTATAAACCTGTCAATATTGTTCTTAAATGTCGTAGAGTCGGTCGAAAACAAATTTGTTGAATGAACCAAGGGTGTTTTGGTACATTCAGGTAAATATCATCTTTAAAAAGTCACATTAATCTTTTGGAGACTTACCCAAAATCCTTCTGGTGCTCTAGTGATTGATTTTTCGAAACCGAATTTTCTGAAAACGGCAAAACGAACGAAAAATGAGCCACATTGAATTCAGACCCAGATAATTCATTGCACTTCTCAGTACAGCATATAATATTAATGGGGATTTACGATAATTCAACCGTTTTAACCGGGTTGATAGAAATCACCATAGGAACAATTGTCCCAATAATTGTAACCATAGCAAAATCTACCAAGCAGGTTAAACCGGTCGAATTATCGTAAATCCCCAATGTCAATCAAATGATAAATGTCACTGTCAAGAATATGTTCTGGCCGTTTATACTTTTCACAAATCGACATTTAGTTTCCCAAGATGGAAAATGAAGAGAAAACACAAAAACCCCATAATCCTAGAGAAAACGCAAATTTTTTGTCAATACTTACCTTTGCGTTAGTACCCACCCGCTCCTATTACTCATCACCTGATTGCTTTTAGGTATACCATACCGACATTTCTAAAAGGATTTCATAAGGCTCTCACAGAAGAAGATATACCGCTGATATTAAAGCGGCACTCCTCCAAGAGATTAGGTGACGCTTTGGAGAAATCATGGCAGGAGGAATGCAAAAAAGAATACCCCTCACTGTGGAGAGCTTTGGCTAGGGTTTTTCTGATGGAATTTGTGATATTGGGCTTACTGCTATTCTTTCTTGAAGTGGTACTAAAGTACGTATTTTGAAACGCTTTGGAGAAATAACCATTGATTGTTGTAGAATTATTCAGTCGCTATCACTGGCACGATTGATAGCATTTTTTACGCACACTGGCAATGAGAGTGTGACCAGTTCCTACATGCATGCTGGGATTATTGTAGTGTGTTCTTATCTCAACGTTTTATTGGGTCACAACTATATGCTTCTTCTACACGTTTTCGGAATGAAACTGAGAATTGCGTGCTGTTCGCTGATCTATAGGAAATCACTGAGGGTAAAGAAAACGGAATTGGGCGCTTGGAGTGTGGGGGAAATGGTGAATTTACTGTCAAACGATGTGAGTCGCTGCGACCATGCGGCTAACCACGCTCATAATTTATGGGTTTGTCCACTAGAAACAATAATTATTATCTACATTTTGAATGACCGCCTCGGTTTTGTCTCCGTCATTGGCATTCTCTTTATGATCTCCTTCATACCCCTACAGTGTATGTCCTAGCTAGTCGCTCTGGTTTTATACAAACATTTTAGTGTATATGGGAAAGAAGAATTTTACGTTTCGCTTGAGAACGGCTTTCAAAACGGACGAACGAGTTCGACTAATGAACGAAGTTATAACAGGAATTCAGGTGATTAAAATGTATGCGTGGGAACAGCCGTTTACTCGTGTGGTGGAAATGGTAAGAAAGTAAGTAAATTGCCTGGTCTTCTAACAATTTCTATACCAAACTTGTATAGGTTAGAAATCCATAATGTGCAATTAGCTGCGTATGTTAAAGGACTACTCTTTACCTTTTCTGGTTTCACTTCAAAGTGCGCGATGTCCTTAACGATCATCACCCATGTCCTTTTTGGGAATACTCCACGTGCAGAGTATGTGTTTGTCGTGGTTGCATTTTATAATATTCTGCGACAAGCGATTACCGTGCATTTTCCTGGGGGTATCACAGAATTGTCTGAACTGAAAGTGTCAATTACAAGGTTGCGGACCTTTCTCATGCACGAAGAAGTCGATCAGGCCATGCGCAATCAGCATTCGGTTGGGATTAATTGCAAATTGGAAGAAGAGGAGAAGAAGGCGTCAACTATACACAACGGTAGCATGAATGACAGCAAGATCTGCATGGAGCATGCGTCTGCACAGTGGCGCAAATTCCAGACAAAGGTTTTAAATGATATAAATATCATGTTGCAAGGGAAACGACTGACTGCAATAATAGGACCTGTCGGTGGTGGAAAAACGAGTTTGCTACAGGCTTTGCTTAGAGAACTGCCTTTATCTTCAGGAACTTTACGCACAGAAGGCACCATTTCGTATGCTTCGCAAGATCCGTGGGTGTTCGCCGGAACTATTCAACAAAACATACTGTTTGGAGAGTCCATGGATTTGGATAGATATCGGAAGGTTCTTCAAGTATGTGCGTTGGAAAGGGACCTCAATAACCTACCGCGTGCTGACAAAACACTGGTTGGTAGCCGTGGGGTGGCACTGAGTGGTGGGCAGAGAGCCAGAATAAATTTGGCGAGGGCCGTGTACAAGAAGGCGGACATTTATTTGCTGGATGATCCATTGTCGGCTGTAGACACACAAGTCGGGAAGCATTTATTTTCGGAATGTATCTCAACTTTTCTCGGCCAAGAGTGCGTGGTACTTGTAACTCATCAGTTGCAGTTTCTAAAACACGTAGAATCCATTTATGTATTAGAAAATGGAACTATTGTCACTCATGGATCGTACGATGATCTAAAAAGCTCCGGCGTTGGTTATACGGCGTTGTTGGAGACGGGACCAATTCTGGACGAAAACGAATCGATGAAGAAACGATCTTTCTTTGACAACGAATTTTTATTCAATGAGGGATCCGCAAATATTGATAAAGAACGTATTCAATGTGGATCAGTTTCAACTGACGTTTACACTTCGTATATGCGAGCAGCTGGGTCGTTTTCACGTTTAATATTCATCGTGCTAATCTTCATTCTGACTTACGCTGCATCAAATGGATCGGATTACTTTCTAACCTACTGGTGAGTAGATCTCTACATGACATCCCTACAACTTCTAATTAAAGGGTAAATGTCGAACAAGCAAAAACCTTCCCCAACGCAACGGGTCTATACGTCTATACTTACTCTTCGAACTTTACGAGAAGGAGATGCATTATCGTTTACGCGATTCTAGTATGCCTAATGGTAGTGAGTTCCCTACTTGGAACATTACGTTTCTACAATTTCTGCATGCAAGCCTCCAGAAGTTTGCACAACACGATGCTCGCAAGCATTGTAAAGGCCCCTATGGCATTCTTTGTGAGAAATAATTCCGGTCGAATTCTCAACAGATTCTCAAAGGACATGGGTATGGTTGACGATGTCTTGCCAACTGTCGCCCTTGACTGTGTAACGGTAATTAATTAACATAATAAAGCTGAACTTAAAAATTATCTTGTACAGATCGCAATTTCAGTCCTGGCAATTACGTCGATCGTGTGCTTCCTAAATCCATGGATGATAATCACAACTTCGATTATTTTCACGTTCTTCTACTTGCTGAGAATATTTTACTTGGCAACGAATAGATGCGTTAAAAGATTGGAGGGAAGAAGTAAGTAGGTATTACCTCCACAATCAGTCAAATAATCGACAATGCCAACAGCGCGAAGTCCCGTTTTCGCACACATGAGTGCATCACTGGAAGGATTAACCACCATTCGAGCTTTTGGGGCGGAAAGAATACTAGAAAACGAATTTGATAGCCTCCAAGACTTGCACAGCGCAGTTTGGTACACATTCTTGACTTCGTCCAGAGCTTTCGGTTTTTGGCTCGACATGGTTTGCGTCAGTTACATCGCCATCACGACGTTCAGCTTCTTAGTTCGTGGAGCTGGTAATTACATTTCATTCGTTTTCCATCGCTTCCCGTCAACTTTCAGAACACTTCGGCGGAAACGTAGGGTTGGCAATTACGCAAGCGATGGCGTTGACAGGCAAGTTCCAGTGGGGCATGAGGCAGTGTTGCGAATTTGAAAATTTAATGACGTGCGTAGAAAGGGTTGTGGAATATATTCGCATTAAGGCAGAACCAGAGGCCTGGAAGTTAATACCTTCAACACATTGGCCCTGCGTAGGAAATATAGAATTCCGACTGGTCTCCTTAAAATATACAGAAACGGAACCGAACGTACTAAAACAGCTGAGCTTCACTATTTTCAGCAATGAAAAAGTGGGAATTGTTGGACGAACGGGTGCCGGAAAAACTTCTCTAATTCAAGCTCTCTTCCGCTTATCAACCATTAGTGGAACAATATTAATAGATGGAATCGACATATCCACAGTTCCACTACACAATCTTCGTACTAAAATTTCAATCATTCCACAAGAACCAGTGCTATTTTCTGGGTCACTGCGTAAAAACTTGGATCCGTTCGAGGAACATTCTGATGAAGAGTTATGGAATGCGCTTGAAGAGGTCGAACTGAAACCCTTAATCGCCGATCTGCCACAAGGTCTAAGGTTCAAGATGGCCGAAGGTGGAACAAATTTTAGTGTTGGACAAAGGCAGCTTCTGTGCTTGGCTAGAGCTAGCATTCGCAAGAACAAAATTCTGATACTTGACGAAGCGACTGCAAGTCTTGATCCAAAAACCGACGCGCTCATTCAGAAAACAATTAGAAGTAAATTTTCTGATTGTACCGTGCTTACAATAGCGCATAGGCTGAATACAATCATAGATTCAGATCGAGTCATGGTGATACGCGACGGACAAGTGGTGGAGTTTGATCATCCGTACAAGTTACTTTCAGAGAAAAGCGGTGTGTTCTATTCAATGGTTGAGCAAGCCGGCCCTACGTCAATGGAGTCATTCGTCAAAATCACAAAGGACGTATGTAGCTCTACACAACGTATTCATTAATTATACAATAAAATCATTTTCAGAATTACCAACACAAACTTGGATAAAGGTAATAGGTATATTGTCTGTCTGTCTTAATTTATTTGAAATTATTTTATAAACTCTATGTATTTATCTACATTTATTAATGAGAAATATACTATCAACCATTGTTGAATCTTCTTCGCTGCCTAAACGTATTGTCAAAGAAATATCTCCATAAATAAGAAAGTTCCCATTGCGCAGTCTGCGCATGCGCACATCTGATTTTTACTATTTGCGATATGTTTGCCTTTCCCAGAAATATCTGTGGTTAAAATTTCAACAAAATATATTGATAAGGAAGTTGACATTGGGCAGTCTGCGCATGCGTAGTTTAATTGTCAAGATTTTCCTTGGCTCCGGTGCTAGAGCTATACGCTACCGAATGCAAAAGGAACGAACTCAATATCTTGAAAACTGTAAGAGTAGTTAAGGCCTCGGACAGACGGACGGACAGAGAAAGTGGCTGCAAAAGCGAATATATGACGTGTACATACTTTCTAGAAAGTATATCATGTGCTGCCTCTAGAAAGAAAAGTTTTTAACACCAACCCTTCAAATGAATATTTAAGAGCAACAATATAAAACTCATTTCCCTGGGAGAGAGAGAGTTCCAGATCTCCGTGAAAAATAAAATACCCGCCAAATTTCAAAATCAAAATTTCTTGTATCAAGCTGACAAGAAAGAGTTACACCGGGAAACTTCTCTGCTGAATAAAATTTACTTATTTTTTGCCCAATAAATGGAGCTTTCCGAAAATCTGGACGCTTGTACCAAGTTAAACCTTATAACAGACATTCTCACACATTTTATTACTTACTCCGTTGAGCTTACAAGTTATGAAGTACAAAATACCTTTTAAGGAACAAATTGTTAAATTAACCAAATATATGTTAATAAAGTACACACATATAAGTTACCCGTACAATAATGTATATCAGTCATAAAAATGTAAAATCTTGCCAATGTAAAACAAATCCTTTCATTTTGGTCGAATTTTTTCATAAATAAACTTCTGTGGTTTATCACCGAGCGTTTGTCTCTTCATAAAATGAAATTGCTCCAAAGCAAATTCGTAGAGTTCATTCTCCATTTGCCACACGGTCGTTTTTTGGATTTTTCTTATAGTTTCATCAGACGTCGTGTCTTTCTGAACAGTCTGTCGCAAATGTGACTTATTGCTGTTTAAGTAATGGTCCATTGCACCTCTAAACATTCTCGGAAGCGTCACTTCCAGAATTTTTATAAAATCATCCAACTCTTCCGTTACGCCTACCAATAAATAATTATTCGCTAAATTCTTTTTGGCCTCAGTTAAAGCCCATTTATTACCAGGCTTCCTGTAACAAAGAATGAGGTTGGACGTAATGTGAGGGTCACCTCAATATCTACTTCATTTGGCGAGATAAGAAAAATTTGTCAAATCTAATTTTATGTGGCATTACGATCTATATGATCGTATATTGACACTTCCGGTATCACTTACGGTTCAATCGGAAATCTATACCATTTTTGTATTTCAAACGCATTACTCTGTTTTTTAAGATATTTGAAAATCAACACTAAATATGCATAACAAAAGATTCATCCACTTCCAGTTAAACCGGAAGTTTCAATATGCGATCGAAATGTCACATATAAAATTAGACTTGACAAATGTTTCATATCTCGCCAAATAAAAAGAGATATTGAGGTGACTCTCTGATTTCCAATGCACTGTATAGTACATAGAAGTTATGGAAGAGTATTTATGGTACCAACTAAAATTTGTAACCTCTATCAGTTTCCAAAAAAATTATCACAAAAAGTTGAAAAATAGTTTATTTTCATTTTTAAATTGTGGCCACCTCTCACTTATTGAATTGACCCCACCAAACTAAGATAAATGGTCACATACAGCTAATTTTTATAAATAATAACAAAAAATAAATAAAAGTATTTTGAAGATATTTATTTACCTACCTGTTCGGATGATACCTAAGCAATGCCAAACAAATATTTTTTCGCCAAAATGTACCAAAAGAGCAAATATTGTATCAGGGAAGTGAATTAACAAAATCAATAGACAATATCTAGTGATTTTTAAGAAATGCATTTTTATAAAAATATTTCTGAATGTATATTCTCAGATGGACTGAACAAAAGGTCAAAAAATTGTTATTTGTAACACAAAAGAAAATTTTTTGTTTGTATCAAAGTCGAAATCAAAATCAATACTTGTGAAACAAAAAACTAAAGTTTCCTTCACCAACTGAGAAAAAAAACATACTTTAAGCTAAAAACACTTTGTTTTATTCAACGCGATTTCCTGCACATTGCAATTGTACAGACAAATTTTGATAAAATAAACATAATAAATCATACTTCATACATGAACAAAAATAAGATTTCAATTATTTGCATATTTGCACTTATGTATGGAATTTGTACATAACAAACAGACGTTTCGGCCATAATTCATTATGATTACCCACAACTCACAAATAGCTACAATAGCAAATATTTTCTAGCAATTTCAAGCAAACATTTACTAAGTGTGTATAAGAACATTAGTAATAAGTGCAAACTTTAGCTGGAACAGACCAGATTGAATCTCGATATTTATGACTCTCTGCTTGTATCACATTCATACAGTACGACACAATTCATAGTACATACACCATGACGTCTGTTCTGTGAACAAATAAAATACCTATACCTACCAACAATTGGCCGCGTGTCCACAGAAAAATGGCACTTGTAACCACATATTATTAGGATCACAATCGGGTAAATCATTCTTGACGCATTCATCAAACGTCTAGAACCACAATTAGTAGGGATATGACATTATAAGATTCATTACCATTGTGTTTCCGTGCTTCCTCCTAACTAAATAGGGTCTGAAATTATCACCGTATCTCAAAAAATAATAATAGGAGATCAACCTATCCAAAGGTTTACGTATGATGTTTATAAATAAAGGTTTCTTTGCACCAAACCTACAAAGTAATGTTAAAAAAATGTTTCAATGTAACTGCAAGCGGCACCTTGAAAAGTCCAAAAATGCAAAATGCCCATGATACAAAGCCGGCTTCATAACATTCCAGTGGGTAATATTTTCGACAAATTTAAACTGATTTGGTAACGATAAAACATGATTATTGGCAGTAATATTAATGTGTAGTACACGAAAGCGATTTCGCTTACACAAGTCGTACGCGATGCCAACAAAACTTGTCGATCCAGTTTTCGGAACCCTATTGTAGATAACCACCAAATCATTTTCGTAGTTGTCCTTCTGTTCTAATAGCTCGTTTGCTGCTTTTCTTTGTAGCTGCGCTGCAAGACATTTAGAGAATCACATGAAGGTTTATATGGATAAGTAGACCTTACCTAAGTTGTCAATTTCATCATACAATTTATAAATTTGTAACTGGTAAAAGATTACAATACAACTTACACATATAATTGTTAACAGGCAACCTAACCTTAAATTAGAGGAAAACATCACAAATAATTTGTACAATTTTATGAATCTTTAGAAGCTACACAGATTTATAAGTTACTCATTGGAAGGCGCACATTTTTAAATTTTGGACTAATTATTAATACCAGATTTGTTTTGCAGTGCATTTTGTTCGAAATTTATGTAAACATTACATTTTATTTAAGTACATGTACGTGAGACACTGCACAAATATACGATAAATTTCTGGCATCTTATTGGTTGTCGAATGTTAAATTTACAAATGAGCCAATAAAAATTCACTAGATCTTCTTTGTGGCTCCAGTGGAGAGACGTTGCCATAAGCCAACGTTCACATATAACTTTCAAGTAGTACACACACATATACAATGTTCACACCAATCGTTTGATCTTTTATCATACTACCATTGGATAGAGCTCGTTGCTGAAAAAAAAGATAAAAATGAGTTTTGAGGACCTAGATTTCCCCTTAGTCTGTATTGATCTTCTTTATACCCCCAGTAAAACAGTAATAACTAACCTAAGTAATTTTTTTGGAATAAAGCCCATCCTGAAAATGCTGTTAGTAGAAGAATATCAAAAAGAAAAATATTAAAAAAATACAAATTTATTAATAACATTATGTAGACAAATAAAAACGTATAATTAAAACAAATATAAAAATATATCACTTGGTAATTATCACACTTCTCTGGCCGAGTTCTCTGTGTAACTCTAAAACACAGAAATATTACTTAAAAACCCGCATTACTCCATATATACTTATGTCATACTTCCTTAGCTAAGTTCAGTAGTACATCGCCCATTACAATTCCGGTTTGTTGGGCCATTGAGTAAAATGTACTGCTTTCATCTTGTAGTAATACACTCGGGTGATCAAACTCTAATATGCTTCCAGATTCTAACACTAAAATTTTGTCTGAATCCATAACCGTATTTAACCTATGCGCGATCGTTAATACTGTGCAATCGTAAAATTTGTTTCTAATTGTGTTTTGTATGAGTGAATCGGTTTGATGGTCCACGTTTGCCGTGGCCTCATCCAATATAATAATTTTAGTCTTTTTAACTATGGCTCTTGCTAAGCACAACAACTGCCTTTGACCAATACTGAAGTTTGAAGCTCCTTGGGATATTTCGGTATCCAAACCGAGGGAATATTCTGCGATCACTTTTTTTAGTTCCACTTCAGATAAAGCATCCCATAACACATCGTCGGAGTGCTCCTTAAACTGATCAAGATTACTTCTAATTGTGCCACTGAATAGCATCGGTTCCTGAGGTATAATACATATCTTGGAACGGAGAACATCGAGAGGAACTTTTGTTATGTCGATTTGGTCTATGAGAATTTTCCCCTCGATATTAACGAGTTGGAAAAAGGCGTTAATGAGAGACGATTTTCCAGACGCCGTCCTACCTACGATCCCTATTTTTTCAGTCGCCCTTACATCGAACGTAATGTTGTTCAGGATGTAAGGCTCAGTTTCAGAATAACGTAATGAGACCGATTCAAAGGATATGCTTCCCTTTTCAGGCCAAGTCGACGGGGGTATCGTGTCTGTGCGCTCCTCTTCCTTTTCTATTCTGGAGTATTCAAGCACTCTCTCGACTGAAGTCATTTGATTTTCCAAATCACTCCACTGTCGCATGCCCCACTGGAATCGCCCCGATAAAGACATCGCTTTGGTAATCGCTAATCCGACGTTTCCTCCAAAATCCGCTAAAAGTGTGGTAGTTGTAAAGTGATTGTTGAGTGATAGTGGGTGTACATACCAGATTTCGATATGATACAGCTGAACGTGACTAGAGCGATGTAGATTACGCAGATACAATCAAGCCAAAAACTGAACGCTTTCGAGCATGATGTGTACAAGTACCAAACCGAGCTGTTGACGTCTTGTAATTCGTCAAATTTTTGTTGGAAGATTGCTTGGCTTTTAAAGGCTCTTATCGATGTCAACCCCCTTAGAGTTGAGTTTGAATGCTCAAATACTGGGCTGCGAGCTAAAATTTTCAGTAGTGGTGGGTTCTGGTTTAAGGTATACTTACTAATCCCCTCCAAGCGTTTGAGATTGCAGCTGGTTTGTAGATATACCATCCTGATTAAATAGAACACGATAAATATTACTGCAGACGCAAGTGCCATCCATGGCGTTACAAAGCTTATCATGATCGTGGCTGCCAAAATACTTAAACCGACCTATAAAGCGTGCTTAGGATTAGTTTCAATTGAAAATAAAACTCACGTCAAGACAGTCCAGAGCGACACTCGGCAATATCTCATCGATAGTGCCCATATCCTTTGAAAATCTGTTTATGATCCTTCCCGATGAATTACTGTTGAAAAACTTCATAGGCGCGTAAATAATGTTAGCTAGCATATTATTATGAAGATTTACAGAGGCTCGCATACAGCTAATGTAAAAACCAAATGATCCGAGCAAAGTTGTTAGTATCATTATTGCAACTATTCCAGAGTATGTGTAAATACAAGAATCGGAATCTAAATTCAATGGTCCCACGGTCAAATTCTGGGCGGCGTTCTCCTGCTCAAAGTTGACCCTAAAACAAGGAGGGGTGAGCAAAAAATTGATACACGCAATTGACTTACCACAGAGTTAGGAAGTAATCAGCGCCGCTGTGTGATAGTTGAACAATTATAAAGATTAGTAGCAGACATATTGGCATCCAACCCCAGCCGCTAGCTTTTAGGTACGAATAGTAGATGTTTCTAGCGATAGACCCAGAACTGCGTTGTTCTTTTTCTTGAGCAGGTTCAAAGGGTAGCTTAGTGATCAACGGAACGGTGGTAACTTCCTGCATATTTGTTGTTTCGGATTTTTGCTGAAGGTGTTTGAGAAAGTACTTTTCTGACGCGCGAAGCTCTTGATAGGTGCAATTTAGTGGAATTTTGCCATTCTCGACGAAATATATGTGGTCCACATATTGCAAGTACTGTAACTGATGGGTTGCAATGATACTGCACTTGTTTTTTAAAAATTTCAAGACGCAACCCTCAAACATTTGCTTTCCCACGTGAGGGTCGACAGCGGAAAAAGGGTCATCCAACAGGTAAATGTCGGCCTTTTTATAAATCGCGCGAGCCAAACTAATGCGCGCCTTTTGTCCTCCACTCAACGCAACTCCCCGTTCGCCAACCAGAGTTTTATCTCCGTAAGGTAACTGGATGAAGTCTTTATCTAGCGCACATGCTTTAATGACCCTTTCGTATCTTTCTAGGATGAGCGACTGATCAAAAATAATATTTTGCTTGATACTACCCGCAAATAACCAAGGTTCTTGGGAGGCATAGGAGATCCTTCCCTTTACATTGAGTGCGCCAGTTTCCAAAGGTAACTCTTTTAAAATAAGATTTAAAAGTGTACTTTTTCCACTGCCAACTGGCCCAACCAAAGCGACTCGCTGCCCGTGTAGCGCCCAAAAGTTTACGTTTTCCAGATCGTTTGTCGCAGTATTCCGGTTCCATTTTGCCGAAGCCTTATCTAAATGAATTGCGAATCCGTTTTTGGGATCCCCATTTCGTGCGTGAATTGTATTCGTAAGGTCCTCCTTTGAACTTTTTCCGTTAAAGTTCGCCACCTCGGAACTGTCTTCGGCTTCATCGTATAAAAGGAACTCTTGAATACGATTGATTGACACCTTCGCTTCTGCTATCTCCGTGATCCCAGAGGAGAAGTTCTTTGTCATGATCTGCTTGAGGATATCATAAAATGCGGTTGCCACAAACACGTACTCGGCGTTAAGTACATTACCGGTAAGCACGTACACCAAAATCGTTAAGAACAATGAGAATTTAGTTATGAACAATTGAATTGATATCATTATCCCTTTAATGAACGTTGTCGCGCGAATGTAACGAATTTCCAATCTGTAAAAGGTCGTCGTATACGAGCCATAGGGACATATTCCAGCCTACCTGCGAATTCTTTCAATTATTGCCTTGAATGGTTTTTCCCACGTGTAAAATTTGATTACTTGAATTCCGCAGATAATCTCGTTCATGCCCCGAATTCGTTTATCGGTTGTTATTGCAGTCTTGAAGCGTAGATCTGCAGTCTTCTTTGCCAAGTACACTGAAACAAACTGCCCCTAAAATCTTCACTGTATTCACAACGTTTCTAAAATACTAACTTTGGCATGGAACAAACATGATCATAACAAATACTCCAATAGCGGATGTTAATCCTAAAATGTAGTACAAGGTCAAAATGATCATGACGGCTTGAACAGGACAAACCCAAAGGGTATGAAAATGGAGAGCTGACCGATCGCATCTGTTCACATCGTTCGACAACAAGTTTAAAGTTCGGCCTATCATAGTGCCATCCAGTACGTTTAGATTGAGCCTCAGCGATTTGCGGTATATTAACGAACAGCACGCCACACGTAGTTTCATACCCAAGTGTTGCAAGGAAAGGAGATAGTTGTGGGCTAGTAGGATATTAATGAAATTGGAACCAACAATTATGCCAGAATACATCAAAGCTTCGTTCCTGGACACACGCTGCTTATCAGCGCTGTAGTATTTCATTAGTTGCGATAATGCCAGCGGTTGTGCAAGCCTGGAATAAAGTTTTAGAAACGCAATCAAACGCGTTATTGAGTTTTTACCGAACGAACAGTTGATTGAACGCGTAAATTAGCCCTAGTACTAGAAGCTCTATGCCAAAGGTTTTGAAAATTGCTTTACTGAGTGAAGGCTTTGGTTTCGACAGTTCTATTTTCCATGCCTTCTCTAGACGATTTGCTAACATACTCGATGAGTGTTCTTCTAAATGATCGGTTATATCTTCCTCGCTAAAATCTTTTTTGCATCCCTTTATAAATGTTGGTAACGTATAGCTGTAAGGATAGTGTCGGTAAAAGTGACAATTTTGATTTATTTACTTACGCAAATGTTATCACAGATAATATGTTGGCATTCTTACGTGGATTATTGTTTTTGAATGAAACTTTTGATTTCATAATAAAACGTATTGATAACTACGGCGGCAGTGCTTGGAACCTGAAATCAATTATAACAGTTAGATCAAATCTACAGTTTGGTGCCTAACGGTTGCATCCAGTATCTGTCGATTCATTCTAAATAATCTTTTACGAATGGTTAGACTTTTTGGTGTTTAAAATTCACCCCTACACTAACAGATCGGGCGTGTGGAGCTTTAAATTCAGTATTAATTAAGTGCTCCACGAATCCGATAGAAACTTTTATTAATAAAAAAGGACTTTAATGAAAGGTTTGAGGCGGAGGGGTGCAGGATTTGTATGCAGGTTACTCAGCTTATGGAAACGTGAATCAAAACAGTAGCTTGCAGTCGTGGGAAATATATGCAAATATCAGATACAAAATGTAGGTACGTCCCTTTAGCTCCGAGAACTACTTTTTTGCCTAAATTCATTGTCTTTTAATTAAAACAGCGTGAATATAAAAAGTGCCGATTATGAGAAAAATCTGCATGAGAATTTTCGATTGTATGTAGATACATCAGAAACGGAGACAGCAACAAACCATTCATAGACAACATGTAGGTTTTATATTTTTCGAATTAAACATATTAGACTTTTTCCTTACTTTCAAAGAGACCTACCAAATTTTGATAAGATCAGATTTTTTTCTCTCCCATTTAGAATTGCACGCCATCGTGGAGTAGGAATATGTTGGGAAAACTTTTGAACTTACATCCAGCCTTTCCTCGGCAAATGGGTCGCTTGAATTTTAAACAATCATAAAAAAGTGAGTGCTCAAAAATAGGCCCCAGCTAGGTTTTTTTTCTTTATTGCAGCGAATGTTCTAGAGCGATATGAAGGTATACAATCTAGCCGCCATCAAGTCGATAAAGAATTAATCGGTGATAAGGAAAGAAAGGGAATGTTTAATGAAACATATGCAGATTCGAGACTTCTCTAGAAGCTCTTTGTTTGGTACATAAGCACACTGAATTTTGTTTAATATTAGTCTTAACATCGATGTCTAAGTGATAAATAATGAAATACGCTTACGTGTTTTGAGAAATTTTACAAATGAAACGTATCTAAATAAATACTGTAATCTCCCATTCCAACTTGATGAGACTTTACAACTACTGTTTTGCATTGGGGTAGCAATTCTTTGCGC
This sequence comes from Photinus pyralis, assembly GCF_008802855.1. Lineage (NCBI taxonomy): Eukaryota > Metazoa > Arthropoda > Insecta > Coleoptera > Lampyridae > Photinus > Photinus pyralis. The sequence continues at coordinate 13,312,065 of NW_022170596.1, forward strand.
AAGTACGAATGTGCTCTTCTGATGCGTTTCTTGCTATAAGTTTTTTAACTTTAAACGTTGATTTCACCCCTCGAAACCCATTACAAGTCGATAAGTTTTCAAAAGCTTTAGGAGTTGAATTCATGCCGACTCAAAGTCCCCAGAGAGCTGGTACTATAGAATAACGTTTGCATGGAATATATTTGAGCGCATGCGCAATTCTCAACCAGAATTCCGAAAACGATGAAAGATGCAATGAAAAGGGTAGACTATTAAAAAATCCAAATTGAAATATCCCCCTCTAATAACTAATCCGTCAATTATCCTACCCTACATCCACAGCTTCTGCAGCTTCCTTTCATTAGCGTTTATACACAAATGTGCAGATTGACCTCGATGTAAAATAACAGCAGATAGTTATCACAAAGGTCAGAATGTTTATTTCCGTACTACACGAGATACTACACAATTATCAAAAAAGGAAAAAGACACATTGGTCATTGACCAGAAAGAATTTTATACCATAATTAAATCGATTGTGGATTTGTGGTAGTAGAAGCAATAGTAGTCATCCGTCTAGAATTGAACTGACGTGAGTACTTCGAAAATGTGAAATTATTTATGTTCGTACATATAAATTCTGAACGAATCAGCTAGTTAAGCAACATAAGCTGATTAGCTAAACGATTTTAGGGAAATCTTTAAAGAACCGTGTGTCCTATTTTGGTTGAGACTGCAGTCTGTTTCAGCTGATTTTAAAGATAAAGGCATGCGGTTTTCGCGACCCTGCGCCACTTTTTTTTGAAACTTACTAGTACAATATAATCAAGTACATTACATATTACACATTACATTTATTTCTGAGATACAGGGTGAAAATGAAAAGTTTGACTTCTTGGGATGTTATCACATCTTACTACACATGTAAGATAGACAAAAGGTGAAAAAAATTTTGAAATGACCATTACCGTTAGCAATTTTTTTATTGTTATCGAATGCTATGTTGCCATGGATACAATAAACAAAACAAAACCCCATGTATCCATGGCCTCCTGCTTAAAAACTGTAAAAAATAAGTTTTTTTTATTTTCATAGCTAAAACTAAAAAAGCTATTGGTTGTGATACATCAATGCAATTGGAAAAAATAATGCAAAAAATTGACGTTAAGATATACAGGGTGTTGCATTTAACAAATACCAACTTTGGATCAAGCCTCAGAAACGATGGTCCAAAAAATTTCTGTGACTACCCAACTTGATTCTACGTAAAAACAGACTATGGATAGTCTTTGGTAACATACCTATCTAAAATAGGCAGTTGTAATAACATCCAAAAAGTAAAAATTTTCTTTTTCGCCCTGTATCCCAGAAATCAAAGTAGCTCATTGAATCTGTTTGTGGAATTAAAAGTTTTACCAAAAAGGGGCCCAATGTCGCGAAAACCGCAAGTCTCTATATCTTTAAAAACAGCTGATGTATGTATGTAGTCTCATTGTCTCAACCAAAATAGCACACACGGTACATAAAAAATAGAATAGTCTTCAGTATTCCACCATGCATGTTGGCTAAGAAATCAAGAAATCATTACCAAATTTTTCTAAATGATGAGAATTAGGAATAGTTAGGAATAGTCCAATTTAACCTAGTGTTGAACTTGATGAAAGACCAGTACGGATAATGCACCTGAAATGCAAATGGTTCGGTGAATTAGGGATACAATTATTGTGATAATGTGGATAATGGACCTAATTATGTTTTTTTCAATAAAAATTAATTTTAACCTTAAATTTAACAAGGCACGAGGAAACCGAATCATATTTAATTAACGTCATTATTGTCTACCCTCTAGTAACGAACAATTCGTTTTAAATAAACAATATATTGGCATATCTTATACTAATGGCTTCTACCTACCAAACAAAATACTACAGCAGAGAAAGATTAAGGACATCTGGAAATAATTGCGTTAAGTGTATTATAAAAGCTTATCTCATTTAAAATCCGGTCATGCAAGCTCCTATCGTTTCGTAAAAGCTAATTAATGTTAAGATAAGCAGGTACTCGCCGATAGTAAACACAGGTGTTCAGTTTATCGAAGACGCGCCGTAAGTTGATGCACGAGAAGGAGCCTGTCGTCCTTTTTAGTAGACTTGATTTACTAATGTTGGGAAAACGACGACGAAGCAACATTGAAAAGTGACAGAAGGGAAGAGTCGTTAAACAGGCGAAGCAAACGTTAGATGTTGCTTTTTGGAGTTTGGCGGTCAGATTTAATGAATGCATTTTTTTGGTAAAAGACAGTTTTGGAGGTTGTAAAATTCTTGTAGAAGAACGGTACAGGACAATGGTCCCTAACCAAAATCCCTCCGAGCAAAACCCCTCTCCAGAAACCCCCGAGAGACAGTAACCCCCCTACAGAAACCCCAGGGAGATAATAACACCCCTATGGCATTTTCTACAGTTTTATAATTTACATGTGGATTATTTTCTAATGCAAACTCAAACAAAAACTCTTAAGAAGGTATTCCATAGAGAGAATTGTTTGTAGATTTGGAGTATTTTTAATTTCCATTCTAATGCTAACTCGTACAAAAATTCTTACTGAATCCAAATGGTGCCGAATTGTTCTTTTGTATTTTCTATTGCAATACACATTACTGTCTCTGGAATTTCGGGAGCCCACCTCTAAATGATAGAGTGATAAAATTCAATTTCAATTAAATTAGAGCAAAATCTGGAGTAATAAGAAACTACTAACCAACTTTTATTAGGGTTTCTCCACAAAACCCTCAATCTCAGCGAAAGTCGATATTAAAGTTTAACTTCTCACCAAAAATTTTGAAAAAAAAACAAGAAAAACGCTTAATTCAAAAACAAAGCGGCACTTTACTTTCGCACGACCAGTTACGTTGATTAACCAAAAATGACTGATCGCCGGAAACCAAGAATGAAAATACAAATAAAACATTGGAAGATGCGTGAATGTAATACCGTGAAATTTACTCATCTAATCCCACGTCTATTTACTGCAAATGTGCTAATTGACATTGTTTGTAATGGGTTTCGTGTAACAATACACAAATAATCGGGCCATTCACGTGTTTGTTTAGTTCGCTGTATGGCTAGTAAATTATGGTACATAATGATGCATCATTTTCTGGTTGAAATTGTTTTTTTTTTGTAATTCCATTATTAATTTTTCCTATCCAGTGATTCATTGTAGGTATTGTTCATTTACTGCATTTTGTTGTTGTAATACCTTTTTTATTTAACTGAATGGTATTTATGCCATGCATATATGGTCGTGAATAATGATATAATTACTTTCCCACCTCTTCGATTCTTTAATGGAAATTCGCGAGTAGAGGATCGCAGAGTCTCAAGGCATGCCATAATTAAGTGTAACCTTTTTCTATCTTAAAAACCTTTTGATACCGAAGACTACTTTAAGAAACTGTAGATTTGATGACATATCAAAATAGAAGATTCATTTTGGGGAACATAGTAATGCCAAATTGACAAAGTATTAACAATTTATTTGATTAACAATGTAACTTACAATACCTTGGAGTGGCGTGTTTGTGTTAGTATGTATTTCACAAAATATAGGTTTTGAGTCAGAGTTGTGCGCAATTTAAAAAATAAAATCAAACACCTTTAGTGGAAAGGGTGTTTTTTTGGTTTTCAAGTTATCTGCCAAACGAAATTGTGGTAGTCTTTTACACTGCGACACGTCAAATGTGATAACTGTTTGCTACCGTTTTCTTTATCACGTTTTGTTATATTAGCCGATAAAAAATCCGTTAGTTTCATAACTAGCAATGATAGAAGCATAGCTTGCGTAAGTCTCACTGCGACATTCTACGCAAAAAGTTGTCTAACCTAACAATGCCATCGGGTTTACCAAGAAAAAATTAGCAACTTGTTTCTAATCTGAATCGTTTTTTGAACAAGGATGAGGTATTAATATAAGAATTCGTATATACAGAGTGGCCCAACGAGAAGTATACAGAGGGCTTTTAGGGTATTAAATTTAGAAATCTCGAAAAATCCTCGAACACGCCAATTGTATTCGAGGGGGACAACTTTTGGAATACAAATCACGAACCCAAGTCTTCACCCCTCTACGTAGGGAGCTTAACCCCTAAAATTTTAAATGGAATCCTATGGCAAATGGCACATTATTTGAAAGCCAATTTAATCGTGATTACTAATCTGCTTTGCTTTTTACAGATTACAGATTCACTTAAGTCACGAACTTATAAATTAAGATGGACTGCTAATGCTGAATTATCAATTAACAATTGACACCTACATGGGAGCCGCCATGATGTGCATTCATCAGGCGCAAAATTCCAATCAACTAATAAACAAGCATTAACCCAACATTAACCTCACGTTTTCTAAATAAATTACTGTGACACATGTCATTTTCCAAGGCTGCAATAGTCTCAAAACTTGAGCACTAGGAAAATTCCCCTAGAAAATAACTAAAATGTGCACATCATGGCGGCGCCCATGCTAGGGCCATTTCTACCTCTATGCAACAGTTTGATCAGCAGTCCATAATTTATAAGTTCGTGACTTAAGTTTAACAAACAAATTGAAGCGTCAAAATAAAATTTTAATAAAGGTGACTTAGATCGCATTTGTTTTGGATTTTTTTAGAAAACACCATTTCAAATGCGAATTATCTCCGAAACGAATCAATAGAATTTAAAAAGCAAAGCAGATTAGTAATCACGATTAAATTGGCTTTCAAATAATGTGCCATTTGCCATAGGATTCCATTTAAAATTTTAGAGGTTAAGCTCCCTACGTAGAGGGGTGAAGACTTGGGTTCGTGATTTGTATTCCAAAAGTTGTCCCCCTCGAATACAAAATTGCCGTGTTGGAGGCTTTTTCGAAATTTCTAAATTTTATACCCTAAAAGCCCTCTGTATACTTCTCGTTGGGCCACTCTGTATACTTTTCATTTCAGAGTTGCGGATGCATTAAATATTAAATACTTCCTTAAGAAAATAAATAAAAAATATGATGTTCCTAGAATCTCGAAATTCGTGACATGTTTGTTATTGTTTGGTATACAATTTGAAATGTTTTGTGGATTTTCTTTTACTTTTGTTGTATTAGCTAAGTTAGTGCGTGTATTTGTGTGGGCTATGCCAGGATTTTTACTCCAAAGAAGGTTTGCCTGATATACATTTTATATGTTCTCGTCTTTTCTCACGCACAAAATTATGAGTTTTCCCAATTTCCCAATTGTGTATAAAAAGAACCACCAGTTTTAACACATACTGCTACCCAGATTCGAAAGTGCCGCGAAACTTCCGTCCTTCGGTGTCGCATTTTTATTAGTTGAAAGTTTTTCTCGTGTAATTGCTACACAATAGATTTTCATTACTTAAACAACCCAAATTTGCTCGGTAAAATACAAACCTTTTCTGCCATTATAAGTTGCAATTATTTTTTTAATCCACGGCTAGTTCAGTAATAAAACTGTTTTTTATACCCCCCTGAAATTTGATTGAACCTTAATAAATAAAGGAATAAAATACTAATGTTCCGCTGTGTTGATATTAATTTGACCCAATTTATTTTATTCACTGGGTCTCGTTGCAGGTAATTTGCATCAATTAATTGTCACACTCCCCCTCCCCCTCCCCGCCCGCCGTTGTATACATTTTATTTATCGCACAATGCACTCTCCAAAGACGTCACTCAACTTTAAAGAACTTGCTCTTGACCAGCTGTTACTGTTAGCGATCCGAGAAAATACTTCTTTTGTTATCACAATGTCCGTTTGTCTAATCCCGTGTTTTATTTGAAAAGCGGTTCTCCGATTCCAAAATGTTCCTTCGCGTATATCTTCCTACTCATAACTAAAAGACTACGAATCAGGCTGGTTTTTCGCCCCGGAATTTATTGTGATTCGTATATTCGCGCACATATAAATTTGCAGGAATTTGTTTAAATGTTTCTCCACCACGTACCCGAGATTTAGGAGTTCTAACAACCAACAGAAAACCCATATTTTTGTCACGTGCCCAACTTTAAACAGAACGGAACGAAACTCTTAGGTTCGAAGAGATCGTGGCAACTGTGCTCGCTTCCCCAATACGTTTCTTGTTATCGCTTGTTATCACCAGACATACTTTCGTTCAAGTCTGCTATGCAGCGGTATATGTGTAAATTCCCTATGTTTAACAAAATACAAATTCAAAACCAAATTTTTTCAGGCGCAGTTACAGTGTCAAAAAGTTCCCCCACTAAAAATAGTCTGCGATTCTGCGTATCTTGTTTAAATTTATCGTACCAGTTGATGTTTTAAGAGTTCAGATATAATCGGAAATATAAGCTTCGACTAACATTTCATAAGGCTCTTATATGGATTCGCGTCTTTGCTTATCTACTTATCACAATTTTTATGAGCGACTTTGTTTTTCTGTCTTAGTAGCAAAACATCTAGAATTTTTAATCCAGCAATTAAGCCAAGCACCATACTTAACTATACTTTGTTTCACGGGTCCTGAACCTTTCGTCACACTATCTGACGTCATAGCAAAATTAAGGCAGGTCGTAAATTAGTAGTTGGTTGACATTTATTGTCACATTGACGTTTCAACTTATTTATTAATGTGTCACTATCGGTCATTATTATCCTGATAGGTTTTTTCCTGTTCCCAGGTTTTGTAATGGCTAAATGGTCATGTATTTTATGTAGAGGAAATCCGTTGGTATGAATTAAACTTTTTTCACCGTTTGTAATCACCTCATGTAACCGATTCTTTGCACCGACAGTCCAAATGAATACTGCCAGAGCATCAGAAACTCTTTGAGATGAAGTGTATGATGGTTACAGAAAACGCATAGGAACATTTGTAACTTAAAGTTTGTTTAGGCAGTTCGTAAATTAATATTTTGTTTACATAATGTTGAGGTGAAATTAAGTAAACTACCAATGTGAAGGATACGCGTTAGGTTGCGCGAATTTTAATGACCCTTAACTAGTCATTTGCAGAAGTAGAATAGGCCATGGTTTATCGGTAAGCCTTTCGCATTTATATATCTTACCAATTTGAGATAAAGGCTCATTGAAATAACAAAGCATACATACAGTTTCTGTTCTTTTGCCACACACTCAAGATATTCGCATAAGGATTTTGAGTATCTTCTGATCCGATTTATTTAAAAAAAACGCAATTGTGAGAGAAAACAGGTAGTGAAGATATTTATTCCTGAAAAAACTCTCAAATGTTCATATTCAAATCGTATGTACAAAAGGACACTACACCACAAGGATATATGTATAAACGGCCCAAAATAATATTCTTATAAAGACGCTCATTCTCTTCTGCCTCTTGAATCTAATCCTCATAATAATCTTCTTCACTATCAGATTCGTCCAAGTTGACAATCACCGGTAAGATGTCTGATGTATCAATATATTGTTCCCGTTCCCAGGCCTGGTTTATAATGTTTCATCTAAAACCAATGGAAAGAGTGAAGTTTCGTTTTGTGTACTCACCTTCTGTGTATCGGTGCATCATATTTACCTAATGGCAAAGAGTATCCATAATTATAGTTACTCTTTGCTAATGGTAACGGGAATGACCTAAATTCATGATATGGGCGAATCGAACCATTATTTAAAATTTTTAAAATACTTGTCTATTAACGGCGTTAGGTACTACACTGTCGACTTGCCTAAGCGTTTTTAACTTTAACTGATGATATTTACTTCACACTTCACTTTTAACACAAACTACCTAATCAAAAGGCATTTAACACTGGAAATCTGTCTATAACGAACATCGTTTGACGGATTGATATTGACAGATCAATTGGTTTATTTGTCACGACTTACGTTGATGACGTAATTTTTTTGTCTCAATCGATTTAAATGTAATGAAGAGAGAATCACATTTATGACGTCAGGTTCAGCACCAGTGAAACAAAGTATAGTATTAGGTTGTATAGTAGGTACCTTGCTCAAACATTTTCGAGATATTCACAATTAAGTTTTGATGTCGCCAATAGATATATTTCATCCTGAAGTTCCACTTGCCCTTTATGAATACCCTCTTCCCACACTTTGGTTTCAAGATATTCGCTTCAACTTCACCAATAGATATGTCTCGCCCCGACGATTCATTTTACCTTTGTGAGTACTCTCCTCCCACGAACCGATTTCGATAGATTGTTTTGACATCACCAACGGATATATTTCCTCCAGGTGTCCCAACCCAATCGCTCTTTGTGAGTACCCTTTTTCGACAATCTGTTCTTAAGATAGTATGAATTATATCCTATCACGATAAGAGGTCGAGAAGGAGGACTATGGTTCGTTCCCAGACCCCCCCCCCCTCCCACCCTCTCCTTTGATAACTGGTCAAAAAGAAGGGCGGTAGTTGGTAGAAAATAGTTACTTTTGTTGAGACCTTTAATTAGAATACCTTGATAGGTAAAATCGAGGTTAATGTGAGTAATTCTTGAATTGTGTACAAAATTGGTCAATATAACGCATCAGGATCCCCTTCTTGAGGAAAAAAAGTGAACTTTTGGCAAAAAAAAGAATAAATATAATGAAATTCATGTTTTTGCGACTCCGCACAATTCCCCACAATCACAGTTTAATTGTGACTACAAACGACAACCCTTGCCGTTTTATTATCTTCAAGGGCTTCCATGTCCAAATTTACTGTCGCATCAGGCAATATAGAACATTCCAGAATGTACAATGAGATACTTACGTTAATAACAGTTGAGCTCTATTAACTAATCGCCGAGTCAGCGGAATTCTGGAGAAAGCACCCGAACAGATTTGCAAATTCAATACACCTAAACAAATCTGTTACCTTACACAACAGTGTTAATTGAGAGTCAATTAGTTACGGAGTGTGATATAAACAACAGCAGAATTTATACATAGATTGTTAATTGTTCTGTGTACTGTTCACTTGTCCATTGAAATTTATCTTTTTTCGGTTACACTGTAGTGTAAAGAATTACTACACTATGAGTACTATGACTGTAATATAATAATTAACTACTTAATAAATTTATTATAAAAAATGTTCTCACACGCGCCGTTTCCATGTCCTCGACTTTGAAAATTCGAAACAGTAGTAACGAAAATTTATTACGCCTTCTTCCGCCAGTAAGATAATGAATTCATGAAATAACCTTGAAATCATTTGGAGTGCTTAAAAAATGTATAAGTAACTCAGGTAGGTATTTACCAGTATATTCGCGTTCAAATTTCAACCAGTGAATAATTCATTTATTTTTTGCTCCTCAGTTAAATGACTAAGCATTCACCGAAATGTATTGACTTAGTTTCACAGTGCCATACATTTGCAATCTGGATCTAGAATGTGATTCAAGTACATCACAGTGACATTTTCCTTTCCAATTAAAAAACTAGTCTGTTTTTGAACTGTTCAATTCTTAGGTATATTTTACAGATTTTTCTTCGCAACTGTATCATATTTAATAACCAGTTTCGGTCTATTTTGATCTCATTATATATCTCAAGACATTTTCAGAACATGTGCCTGTTTTTAAAAAAATGGTGCTATACATTGAGACGCTGAATATTTTAGAAAATTAGTTATAGATAAATATATAAATTTTGTTTTAAGAACTGAAGGTATACGAAGGTATGTAACGAATCTTGGCTACCTTAAGGTAAAGAAACAACGAAACTTACCTACCCACTACACCAAAGCAATATCGTTCCAAAGGATACGCAGCACCATTCAAGTTTCAAGTCTTGCAAATTTATAGCCTGCCCTTCGATTTGGCAAACAAACTGCGAAAAAGATACTGCGTTTTTGTCCACAGTTTCAGTTGAGCGCTCTTTCGCGAGTATCAATAGAACAACACACCGGTAGTGAATTCAAATCGTATATACCTAACAGTACTAAGAGTACATAGAGGACCCATCAACCAAAATCGTCTATAATTGGCCCTTTGTTACTTGTAATTATAAATAATTGCTTCATTTTTCTAGTAATTGTAAGTGCATAATTGCTACTTTTTGTGGAAGTTATACATAATTGCCACATTTTTTGGCAGTGATACATACTTTCCACTTGTTTCTGTCAATTAAGCAGTAATGGATGCCAGAAAAAGATGAAAGTATTGTTAATTGCTAGAAAAAAATTCGTTATTTCCAGAAAAAGTCAAAAAAAGAATAAATAACTTATTATTGTCGTTAGAAACAGACAAAAACTTATCCCGTGTCTTATTGATTTTTCAACATCAAATAAAACGTGTTGTCCATTGCCAATGTTTATCACTTCAATTCTTGTTCAAAAACCGTATGTGTTTATTATTCTTGTTAATTGTACATAAAAGTAACGCGAGCCCGAGAGCAAATTTAGGTTTATTCAATTTTTCTTAAAATTGTTTAAATTTTTAATTAGAACACAAGGGTGTAGGCGTGATTTTTATCAGATTTTGGAAAGAGTGTTAAAGGGTGGAGGTTTAGAGTTGAATTTCTTTAGGGTTGGGCGGCTTTTAGTATTGATTATTATAATTATAAAATATGGTTTCATTAGAGGGCATATTTATCTACAATCTTATTGCTCTATTGTTTTTTGTGTCAATGGTTGAACGATAAATTAGGTCGCTTTATTGTTTTTAAATCAATGGTCGAGTAATTGCGTGAAGAAGCGGAACGCGCCGGTCTGACGGAAACTTAGGCAGAATTAATGGGTTACACGTATCGGTTTCTGATGAATTGAATCCGTTTCGTATAATTCTGGTAGAGATTACAAAAAAATGCTTTCGGCTTCAACGGTAAGTGGCGAGGGCAAGTTGGGAGCGCGATAAGAAAATATTAAGTATGCGTTAGATCGGGTGAGTGTCGAAAGGCGAGTACGAGATAGAGATACGCTCAAGATGACAAAAAATTCGCGTTGAAGCTCCAGAGTAGTAGATTTAACAGACGATAATTGTCTCTTACGCCCTGTATTTAGGAATCAGTTCATCATCTTTGTATTACTTATCCCCATGATACCAGTAGGTAGTGATCCATTTGCTACCGTTGGGGTAGGAATTTAACAAAATTACTCACCCCAAAATCTAAGTAGGATTTCGCCCTATATAGCTTATGAATTCCTGGAAGGCATACACGTGACCGAGTGATCCCAATTCAAACATTGTTTTGTAACTGTAATCCTGTACTCAACATAATCTTCAAGACACGTGCGTTAATATCGAGCTCTTAAAAAAAATAACAAAGTAGTTAAATTTATGATTGTTGATTATGGTTTTCCTTCGCTCGGACTTCCTAGCAATCGCTTGTTCCTTCACACTTTAATCAAGTACCTACACTTACGTCATAGTTGTACAATTAGAAACTATTTTCAATGTCAATCACGATTCGCACTTAATTAATCCACGGATGGATTACTGCTCATCTCACTTAAATTTTCGTAAATAATGGCAAAATTGTAATTGCTATAAACTCAATCACTTTATATCTAGTTTTAGCTGGCAAGCAGCATTAATACCTGAATTTGAAACGTTGTGTTACGGTCAATCATTTAAACCGCTATTAATTGATTTAATTTGAATTTTCACGCTACACCTTTGCGCCGAGTTGGTATGAGGAATTCTCCACATCAACTAATTTAAAAATGAAATATGGGCGCACTTTTTGTCATAAATCCTAATCTCATTTCACGTATGAATTTTGTAATACAAAAACAATCCTCTATAAAAAGTGACGGACGTCACACATATATGAGCAAATATTTCTTATCTACATCTCCAGGTGTTTTTATCTTCAGTGTATTAACGCGGAAAACGTTCAATTTCTAATAAGAATAATCCCAAAATTTACAATTTCTTTTTTCATAAAATAACCATTGTATACATAACGTTATCTAATGTACTTAGATATAGTGTAAACGTAATTTCGGTCCAAACGCCAAAAATAATGACGGGACATCCTGTATATGAAAATATCTCAATTTATTTAGTAATTTCAATGAGACCACCTACGTTTAACTAGATTTATGTTAAACAGTGTATTTCGGGTCAAGGTTCGTATACACAAGTTCACGATACTTTTTTTGAAAAGAAATTATTTATTAATTTGACTGATAAACATCACGTAATACGGAATGGAATGTATCAATATATCTTTCGTATGGAAAAATTCGCATCAAGCAAAATAATAATGCGTGGAAATCGCCTCCTAACACTGGCAGTAGAAACAAATTGGGATAGGTCTAATATAGGAGAATTTGCCCTTATGGGAATAGTAGACATCCTAGATGTAACCAGTCTCTATGAAATGGTAGAATAGTTGTTTCAAGTCGCACGCATAAAATATGAGGAACCGTATACCAAAGGCAAGCGTAAATCTGCAAGAGTTTATAAGCCAATAATATCTGAGCCAATATGGCTCACTTGAGTAGGCATTGGAGTTCGACTCAGTGCAGAAAAAATGTCAATGATCCCTAGTGACCCTAGTACACCGAAGAGGTCGATAGAGGAAATCCTCTTATACAGCGGAATACATTCTCATATTGGAAATCAGCGAAAATTGGTGATAAAATATTGCTGATAAGATTTTGAAAAAAGTGTCGGGTTAGAATCCGAAAATGAATTTGTATTGACCACAATAAGAATTGTTCCGAAACAAGGATGAACTATTGCAAAGAGGAATCCGGGAATAGAGTGTCAGGGATTCTTATTCAATGCAAGATTGGTGACCTATGTGCAGTTTTCATATTTAGGCCCTATCCGGTTGTTCTTGGTCGGTTTAACCTACCCCAAATAGTAACGTGGAAACAGCGCAATTTCAAAAATTCGCAAGATCTCATTTGTTTTTAAAAATGATAATGGACGAAGGCCGATATGTCGCAATCTTTCCGGGAAATATTATGTGTTTTGTTCCAGAATGCTCGAGAACATTCGAGGGCACTCGACAACACTCGAGTTTGCTATATAAGCAAATCGAATTGCGTTTCAGGGCAGTTTCAATTTCAACGCCGAAGTAATAAATAGTTCGCACTGTTATAAATCTATTCATTTTAAGACTGGTATAAAGTTATTGTTAATTAATAAATCACGGAATTAAATTTACGTTACACAAACTTGAGGATACCCCGAAATGTAGCTTTGCGTAACTTCGTATTCAAACAAAAATAGGAAATCGTCTAGAGCCAAGTAAATAATAGAAATTATCTCAAAACTATGTATTTTACGCATGCTCGTGAAAACCTAATTTATGTTTACAAGCTGTTTATAAAAAATGGCGCAATTCATAGCACTGTTATTTGCAGATCTAACTTAATAAACCGAAGACGGCATTAAATATCCCAAAAGCCGCTATAAATTGGTATTAAAGGATCCCTTTTAATGAGCCCTTCGATTTGTGTGGGGTTGATTCTGTTTTTTTAGTGCACTTTCATTTTCAAAAAATAAAAAGTTCACTTTACGCTCCATATGTGTCTGTATGTCTGAGTCACAAAGGACTTGTATTCTCGTTATGGCATGAAATGTCCATAAGGGTTATTAAAATCGAAAAAACAAATTTAAAAGTGGACTCTTCGCCTCTTGCTCACAAGCGTCCCTAGGTGTATGCCAATTTTCCTCCAAATTACGTACGATTCTACGATTCGCATTGAGTAACTAGGGCACATGGGCCTTCGTTATTTTAAATTTCCAAATCGCTTTTTATTTCAGTCAGTCGAAGGATGCGTCATGGAGTTGCGAGAAAGGGTTAGGCCAACTTGCCACGATATCTAAAATTTATGAGTAATACGATACAGTACAGTTGATTTTTTTTTATTTTTTACTTATTCCTTTGGCATACATACGTACATAGGAGGTGTCAACGAGGAAAAAATAAAATACACACATAAAATATAAAAGGAAAATCACATATCACACAGTTGAATCATATTCGGTGTTTGATAAAGAAGCTACGCAGCGCGAAAAAACTGCCAGTTTTCCTGGTATGGAGAGAGGAAATTAATTAATTTGTTTTGAGCCGTCATAGAGCTCAAGTCGGGACAATTCGCGTTTTTGGACTTCACCCGTAATTACAATTAGCGAGGGTCGAAGGTAATCCAAAAATCAAAGCAAAATAAAATAAAATAAAAATAAATTAGCCGAATGTTCTGTGACCTAGTTTAGAAAATTCCGTGTCATAAACTGTATTCGTAAAATAAGTGTACGTGCCAATTCGTATTCAGAACTATAGAAAAATGATAAAGGTGATACCTGACTTATCCGGCGCATAAATCACAGTTTAGAGTGTAGCTTAGATCAATTAAAAGTCCTAATTCGAACTTGTTTGGCCTTTTAGTGCACTAAAAATAACTTATATTGCGAAAATGGAAAGCTGTTTGATAGCAGACGATATAAATAGAAAGTGAATTGCCATTCGCATAAGAAGAGGAAGGTGTAAAAAATTCATCCGGAGATCCAAGTTTAATTCTAAATTGTCCAGTTTTGAGGCACTATCCATTTGAGAAAAGCCATATTGTTTTGTAGCATAAGGAAATCATCGATTCCAGAAAACGCTACAATTAAGGTAATGATTTATATTCGAGAGAACTATCGGTTTTCTTTAAGAAATTGCGTTAAATTTTATGAAAGTAATAAGAAAAATTCTTCAAGAATTCGATTTTTGTAAATTGGTTGAATCCAGCAAAATTATAAGAAATTCTGGTTTCGTTCGTTTGAAATTTGTTAAAGTGTTTGTTTTTTTAAATAAAATGGCCATATGTCTTATTTTGTTATTAAGGTTTAAATAGGGTAAGTTAGAAACAAATGCGACCATCATTGATTCATTGTACTTTCAGTATTCGTAGTAACCGTAAAACCTTTAAGTAAGAAAAATGTATGAGAAAGTGTAAGTTTATCAATATATTAAAGCAGTTCATTTTAAATTTGTATTATTGTCTGCAGTTTAATCAGCGACAAGTTTTGATTTTTAGGATTAAAAGAAAGGGCAAAATTGCCGTAAGGTAAGGGCATCCGAATTTGTGTTTCGGAGGTAGCCGACGGTTAAATTAATTGGTGTTTAAAAAAATTCATAGTTAATTTTATTTTCATATTTCACATTTTTATTTTCAACCACTCTATAGTAACAAATTGTTACAAGGGTTATTTACCAAAATGAGATATTTAACAATTTTAAAAACAAGTATACCGTACTTGCGATATGTTAAAAAGGGTCAATAATACCGTATTTTCGATAAGAACTGTCCGTAGTCTGTTCTGTCGCATTTCATAATTTATTAGTTTATTTAAGTAACTTAAATGTCATCATTAGTGTCAACCATTTTAAAGATCGGTTATCGGTACTGTCATTTAGTTGTAGTTGTCACGATGGTTTACAGTATACCTGAACGTGTATAAATAATTTTCAGTAAGGGTTCTCTATTTCAATTTATTTAGCTGGAGTAGGTCGGGAGTTTCATGGAGATGTTAGATGTAGTTTTAAGTTCAGTATACAGCAGTTGCACGACCTCAAAAAATGAGAAAACTCAAAGATGGCCATTTCTTTGAAATACCCTAGAGATAATAATTATTTGGAAAGCCCGACGCAGTTCGGACAGGGCAAAAAAGGGAGACTATATGCGCAATTGACGTTTCTCCTACCATCGAAACCAATTAATTATTCGCATCTGACGCATTCGCACCCGGAACTAGAATGATTGCGTAACAATTGTTAGGGAGGGGGCAGTATAACTTAGCACTATTTTTTTATCTGACGTTGTATTCTCACGATATATTAGTCACTCTATTTGGGTACGTTTCTAAGTAATTAGATACCTGTATAAATTTAAATTAAAGGTAAATTATTGTGAAGTTGTACAAATTAACATTACGTTATCGTTATTATTTTAACAAATAAAATTAAAATTTAATATAGCAAAGTCAATAAAACGTGTAATGTGTTATCTAGGTACCTACACCTTTTTGTTTCACTTAGGTACTTATTTAACGAGCTACGATACTTTTATGTGTTTTATTCATTGTAACTACCGTGAAATTTTTAATTATTAACGTGGATACTAAAAATGTGTGGCTAACGGCGCAGTCCCATTTAGTATATAATAATAATTCTAGTTAAAATAATTACTTTGTTAATTAACCATCGAAATGGTGTTCGAGGCCACGCCAAAACGTCACATTGGGAATATTAAAATTAAACCGTTTAAAAGTTCCAAATTTTCAAATATCTCCTCATGTCTCTGGGGTTGTTTCGTTGGTTTAAGCTTAGTGTAAAGAATTACACTAGCTATGGTTTAACCTACATGTTGATAAAAAAACAACACGAAAAACCTTCACTTCAAAATGAGGAGGTACATTTTTCTTGTTAGTTCAGGAAGTAAAGGTAACGTTTAAATGACGGTAATAATTAACTTGTTGGTAGGTATCTTTATAATATGCAAAAATCGATCAAATGTATAAATATCACCTACACCTGCCTAAATTTCTGTTGATTTTGAAATAAATACATGCATTTTAAATATTGCAACCGGCTATGTATCGTTTTATAAACGCTTGAATGGTGTGTTATGATAATATTGTAATGTAGTATGAAACACCGACTTATATGTTATGAACATAATTTTAGGAAATTGTGCTAAAGCTGAGGAATGTGTAGAGATTATATGAATTAAGAAATATCATATATTTAAAACGTGTTTGCAAATAACCTGAATTTGGCACTTATGTTCACCTACAAGTAACCATATCTGATACAAAATGAGGACAACCTTTACAAATTTCGCAAAAATTACCAAATCCGGTAGGTAACTCATATAGAGAATAGTTCAAAAATATGCCGCATATTTGAATCTTAAAATTTTAAAAGGACCGTAATTTATAATTTAAAAAAAAGGAAGCTTATAATAAACTCACCCTCAATTTAAATCGGAATTGTTTTCGAAATGGCACAATTTCACCGCTGATAGATACAATGAACTGGGGACCAACTTGTTTTCGATATTAATTGAGCATCTACTAACAGCACACAGGGTCATGAAGCATTATCTATATTTGCTTTTCAATCTATTTAACAAGAACGGGGACGGTCTGCGTAGATATTAATGTGCGATCTATTGAACGCAATTTATTCAATGTAAGTCCAAACTTCGAGAGAACTCAAGTTCATATATTAATATTTAACGCCACTACTCTCTCCATTTCGAATTCTAGCTGATAACTGAACACATAATTCTGGGTTTAATTAACTTTTCTAATCTTACCTCCATTAAAGTAATTGCAAGAGATCTTATAACCACGACTTGGGATTTCCACATCATACGTTAATGTTTAATTATGCGTTGTTCTTATTGATTACCTACCTACTATGAATTCACAATCTACGTAAGTTTCCACCCAATTCTAGTAAGTATTACTTTTTGTTGCATAAATTTAATTAACAAAACCCCGTAAAAGACCTGAATCTTGACCAAGTACACAAGTTCTGTTTTTGGACAACAATCATTTAGGGATACCTGAATTGGCAATGAAGAAATTTTAATGGTAAGTTTCCACCATAGTACATGTACAAGCTCCTATAGGTACGCATTCTTTTTAAAGACCATTAACAAATCGACTCACCACGAGTCACAACCGTAGACGTTTGATCATCCATTAACATATAGTAATTGTTGGGATTGGGATTTGGTGTTTTTGTGTAAATCAGTAATGGCCATTGTTACTTGCCGTATATAAAACAATCCTGTGGTTTTGATCTACCACTGCTTTCACCGCTAAAAAGCGTTATTCGTGTTACTCTGTAACGGGGTGAACGCCTGTTGAGGGCCCAGAGCAAGAGAGGAACAATAAATAAATAAATAAATAAATTAATTAATTAATAAATCAATAAATAAATAAGTAAATAAATAAATGAGAAACAGGAATGCTTTATTTCATTCTCCCTTGCGTTGGACTCCTGAGGCGTACGTGGTCGACACTTGGTCAACTTCTGATTCCGGGCTTCTTTGGTGAAAGGTCGATTGCCACTTGTCAATACAGGAGTAGAGTTTGGAGAAATCGAACTCAGACCACGGGTCGTTAAAGGTAATAACTTTATCGGCACCAGTACTGGGCGAGTTGGAGGCTCCAGGAGGCATTATTTCCCCTGCCATGTTTAGGGGTTCTGCATTAGTTTGTTGTAGGATAAGAGAATCTCTGCACCTCAGGGTTTATAAGAACAGCTGTGAGACCCTGAATTGGCTAGGGACATGTTAGCTGGTCTTCGCAGCTATGAGAATACATACGAATACATACTACATAGGTGGTCGCTTTAGGCTTAGAAAATTTTGGGTTTGAGTTTACAAATTTGCCACCATAGGAAATTTTATACGTGTACCGCTCCATAATGAAAGAGAACCGAGATAATGAAGAAGCGAGTATATAACTAGATAAAGAGTTTACTTATAACTGAGTTAGCCGTGGTATTAATTATTTCATTACAAGAAATCTATTGTTATTGTTACAGTAAAAATTCCAGAGTTTTTAAAGTTACAGGAAGTTAGGATTGATATTTTTTAAACATTTTTCTTGTATGGAATTACGGTCAGGTTTCAAGAAGCCTATACGAAAAGTAATTCAAGAAAAAGAAAATACACCAGAAATTACACAGGCTCAAACTGACACCATGGATTCGCAAGAAAGTTAAAACATTTTTGGAAGCTTGGAAATTCAAGAAAGCAATTTTGGAGGGGGTGCAGAAATGCAACAGGAGCAATCCCAAGCTACTGAAGAAGCAGTAAGGAGGGCAAATGAAAACATTCCAAAGCGGTATCAAAGATAGACTCCACTACCTAATGAATATGTTGGAAACGTACCGAGAACGTCAGATAGATTTCCGAGGAGAAACGAGGAGGTGGAATGAAAAAATCATAGAAGATACCTGCTTTTGTACCTAGTTATAAAGACTGTATAGTTGAAAAGTACAAAGCATAAACTGCAAACTGCATTAAAAATGACACTGATTGAAATCTCTATGGAAACAATTAAATAAAGTGATTTTAGCATGCGTGATTAGTTATCAAAATTTCACACATATGAATAATTTAATTTGGAAGAGTTATCTACATGTTGCGGACTTGGAGGCATTAAAGAGATAATCGGACGCTGCGCGTCCTCGTACTTTTCAATAAGCGTCCGAGTCATGTAAACGACCACTTTTATGACTTATTATGTAAATAACTATATTGTAAATCATAAGATCATCAAGAATGGCCCGATATTTCAGAGATTGAATACCAATTGTAAAATGTCTTCATTATTCCCGTTTGATTGACTCATTTTAAATGAGCGTTATTCACAAATTATTTACTTGTTCGTATGTTTTGTTACCATGTCAACAAATGCTCAACATACTTTGATATTATAGTAAATTATTCTTCGACATCAAAACAAAACGTTTCAATAATTAGAGTTATTTTTGTCAACTACTTACACGAAAAAATAGCATGATCTCCACGTAAGAAAAGTGAATTTCTATGCTCGTGCAAATTTGATCCACTGCGCTCACTCGTGAATTCAAACATTTACACTCACTAGAAAACTAACCCTTGTAGATCAATGTACTATTACACACCTCTTGGATGCGAAAATTCAAAACCCACACATAAGATTGGCAAAGAACAACAAATTTGTTTACGGGATAAATCAGTGCAAGTCGACCTAGTTATGAATATAATATCGACTTCAAATTCAAATTCCTTATGCAAAATTCCCAAAAATAGCCGACTCCTATTCTTGTACAATACAAAAATTCAAAGGAGTCTCTTTTACACAACATGTAAATTTGCGACCGACGCGACGGTTCGGCTAAAAATCAATATGCGATCGAAAAAAGTAGCTCTCCACCAGCATAGATTTTCTTCGAAGATTTCAGTAAGAATCAATCTCTCCCACCAGATTTTTACTTAACTATCTCGCCGAATCCAAATGCGAAACGAACCCAACGCAAACAATGTGTCCACGCAGTTTTTCTATACACAAGTTGTGGCGGAGATTACCCCTCGCATGCTCTGTCGCGACGGTTGTTAGAGCCGGCAACGCTGTAACATTTCGACTCTTATATTTCTCCAGTACAAGTTCTGTTCTCTTTCATAATGAAGCGGTATTTCCTATACCAACAATTTGTAAATTTAACCAAAATTTTAAAGTCTAAAACGCCAACCTGTTACAGTATCCATAATGGGTCGGTAGCTAAAGAGTTAATGAAATTAATACAGGGTTGCACAATGAAAACGAAACAGACTAAATAACAACAAAAAACGCAAAAACAGGGCGATTCTGGTTAGAAGGGGGACATCTTTTACTTAGAAATTACATCCCTCCCCCGCTAAGCAGGGTTGCTAACCCTTCAATAATTTTAAATTGAATGTTGGGTCGATTGATGCGGCAAATGATCGTAAAGAACCTTTAATCTTAAAGTTCGTCGAAATACGTCGCGTATTTTCGATTTTATGGAGGAAAGGTGAATTTTTGGGTACCTATATCAGTGCCCACTTATTAACGATCTTCGAGATCGTTTATAATTTTGTACTGTTGTCCGTCTGTCTGTCCGTGCGCACGATAACTCTGTTTAGAAACGTCTGATCGCTTTGAAAATTGGTACACATGTTCTTAAGGGTATACGAAACGTAGGTGCTACGTAGACTAACGGGCTAAAAATTTACAGCCCAAGAATTGCCCGAACCTCCAAAAAAGGGTATCTTGTATAATTCTTTGTTGCAAAGAACCTATGAATGCCGGGTTTTCTGTATCAGTAAATATTCCTCAAGCAACTATGCAGATTCAAAAAAATATGCGGATTCCGACTTTTGTATTTGCGCAATCCAATGTTTTTATTTGTTAAGGTATTGAAATGTAATTTTGTACGTATGGTATAATGTACCTCGAGGAAAAGTAAAATTAATGCCGATTCAAACAATTTATTTTACAAGCTACGTTGGTGGGACAGAATCAACCCCTTAAGGTGTGTTGTAAAAATGATGGATGCGTGAAGATCTCGAGGATCGTTCGGCGTTCAGTTGCATCGGTTTTTTTAACAAAAAAAATTGCGATACGAAGTTGAAAATACAAATGTTGTTTTTATTGCTTTCTTCATTAACAATCGCTAACATTATACAACAATTGTTTGCCGTACAAGTTTATGCATTATATCTTTTTCCGATATACCTACACCTTTGAATAAAATTAGTTTATATTCAAAGCCTACACTTAGGGTAGGGCTGGCCAACAAAATTTTACATAACCCTGTTAGTAAAAAAGATGTCCCGCATATCCTTAAAGTTGGTTTAGGGCTTGACTTTTAAGTACTGACTTGATGATCGGATGCGCCTACAATAACTCTGAAATTTGATATTAGTGTAGTAATTTTATTTGGACCAACTTACTTCTTTTGCTAATCGGTGGAGGTTTTCAGCAGTTGACTTTCCTGTAGCATGCACCATACCATAAAATTTACTGCCGCTATTTTGTAACAAAAGGTGTGGATAGTCAAACTCGATAATCGCGCCAGAATCTATAACGATTACTTTATCCGAATCCATAATCGTTTGCAATCTATGCGCTATCGTAATCACCGTACAATCTGCAAACTTCTCCCTGATTATCTCTTGAATTAAGTGATCCGTTCGCGGATCTACATTTGCAGTGGCTTCGTCAAGGATGAGAATCTTATTATGGCGTATTATCGCTCGAGCCAAACAGAGCAATTGCCTTTGACCTACGCTCAAATTGGCACCCGATTCCATGACATCATAATACAACCCAAAAGCAGAGTTTATTGCATCCTCTTTCAACTGAACGTTCTCTAAAGCGCCCCACAAAACATCATCGTTGTACTCCTCAAACGGATCTAAATTGTACCTTATACTGCCAGAAAACAGGAAAGGCTCCTGTGGAATAATGGCAACTTTACTACGTAGCCTCTCTAAGGGCACTTGTGTTATATCAACATCGTCAATTAAAATGGAACCTTCGATAGGGTACAACTGAAATAATGCCGCAATCGTCGATGATTTACCGGCACCAGTGCGCCCGACTACTCCGATTTTTTCTTTGGATTTAATCGTCACGTTCAGATTTTTAATAATAGGCCCATCGAAGCTGTTATACTTCATTGATACATTTTGGAAAGTGATGCTCCCCCGATCGGGCCATTTTTCGCTTATACCTTTGAGGACTCTTCGCTTAGGCTCAGTTTCGACCTTTTTATACTCGAGAATCCGTTCCACTGAGGTCATGTGGTTCTCCAACTCGCTCCACTGATTCATGCCCCATTGCAAGACGCCCATTAAACTTAAGAATTCGTTAATAACCAGACCAACATCGCCTCCACGATAATCTGGAGGCACACATGTACAGTTCCTTTTAATTTGCGATAGAATGATTACCCTTGTTGTTTAGAAATAAGCTGAGAATGATTAAGGACGCGATGATTCCGCATATCAAGTCCAGCCAGAAGGTAAACGCCTTATTGGATGAGATATATAAGTACCAAGCAGATGTGTGGTAATCTTGGAAGGTGTGGAACTCTTGTCGCAGCACGCTTTCGACGCCAAACGCTCGGATCGTCGTTATTCCCCGCAGTGTTGTAGACATGTGACATAAAATAGGACTTCGGGCTGGAAATAGGCGTTATTGACTGAAAAACCGTGAAAGTATTACTTATTCCTTCAATGCGCTTTACGCTTCGGCTGGTCTTCATATATACACTTCTTAACAGGAGAAAGAATAAGAGAAGCCCGACTGATGGTAAAAAGAACCAGTAATTTATGATTGTTGTGACCACAATTACACCAACTAGTTGAAGGGATATCTGTAAAGAGCGGCGTGAGATTGATCAAACACAGGAGCGATTATTACTTACCTGTATGGTGTCTGCTAAAATATTTGGTATATATTCATCGACCTCTCCTAGATCATCAGAAAATCTATTCAAAATTACGCCTGTTGGGTTTGCATTAAAAAAGGACATGGTTGCCCTTATAATTTTTTCAAAGATGGAGTTGTGAAGATTAACTGATGCTCTCATAAAAAATGCGTAAAAGAAGATTGCTTGGGTTACTGCCAAAGCCACTATGGTGAAGATGATCGCTGTGTACATGTAAATTAACTCCAAGCGTTTCATTCCGTTTTGATAAATGGTAACGTTGGCACTTCCGTTAGTAGAGTTGTATTCCACATCCACCCTAAAGCAAAGGTGTATTCATTGTTATGCGACGGTGGAAGTGTTACCAAAATGATATAAAGAAATAGTAACCACTTTCGCTAATTTGTGACCCGACAAAGCAAAGTACCAGTAATGCAATAACGCATATGTTTCCTCCATATCTAAAATAACCAAGATAGACACTAGCCTTGATGCTACCCTTTTGCATAGTCTCTTTGAAAGTGTGAAGATTTCCCGAGTACTCTTTGGTTTCGAAATAATCTTCGAAATCGCTCAGAGCCGCGGAATGCCTTTGGTCTTCGTGTAACTTTGGGAGGAACTGATCAAAATTCAGTCCGTTCAAGTCATCATACCGTCCCTTCCCCACTAGCTTTCCGCCGTCTAAAATCATTATCTCATCGGCATCTTTTAGGTATTGAACCTGGTGGGTTGTTAGAACGCATATCTTATCTCGAAGGAATTCTTTTATGCAATCCCGAAAAATCTTTCTACCAACATTAACGTCCACGGCTGATAAGGGATCGTCCAGTAAGTATATGTCCGCAACCTTGTAAATGCAGCGCGCCAAATTGATTCTAGCATTTTGCCCTCCGCTTAACGTGGTGCCTCGTTCGCCAATTACAGTTCGGTCACCACAAGGGAATGAGTTAAAGTCTGAGTCGAGCGCGCAGATCTTTATTACTTTCTTGTAACGTTCTTCATCGTACGAACTTCCGAACAGAATGTTTTGGCGAATGCTTGCAGCGAATAGCCACGGCGTTTGAGATGCGTACGATATTATTCCGTTAATTTGACCATATCCACTGACCAACGGGAGTTCGTTGAGTAAAATGCTGAATATACTACTTTTTCCACTTCCAACCGAACCAATTATTACTACCAGCTGAGGATGATCAATCTTCAGATCTATGCGTTCCAACACTAAATCGTTGAAGCTATGCAATTGCCAGCTAGCACTAACATCTTGCAGAATTATTTCAGGCTTACTCGCCGTAGTGTCTCTATTGACAGTAAATGCACTATTTGTCCCCTCGTAATTAAGAAAGGTTTGTATCCTACTAATAGTAACGAGAACTTTGGCAAGATCTGATATGCCCTCTGAAAACATTAGGGTTAATGTGGGTCGTAACGCGTCAAAAATGGCGATTACGGAGTAAACGGTCGACGCCTTTATAGTATTTCCTAGATAAATAAATGCAATTACACTTAAATATATAGAAAATCCGGGCATAATTATTTCCAAGGCGTGTGTGATTGCGTCTAAGTGATACGAAGCGCGAAAGATCTTCACCTCAGACCTACAAAAGGAATTGATTACTTACCTACTATGGTTGACCACACCACAAGACATTATTAATTTGGCCTAATGACTTGTAATGCGGACACAATTGATAGGTTAGTCACCTTCGTGCTTGCGAAATTCGTTTAGCGAAGGGTCCCTCCCACACATACATCTTAATTACATTAATTCCATTCAGAATTTCATTCATGATGTTAACGCGTTCATCTGTCCGTTTCGCCGCCCTCAAACGATACTCGGACTTTTTCTTACCGAAATAAACTGCAAGAGTAGATTAGTTTTATACAAATTAACAACTCTATCATTTACAATGTTACTCTGTAATGGAATGTATAGTAAGTGAAGGCTTATTCCGAGGAACGCCGCGACGCCTATAACGCGGTACAGCAAGTAAATTCCTACGACTACCTGAATTGGCGAAATCCAAATATAGTGGACAACTAGCAGTCCATATTCTAAATGACTGACATCCGTTGAAAGTAAATTGAGAATGTGACCGGAAGTAACTTGTACTAGACGTGTATGAGTTAAAGTTAACGACTTGCGGTATATGAATGAACTGCAAGCGATGGCCATCTTCATTGATATGTGCATCAAGCCCATTGCAGTGGAATGATTTACAAAGGCGTTCAGCAAAATGCAGAAAACAATTAGCGCCGCGTAAGTGTAAGCGTTTGCCTCACTGCCTTCGGTAGGTTTTTCTTCAAAGTACGAAATGAACTCTCCTACTGCAAGCGGTAGCAATGCCCTAAAAGCCATCGTTACTATATGAATCTTGTGATCCATACCTACACTAATGTCAATTCATTGACAAATTGCAAGACTCCATATATTACAAATTCAAAGCCGAACATACGAAATAGTGACTTGTGTAGTTTCTTATCCGAACTGAACTCCTTTTTCCAAATGCTTTCTAGTTTGTCTCCCAACAATATTGCTTTTTGTTCGTCCAGTACGTCGCACAGGTCGGTTTCTTTGAGGCCTTTTTTGCAATTCCGTTGGAATACTGGGAACATGTGTCTGAAATGTAAATAATATTAGAAATCAGAAAAGAATGAGACTTTTAAGGAATTATCTTTCCTGTCATGCTATGCTCCTTGCATAGGAATAGGTCGTCTTACTCTTTTGCGTTCATTCAAAGTGAACTATAATTCTCATAATTGAGAGACCTACCAAATAATAGTTATTTACATAAAAGTCCAGAAAATGACATATTACTAGCGAGAAAATTTTAAAGTACGAGGCCCCCTAGGGACCGAGTACTTTAATTTCCGTCATTTTACTGACGAGTTTTGTATTAAATTTGAGCCGAAATCGTGTCATTATGACGTTATCAGCGAGTTGTAACATTGGCGAGTTGGCGTAGTGGCGAGTTGTCGCAGTGGTAGGCCAAGAAACATAGACCAAAAAAGGGGGCGTAGGCGAAATAATTCTCGGAAAGCTGGAAATGGTTTTAATCTCTTTATTTGGATGAAAAAAGAGTTTTTTTAAGTTTGCACCAATTTTCTGCTTGTGCTGTACGAGCGGTGTTGCAAAAATCTAGAAATTTTTCAACTTTTTCCAGTTTTTCGCTAATAACTTTTAAACGATGCATTTATAGGAAAATTTTATTCTTTCGTAAAATAAAGTACATGGAATTGTACGTCGAATGAGCACATATTAAAAATTGAGTAAAATGGTATGTACGATATGCATGTTCAAGAAACAACCATTTTTCTAATTCCTTAATTCCCCTACACACTTCAAAATGTCAAGAAAAGTTAAAGAAAATATATTTTCAGACAGGGGAAGATGAAGCTTGTAAAGCTTCTCGAAAAAGATGCGGAGGTACAAAGAATTGTTGAAATATTCAACAACCGCGACGCGACTCGGTGCTGGCGGCGTAAAAATAATTAGAGCATTGTATTCGGGATCGCTCCTTCAATCTCCCTCTTTGAATAAGACAGGTTGTAAACTGTTTATCAAGTTCTTAGTACAGAATACTTTCAACTTAGCCACTCTTCCTCCAACTGAGGAAGCTGCTAAACTGCACGTACTGAGGGCCTTCCTTCAAATTAATATGTGGAATAATCATTTCACGAACCCACTTGAATGGGGTTGGAAGCTTACAAAGCATGGGCTACTCCCAGTGCCATCAAGAGCCGAACTAGCCCAGCAGGAATTACTTAATAACAGTGCCTGCAAATGTTTGAAGGGGTGCCGAAATGCTTGTGGTTGCAGAAAACAAGGAATGAAATGTTCCTCAATATGCTATAATTGCAGAGGAGTGTCCTGCACGAATACACCAGAAGAAATTGATGACGACTCTCATACTTAAGCGATGACGAAATTATGCTACCTGACTATACGAGTATAATAACGAATTAGAAGATCTCGTCGTTCTTTGATTGCTCATATATTCATAAAGATTTGACGCAATTTCAAGTTTGGGTATTCATTCGACCCAGAATTTTAGCTTCTTCAATTTGTGGAAGAATAAACTTTTCGTAAAAAAGTATCATTTACGAGTTATTCATGAAAAACTGAAAAAAGTCCACAAATTTTGCGGTCTTTGAGCCACCCCTCCGTCAGCACAAGTAGAAAATTGGTGCAAACTTTAAAACACTCTGTTTACATGAAAATAAAAAGATTAAAACCATTTCCAGCTTTGCGATAATTATTTCGCCTACAAACCCTATGTTTCCTGGCCTATGGGGAGTTGTCGCAGTGGGGAGTCGTAATTAATGGGTAAACGCATACTGTGACACAATGTACGCTACGATACGAATGGCGCCACACGTGTCCGAGACACGTTTTTGAGAGGTAAAAACAGAATACGTGTATGTCCGTAAATTGGTTGAGTGCGCCGTTAATGTGGGCGTCGTCTAATGTCTAGCTAACGGCAAGAATTCTCGGTTTGCAACCGGAGAGCTCGGGTTCGATTCTTTGCATGAAAAGTTTTTTTTTTACATTTTTTCGAACAAATACGTAACCTAATTCGGCGGAGTTGATAGTTTCTACGTTTGTACAGAAATGCTTGGGAGTTTTCCGAATGGATACCGCGTCTGCTATTTACGAATATGCGGCACGAATTAAACTTATTTGCTACTTTTACTTCCTCGATTTTATGTCGAAGTTTTTGATTACATATATTTTTAATGGCAATTGTCAATTGTGTCATTTGACACACTAACGACCCATAATTTGATTTCACAAAAATCCCTACTTCCCTATAGATTCCGGCAAAAATATACGTGGAATTTTATGGTCGCAGTTTCATTTTCGGCATGGCCTATTTAATTCTTTTATGTAACAAGTTGCAAATTGAGTGTCTTTGTCGCACTAGACGTGTATTTGTCCAATGAACGCATGGCCGACATGAATTTCTGAGTTAATTAATAAAGTCCAGGCTATATAATATTTTTTTACAAACGATTTCTGAAAAAAAACACCTCTTTTTCAAGGGGATGAAAAATCTATTTTTTTCCATCGTACAGAGGTGCGTGGGGTAGCAAAATTTTCGGGAAGACTAATATTTTAATAAACAAAGATAACAAAATATTATTCTTGTAGCAAAAATTCGAGAAAATCACCAAACACTGGAAAAACCATAGAATTACCAACCACTTAATTCTATGGGACAAACAGTTTTAAGATATACGCGGTTATTGACATCATAAATCAACATGTTGGATGCTAATGCTTTCATGTTTGCTTAAATATTCTCTTTTGTTATCTTATGCTCAACTGTTTTAGTTAAAACATCTTTATTATTTCTGTTTTCTGCATTTTTACTGCAATAAAAGCAATTCGAAATAAAATCGGATTGTCTTGCTTCCTGATTCCTGAACAATTTGTTTTTGTTCACTGCGACTATTCTTCCTGCATGTTTTATAGCTGATGCAATTGCGTTGGGCCTGTTGATAAACTTGGAAAATTTGCAATAAGAACGTTAGTTTTACCGTCCAAAGCTAATGATTTGAGATGTAAAACCTGGAATAAACTTTATGTGGATTTGATTCATAATTCCTGTAAATTAACGATCAACAGGCCCAGCTTAATCCCATCAGCTGTAAAACAGGCAGGAGTTACTGAACAAAAAAAATTGTTCAGGAAGCAAAAGAATTCGATTTTACTTCGAATTGCTTTTATTGCGGTAAAAATGCGGAAAAAAGAAATAATAAAGATGTTTTAATTAAGGCAGTTGGGCACTGGGAAACAAAAGAAAATATTTTAGCAACATTAAAGAGGAGAGAGAAGACAGATTTCAAAAACTTTTTATTAGTTGCAAAAAAAGCTATTTACCTACTGTCAAAAACGGTATATCTTAAAACTGTTCCCCCAGTTTATGCCCCTTTCCTTACAATTTTCATTGCACCTGCCTGAAAAAACCCGGTTTCGCCCGGCGGTAACTAATTTTTTTGAAAATAAATTATTTTAGAGCTATTTAGCCTTGACTAATAAGCATATTCATTATTTAGTTTGTTTCTAAAGAAATATGTTGTTGTGTAAACTACATGGGAGTGTCGAGGTTAAATAATGCCGAAGATGATAGCGAGCCACACTGTAGTGAAAATTTTACGTGTTCCCAACGTAATTTACAGTTTACGCATTGGAAATAACAGTGAGGACATCCTGAATGTCGAATATTTCAATTCATTTAAGTGATAAGACGTGGGGCGAATTTCGTTCAAAAAGACACAGAATTGGAATATTTGCTAAATTGTCACCTTAATGTTAGTTTTTGTTTATTGTGTTTATTGCAAATCTAGAAATTATTTAAGTCGGGAATAAAGTTTTTATTTGGCCAGATGTATTATAAAGGTTTTATTGGAGAATTTAATTGGCTTTATTATACTAACAACTCCATGAGGGAGATAACGAAGGCAGGTGTTTATCAATACGGGCGTTGAAGCCGTGGTTTGAGAATAGTCGGGAACATCGTTATGCAACGGATGAGTGCAGGTAGCTTTAAGTACCTTGGTTAGAAGATAAACGCGGCTTTTTAGACTAAGGCGGATGCGAGGGCGGATGTCTCGCCGTAAGTAATGCTGTTTGCTGGGAACTTAATACATCATCATATATGACACAAAAGATGTGGAGTTGGACAAAAATAGATTTTTCTGAAAATTTCAGATCATAAATTTTGTTGGAGATTAATAAGCATACTTATGTACAAGGCAGTGATTTTATGCAAATGCATGTTTTAAATTAATAATATGCCATGTGTGTGCTTTTGGATCTGGACTGATCAACTTGAATAGAGTTCAAATAACCCAATTAATATTTGCATATTTTGCATATTTCAGTGCCCTTGTGCATAAAATATTATCAAGAGCATATTATTCAAGCATTTTGATCCCCGTGTAGAATTTTTGTCTCTGGCCTATTATAAAATTGCAAAGCAAGAAACTTTTGCGCTTTCCTGTTCATAAGTCGACGCCACGGGTTTTGTGCATCTTAATGAGTCATAAATTCCGACGATTGCAGTTTTTACGTCTGCATTTGTAGTCGCTGCCGTAATTATTAGTTTTTCTTTGGAGTTTTACAAAGCAGTACCTACTTAGTAGCATTTTCCTTCTCGTTGTTATCAAAGGGTAGTGTAAGTTGAAATTAATTAGTTTTTAGTTATATTTTGTGCATTTTTTTTTTGAAAATTATACTATGAAGTTGTTGCAACCTGTTGTTTTAAATACAAAATTTGTGGAAAAATTGTGCATTTTAAAAGAACATGATGCATATTTGGTGCATAATTATCACTATTTTTGTGCATATATATGCGCATATTTCTACATGTTGAAGTGCATATTATTCCTTGACTAGCTTATGTAATACATTTATATTCATCAAGGGAATTCAATTCTCCACAACTTCTTTAAATGGCGTTTCTATCTCTGATGAACGGTTTAGATTTACGCGATATAAAAGGATGTTCGATGACAAACGCGAGGTAAACACTTTTTTGGAAAAAAATTTGGTCTTTTAGTTAATATCGAAACATTTTCCCATATGAAGAACATTTTTCAATATACAAGTGAAAAACTAAAAACTTGTACCTTTCCCCCCACCCCCTTCTCTCAGCTCGCTACATAGAGGTCGGGAGTTTCAGTAGGTTTACTACTCTGAACCATTATCTGAAGCACCTATCTCTGCTCACTCATGCTACACATCCTTATTTGACTGGACTATTGATAAATAGTGGACTAAAATGGGTACAGTAAACTAAAAAAAGCAAATGCAGAAGTGGTGAACTAACGGTAAGACTTAAGACATCAAGGGAGCTTTTCCACGTGTGTGGGTTGATTCTTCCCACGGTATAGAAAGTTGTTGTACTTAATATAAATAAATAAAAGTTAGAGCAACCTTGCATAACAAATTAAAAATATATCCGAGTTCATTTATCAATTAATTTGTTTTTTGATTGCGAAACTACGTCGATTCATAAGTGAGTACATCAAAATATTATGATTATATTAACACTTCGGATTCTCAGTTTGTTGCTTTGAACGAATTTTCTCTCAAATAATCCACTTTTCCAGTACGTAGGTAATTGGAACGAACTGCGCTCATCCTAGACCTTGAGGTGACGCAAATCGAAAATGTAAATAAGGCTAGGAAATAAATCCATGCATATGGATAGATGTGGGAACAAACTGGAGCATTGGAATAGCTCGCCTTGTTTTAAAAAAGTCTTCTATGCAAATCTTTTCATTTACGTCACAACATTGAATTTTTCACTCAACGGTCACACGTGGGAATTTGTTTTTTGTTAACATAAACTGGTTTCCAAACGAATTGAACAATACAACTTGCAAAGCCTGTTAGGAATAGTAGAAACGACATAGCTTCCTACGGTGTGGCAAAATCTAGGGCAAAATTGATCTACTTCCTATCACAAAGTTTAACATTAGACCTTTAGGCTACTTATCAAACTTGCTTTCAAAATTGGGATGTAAGTAGATTCAAAAGGTTTTTTGCCTTAACAAGTCAATTATACTTTAAACGACTGTATAATACACATAATAACATTAAACGATTATTATAAACGGCCTACTTTTGATTTCTTTATTAGGCCTAGAACATGCTGTAGTAAAATCCTTGACCGCCATAAATTAGAGAATTTCCTTTCATTCCCCTTATAAAAGGTACGGTTAAACCGAAACGATTAGGTACCTAATTCATTTTCGTAAATGTAAGTAGGTACCTCACAATAGATAGCAAATAAAATTTACTTACAGAAAGAATAAGGCGCTAAAGGGGTTTACATTCTCACGAAAATTTCGCTTTTTGGGAACCTTGAATTCGGTTTCCATCTATTTTTGTTTTTCCACACCGTACGCGAATAACTATCCAAAATTTTTCTAATCTTAACCATGCAAAGTTTGCAAGTGGACTGATTAATAAAACCAGATTTGATATACGCGCGGAATGCCTTAACTGGTGAATGCTAACATACTGTTTGCGTGGGGGACTCAATTATTTTTATCTCACAAATTGCGATAAATTGAGATTCTTTTCTTCTATTTCCGTTATTAGACTACGGTAGAAGAAATTTTGTTTTTTTCCACATGCCAAGTTTCAAAGTGGGCCAGGAATTTATATATAGACTGTGATTGATGCAACTGAATCTGATTGTAAATTTCCAGTTGAGATTACGCAGGTTCATTCATATGTGCGCCATAAGTAGAACGGAAAAAAAATAGAAAAAAATTAGATGAAGTGATGAACTTTATATGAATTAATTTAATTTTAAATTTAATTTAATTTAAAAGCGTTAAATCGTAATGTACTAGAACTAGGCAATTAAACTGTCGCGTAGATTTTTAAAGGTGGATTGTAGTACAACTTTCTCCTCCATCCTCCAAGTACCTCTGGAGCATCTACTTAACTTTTTTCAGATGTAATTCACAATTAAATGAAATTAAATAGAGTTCTAGATTAATTGGTAAATCTGCACAACTTATGTCATATAATATTATGAACTGCTTATCGTTATATGTGAAAATCCGCTCAATATCGGCACTTAGGGTAAAGTAGATTATCTATAGGATGCGGTATTTTTTACATCGATTGTGGTTTAGAAGTGTTTTATCCAATTAGGAAAACCCTTGGTTAACAAAATGTTTACTTGTTTAAATCATCCAGCGCAACTCTACACCTGGAGGAGCTTACATGTTTTCCATTTCCAGAGTTCGTCTTTGTTCATATCTGATAGTACGACTTTTCAATGTGGACAGGTGTGTATAAATAGGCAACTAAACTATCATCTGGCGTATAAAGCCATGTACAGACATGCAACAAAATGCACAATATATTGCTATATTTAATAAACTTGTAACAAATATAGCAAGCGAGCTCCTGGGTCACTGAAAATTTAATCAGTTCTTTATTGAGTGGTGATAAACGTAATATGTACTGAAAACAGAATTGAAAAATTCGAAACCATTCACGAGATGTCATTATCAAGTACGCCAGTGGACGGAGGTATCATGCATACAGACGGCCGGACGGACAGAAAGTCTAAAATCATGAACTCGCTTAGGAACTGATTAATAATTAATACAAATGTAGATACAATATTATGTTATCACATTACAATATTATATTTTGGTAAGCATAGGAAGATTTACACATGTACCGCTTCATAGCGAACAGAAACAAAATTACGGCGAGAAATAAAAGGCGATAACAACGCGTGTGTTTTTAATAAAAAGTGTGCAATTTGAGATAACCATTGGTTAAACCCAGGGACCCGGACCGAACCGAAAACCGGACCGAAACCGGTATTCCTTCGGAAAATTTACGCAAAGGAACATCTTCGAATTGGAGATTGAAATTAAATAAAAACTCGGGGTGATAAATAGAAACCTTTTCTTCGTTCGCATTGCAAACAGTAGCGGCTAGTTAAAAGCTGTTTATCGACGTTGTGTAAAACACTTGTGTAGCGCTTTGTGCGATAAATAATATTTTGTACAGAACGCCATTCGGCACGAAACTTAGAGGCAATTAATTG